>NW_027095921.1:0-357000 GCF_963924715.1 Thunnus thynnus | reverse complement strand
CCGATAACACTGAAATTGATAGAAACACATGAAAATGCATATACTGTGTGTGCCCTCACTCTGCTAGCAGAACCAAACATTAGGTGTGGGTCTGGATCAAATATGATGAAAAGTGACTAGTTTCTGTCCGATAACACTGAAATTGATAGAAACACATGAAAATGCATATTCTCTGTGTGTGTTCACTCTGCTAGCAGAACCAAGCATTAGGTCTGAGTCTGGATGGAATATGATGAAAAGTGACTAGTTTGGGCCCAACAACACTGAAATTGACAGAAACACATGAAAATGCATGTACGTTGTGGGCCGTGACTCTGCCAGTACAGCAGAGCGTTTTGGGTGAGTCTGGAACGATTCTGATGAAAAGTGACTAGTTTGGGCCCAATAACACTGAAATTGACAGAAACACATGAAAATGCATATTCTGTGTGTGTCTTCACTCTGCTAGCAGAACCAAGCATTTGGTCTGAGTCTTGATCGAATATGATGAAAAGTAACTAGTTTCTGTCCGATAACACTGAAATTGACAGAAACGCATGAAAATGCATGTACGCTGTGGGCCGTGACTCTACCAGTACAGCAGAGCGTTTTGGGTGAGTCTGGAACGATTCTGATGAAAAGTGACTAGTTTGGGCCCACTAACACTGAAATTGATAGAAACACATGAAAATGCATATACTGTGTGTGCCTTCACTCTGCTAGCAGAACCAAGCATTAGGTGTGGGTCTGGATCAAATATGATGAAAAGTGACTAGTTTCTGTCCGATAACACTGAAATTGATAGAAACACATCAAAATGCATATACTGTGTGTGCCCTCACTCGGCTAGCAGAACCAAACATTAGGTGTGAGTCTGGATTGAATATGATGAAAAGTGACTAGTTTCTGTCCGATAACACTGAAATTGATGGAAACACATGAAAATGCATATTCTCTGTGTGTCTTCACTCTGCTAGCAGAACCAAGCATTAGGTGTGAGTCTGGATCGAATATGATGAAAAGTGACTAGTTTCTGTCCGATAACACTGAAATTGACAGAAACACATGAAAATGCATGTACGTTGTGGGCCGTGACTCTGCCAGTACAGCAGAGCGTTTTGGGTGAGTCTGGAACGATTCTGATGAAAAGTGACTAGTTTGGGCCCACTAACACTGAAATTGATAGAAACACATGAAAATGCATATACTGTGTGTGCCTTCACTCTGCTAGCAGAACCAAGCATTAGGTGTGGGTCTCGATCGAATATGATGAAAAGTGACTAGTTTGTGTCCGATAACACTGAAATTCATAGAAACACATGAAAATGCATATACTGTGTGTGCCTTCACTCTGTTAGCAGAACCAAGCATTAGGTGTGAGTCTGGATCGAATATGATGAAAAGTGACTAGTTTCTGTCCGATAACACTGAAATTGATAGAAACACATGAAAATGCATATTCTCTGTGTGTCTTCACTCTGCTAGCAGAACCGAGCATTAGGTGTGAGTCTGGATCGAATATGATGAAAAGTGACTAGTTTCTGTCCGATAACACTGAAATTGATAGAAACACATGAAAATGCATATTCTCTGTGTGTCTTCACTCTGCTAGCAGAACCAAGCATTAGGTCTGAGTCTTGATCGAATATGATGAAAAGTGACTAGTTTGGGCCCAACAACACTGAAATTGATAGAAACACATGAAAATGCATATACTGTGTGTGCCTTCACTCTGTTCGCAGAACCGAGTATTAGGTGTGAGTCTGGATCGAATATGATGAAAAGTGACTAGTTTCTGTGCGATAACACTGAAATTGATAGAAACACATGAAAATGCATATTCTCTGTGTGTCTTCACTCTGCTAGCAGAACCAAGCATTAGGTGTGAGTCTGGATCGAATATGATGAAAAGTAACTAGTTTCTGTCCGATAACACTGAAATTGACAGAAACGCATGAAAATGCATGTACGCTGTGGGCCGTGACTCTGCCAGTACAGCAGAGCGTTTTGGGTGAGTCTGGAACGATTCTGATGAAAAGTGACTAGTTTGGGCCCACTAACACTGAAATTGATAGAAACACATGAAAATGCATATACTGTGTGTGCCTTCACTCTGCTAGCAGAACCAAGCATTAGGTGTGGGTCTGGATCAAATATGATGAAAAGTGACTAGTTTCTGTCCGATAACACTGAAATTGATAGGAACACATGAAAATGCATATTCTCTGTGTGTCTTCACTCTGCTAGCAGAACCGAGCATTAGGTGTGAGTCTGGATCGAATATGATGAAAAGTGACTAGTTTGTGTCCGATAACACTGAAATTGATAGAAACACGTGAAAATGCATATTCTCTGTGTGTCTTCACTCTGCTAGCAGGACCAAGCATTAGGTGTGTGTCTGGATCGAATATGATGAAAAGTGACTAGTTTGGGCCCAACAACACTGAAATTGACAGAAACACATGAAAATGCATATTCTATGTGTGCCTTCACTCTGCTCGCAGAACCGAGCATTAGGTGTGAGTCTGGATCGAATATGATGAAAAGTGACTAATTTGGGCCCAACAACACTGAAATTGATAGAAACACATGAAAATGCATATACTGTGTGTGCCTTCACTCTGCTAGGAGAACCGAGCATTAGGTGTGAGTCTGGATCGAATATGATGAAAAGTGACTAGTTTCTGTCCGATAACACTGAAATTGATAGAAACACATGAAAATGCATATTCTCTGTGTGTCTTCACTCTGCTAGCAGAACCAAGCATTAGGTCTGAGTCTGGATGGAATATGATGAAAAGTGACTAGTTTGGGCCCAACAACACTGAAATTGATAGAAACACATGAAAATGCATATTCTATGTGTGCCTTCACTCTGCTCGCAGAACCGAGCATTAGGTGTGAGTCTGGATCGAATATGATGAAAAGTGACTAATTTGGGCCCAACAACACTGAAATTGATAGAAACACATGAAAATGCATATACTGTGTGTGCCTTCACTCTGCTAGGAGAACCGAGCATTAGGTTTGAGTCTGGATCGAATATGATGAAAAGTGACTAGTTTGTGTCCGATAACACTGAAATTGACAGAAACACATGAAAATGCATATTCTCTGTGTGTCTTCACTCTGCTAACAGAACCAATTATTAGGTGTGAGTTTGGATCGAATATGATGAAAAGTGACTAGTTTGTGTCCGATAACACTGAAATTGATAGAAACACATGAAAATGCATATTCTCTGTGTGTCTTCACTCTGCTATCAGAACCAAGCATTAGGTGTGAGTCTTGATCGTATATGATGAAAAGTGACTAGTTTGGGCCCAATAACACTGAAATTGACAGAAACACATGAAAATGCATGTACGGAGTGTGCCGTGACTCTGCTAGTGCAGCAGAGCCTTTTGGGTGAGTCTGCATCGATTCTGATGAAAAGTGACTAGTTTGGGCCCAATAACACTGAAATTGATAGAAACACATGAAAATGCATATACTGTGTGTGCCTTCACTCTGCTAGCAGAACCAAGCATTAGGTGTGAGTCTGGATCGAATATGATGAAAAGTTACTAGTTTCTTTCCAATGACACTGAAATTGATAGAAACACATGAAAATGCATATTCTCTGTGTGTCTTCACTCTGCTAGCAGAACCAAGCATTAGATCTGAGTCTTGATCGAATATGATGAAAAGTGACTAGTTTCTGCCCAATAACACTGAAATTCACAGAAAGACATGAAAATGCATATTCTGTGTGTGCCTTCACTCTGCTAGCAGAACCGAGCATTAGGTGTGAGTCTGGATCGAATATGATGAAAAGTGACTAGTTTCTGTCCGATAACACTGAAATTGATAGAAACACATGAAAATGCATATTCTCTGTGTGTCTTCACTCTGCTAGCAGAACCAAGCATTAGGTCTGAGTCTGGATCGAATATGATGAAAAGTGACTAGTTTGGGTCCAATAACACTGAAATTGACAGAAACACATGAAAATGCATATTCTGTGTGTGCCTTCACTCTGCTAGCAGAACCGAGCATTAGGTGTGAGTCTGGATCGAATATGATGAAAAGTGACTAGTTTGTGTCCGATAACACAGAAATTGACAGAAACACATGAAAATGCATGTACGGTGTGTGCCGTGACTCTGCCAGTACAGCAGAGCGTTTTGGGTGAGTCTGGAACGATTCTTATGAAAAGTGACTAGTTTGGGCCCAATATCACTGAAATTGACAGAAACACATGAAAATGCATATTCTCTGTTTGTCTTCACTCTGCTAGCAGTACCAAGCATTATGTGTGAGTCTGGATCGAATATGATGAAAAGTGACTAGTTTCTGTCCGATAACACTGAAATTGATAGAAACACATGAAAATGCATATACCGTGTGTGCCTTCACTCTGCTAGCAGAACCAAGCATTAGGTGTCAGTCTTGATCGAATATGATGAAAAATGACTAGTTTGGGCCCAATAACACTGAAATTGACAGAAACACATGAAAATGCATGTATGGTGTGTGCCGTGACTCTTTCAGTGCAGCTGAGTCTTTTGGGTGAGTCTGCATCGATTCTGATGAAAAGCGACTAGCTTGGGCCCAATAACACTGAAATTGACAGAAACACATGAATATGCATGTACGGTGTGTGCCGTGACTCTGCCAGTGCAGCCGAGCGTTACGGCACACACAGCATATGGTTTTTTATATGTTTTTATCAATTTCAATGTTATTCCACTCAAACTAGTCACTTTTCATCATATCCAGACATCGATCCAGAGTCACAACGAATGCGTGAGTCGTGACCGAATGCTGCTGTCCACCACAACCTGTAGGCCTATCCATACGCCACTATCTCGGTTAAGAAAAGGTGTTTTATAGCCTGTGATTGAGTGAAGTTTCTCATTTAATTATATATTGCCATGAATATGTGGTTGAGTATATTTAATATAAAATCATCTTTCTTTAAAAAGTCATCAATTAATCAACCAATTAATATTGAGTCATGGCATCCTATAAAGCACTCCAGCATTGTGCATGCGTGTAAACAGGACGAAGACGCGGTCATGAAACTGAACTTTACGTTTCACATCCCTCATTTAAGCCCTACACTTTCACTTCCGTAATATTCATCAAACTGGACTTAAGATTGTGCATTTTATTCAACCTCCATTCTTATATAATGTAATTATTTATCAATTTTATTTATTAATTATTTATGTTTAATTTATTCTCTTGTCACTTTCATATATTTCATACACTTCGTTTCTTTGTCCATAGCACAGTCCATATTTCCTTTGTACAGTCAATATTTCATTTCAACTTTATAGCCCATTTCAAAGCTATGCTATTCTGTAAACAGATTTTAAATTTCAGTTTAATTTTAATACTACTTTATTTCATTATTTTTAATATTATGATAGAGATTATTATTATTATCATTATAAATGTATATGATGTTTAGTTTGTCAGTTATTACGGAGATTCTTGCAGGCTTTCTATCGTTGCTATGGTGGTTGCCACCCGTAGCCCCACCGCAGCATCATTTGAAATCTTTCACAGCTGATTGGCTAGCTGTCTGATAGATAGCCAATCAGATAGCTCTGTCTGACAGATAGCCATTCAAACGGTGAAATATTTCATATGATGCTGCAGTGGGGCTACAGCGCGGGCTTGGAATTTACAGTCGGCAAACGAGGGAAGACTTTCTTAGCTAACACCAGCTAACTTGGAAAAATTAAGGTGGATTTCATACTTGAGCACACGTCATAAACCCTTTACTTGGAGGAGAAACTGGAAATAAAGCGCCTCGGAGCCCACCAGCCACGGAATACTGTCATCACTCAAACTGCTGGTAAAATTAACCGCGGGTTCAACGTGGTGAAGTTTGCCAAGAGGAAAAACCGCCATGCTGTCCTTTTCTGAGCCGTCTGCTGGTGAGTGAAAGCATTTTTTAGCATCCTTCCCTTGGTGGTTCTGGTCCGTGCATTAGCCATATTGTCGTGCTTGACCGATTGAGGTTGTTGTCATAAAGTTATCACAGAATGGGCTAGTATCCTTAAAAAAATGTCTATGCACTTCGTTGTCGTGTTTAGCTCTTTGATGTTCGCTTATGGCCCTGTAGGCTTATTTGTTCTGAGCTTTGTTGTGTCGGCTTATGACGATAGAATATCACATTCTTAATTAAACAATATTACACAGAGGGTGTGCTTCAGTGATGCAGTCGAGCGTCCAACTTGGGCTAATGCTTTCTAGAAATCATGGCGTTTCCCAGACTGAATAAATACCTCACATATAAACACAAAACTGCTTTGCTAGCTCAATCTTGTTGTAACTAAGACATCGTTGATTGAATCCGTTAATTTTTCCACGGACAGACTTAGCTATTACGTCCGCAAACTTCACATATATTTTTACGCTAGCTGCGCCGTGTCACCGGCACCGCTGATGGAGAATGCCGAGTGGGAGCTGAGATATGATCTCAACTGAAGGGTGGTTAAGTTTTGCTGTGTATGGGTGGGTAACGATAAAGAGTGGAAAAGGGTTCGGGTTTTTCAGTGTGTGTGAGGGTGTAACCCCTGGGACACACTGGATGCGTGAACCTCAGCAGTGCCTGTGCATCGCTGAACTGCTGCGTCGCGCAGGCTTGTAGCGTCCACACTGGAAGCGTGTCTGCTGCGGCGTTTCTGCCACTGGCAGCCCGATCTTTCTATCATGTTCCCTGTCTATTTCTGCTGAGAACCGCGGTCACGCGGCGAAAATAGGCGAGACCTCGAATCTCTAGATGAAGCGACGCAGCAGCCACGCGCATCTCAAGCTTCATTTATACAAAACAAACCACAGACACTAGCAAAGCAACACAGTACATACAATAAAGCCAGCTGAAACGTCAGACAGGTCGGACCACCGTGATTAAATATTTATTTCTAGTATAGAATCTCACAATAATGACTTACTATCTCATAATAATGACTTACTATCTCATAATAATGACTAAGTGGCATAACGCCTGTAGATGGCGGTGTTAAGTCATTTTCAAGCTAATTCATGAACTGAAAAGCATTAATAGGGGAAGACGAAATGAGAATGAATCATAGAATGAAATGGTCTTTAATTGATTTACAATCCTAAATTTTGATTATTTTAACAGTAGCATTTTTTTTTCACATTACCCTTACTCGTGCAAAACTGATTTTCAGTCTTGTTGCTATTCCTGCCGATTGCCTGCCATAGAATCAGTGATTTTGGATGATTTTCACTCAGAGGTGATGAAAATCCACTCATATTTTATTAATGACAGTGGAAAGGCTCTGTGGGATGAATATGGTCATGAAATTGACAAGTGACAAGTTTGAGTGGAATAACATTGAAATTGACAGAAACACATGAAAATGCATATACTGTGTGTGCCTTCACTCTGCTAGCAGAACCAAGCATTAGGTGTCAGTCTGCATCGATTCTGATGAAAAGTGACTAGTTTAGGCCCAACAACACTGAAATTGGCAGAAACACATGAAAATGCATATTCTGTGTGTGCCTTCACTCTGCTAGCAGAACCGAGCATTAGGTGTGAGTCTGGATCGAATATGATGAAAAGTGACTAGTTTCTGTCCGATAACACTGAAATTGATAGAAACACATGAAATGCATATTCTCTGTGTGTCTTCACTCTGCTAGCAGAACCAAGCATTAGGTGTGAGTCTGGATCGAATATGATGAAAAGTGACTAGTTTGGGCCCGATAACACTGAAATTGATAGAAACACATGAAAATGCATATTCTCTGTGTGTCTTCACTCTGCTAGCAGAACCAAGCATTAGGTGTGAGTCTGGATCGAATATGATGAAAAGTGACTAGTCCAAACTAGTCACTTTTCATCATCATCATGTTATTGGGCCGAAGCCCAATAACACTGAAATTGACAGAAACACATGAAAATGCATGTACGGTGTGTGCCTTGACTCTGCTAGTACAGCAGAGCGTTTTGGACGAGTCTGCATCGATTCTGATGAAAAGTGATTAGTTTGGGCCCAATAACACTGACATTGATAGAAACACATGAAAATGCATATATTGTGTGTGCCATGACTCTGCTAGCAGAATCTCGCATTCGGTGTGAGTCTGCATCGATTCTGATGAAAAGTGACTAGTTTGTGTCCAATAACACTGAAATTGATAGAAACACATGAAAATGCATATACTGTGTGTCCCATGACGAAAAGTGTCTAGTTTGTGTCCGATAACACTGAAATTGATAGAAACATATGAAAATGCATATACTGTGTGTACCTTCACTCTGCTTGCAGAACCAAGCATTAGGTGTGAGTCTGGATCGGATGTGATGAAAAGTGACTAGTTTGAGCCCAATAACATTGAAATTGATGGAAACACATGAAAATGCATGTACGGTGTGTGTCTTCACTCTGCTGGCAGATCCACGCATTAGGTGTGAGTCTGGATCGAATATGATGAAAAGTGACTAGTTTCTGTCCGATAACACTGAAATTGATAGAAACACATGAAAATGCATATTCTCTGTGTGTCTTCACTCTGCTAGCAGAACCAAGCATTAGGTGTGAGTCTGGATCGAATATGATGAAAAGTGACTAGTTTGTGTCCGATAACACTGAAAATGATAGAAACATATGAAAATGCATATACTGTGTGTGCCGTGACTCTGCTACTACAACAGAGTGTTTTGGACGAGTCTGCATAGATTCTGATGAAAAGTGACTAGTTTGTGTCTGATAACACTGAAATTGATAGAAACATATGAAAATGCATATACTGTGTGTACCTTCACTCTGCTTGCAGAACCAAGCATTAGGTGTGAGTCTGGATCGGATGTGATGAAAAGTGACTAGTTTCTGTCCGATAACACTGAAATTGATAGAAACACATGAAAATGCATATTCTCTGTGTGTCTTCACTCTGCTAGCAGAACCAAGCATTAGGTGTGAGTCTGGATCGAATATGATGAAAAGTGACTAGTTTCTGTCCGATAACACTGAAATTGATAGAAACACATGAAAATGCATATTCTCTGTGTGTCTTCACTCTGCTAGCAGAACCAAGCATTAGGTGTGAGTCTGGATCGAATATGATGAAAAGTGACTAGTTTGTGTCCGATAACACTGAAAATGATAGAAACATATGAAAATGCATATACTGTGTGTGCCGTGACTCTGCTACTACAACAGAGTGTTTTGGACGAGTCTGCATAGATTCTGATGAAAAGTGACTAGTTTGTGTCTGATAACACTGAAATTGATAGAAACATATGAAAATGCATATACTGTGTGTACCTTCACTCTGCTTGCAGAACCAAGCATTAGGTGTGAGTCTGGATCGGATGTGATGAAAAGTGACTAGTTTCTGTCCGATAACACTGAAATTGATAGAAACACATGAAAATGCATATTCTCTGTGTGTCTTCACTCTGCTAGCAGAACCAAGCATTAGGTGTGAGTCTGGATCGAATATGATGAAAAGTGACTAGTTTGTGTCCGATAACACTGAAATTGATAGAAACACATGAAAATGCATATTCTCTGTGTGTCTTCACTCTGCTAGCAGAACCAAGCATTAGGTGTGAGTCTGGATCGAATATGATGAAAAGTGACTAGTTTGTGTCTGATAACACTGAAATTGATAGAAACATATGAAAATGCATATACTGTGTGTGCCGTGACTCTGCTACTACAACAGAGTGTTTTGGACGAGTCTGCATAGATTCTGATGAAAAGTGACTAGTTTGGGCCCAGTAACACTGAAATTGACAGAAACACATGAAAATGCATGTACGGAGTGTGCCGTGACTCTGCCAGTACAGCAGAGCTTTTTGGGTGAGTCTGCATCGATTCTGATGAAAAGTGACTAGTTTGTGTTGAATAACATTGAAATCGAAAGAAACACATAAAAAAGCATATGCTGTGTGTGCCGTGACTCTGCTCATGTAATGGGTGATTTTGGATGATTCTGGCTCAGATCTGATGAAAAACCACTAATTTCTGCTCCATGACATCTGAAGTGCCTTTTCAGCTGTTATTTGTTTCAAAACAAAAAACAAAAAAAAATGTTTTCTGTGTCAGAATCAAATAACGAAAAACCAATCAAACCCGGCCTGTTTTGGTTTTTACCGATTTGTTTTATCGTTATTCCTAAATCACATGATCTATTCCTTTTTCCTTACGAAAATCCAGTAAACCAAATTCAAATGATCGTGCAATTTTGGTTTTTGCAAATTCCTTTTTCATTTCTCATTTGGGACACACAATAGCACTAAGTAATAAGATATTATCCTTGTTTTTATTTCTTTATTTTAATTTTACCAGTCCGGTGGGCGGACCGAAGAGGATACATATGAGTATTTTCCTCACTGTCGATTTTAATATCTTTCACTTTTCTCTACACAAAACATGAAGGTCTCCTTGATATGGTTATGGAAATCCGTTTTATTTATTTCACCTTCAATTCTGAGAAATCAAGTATTTTGCCAGTTTTGTACAGTAGCGGAAGCGGCTACATTAGCCTATCCATGATCCTCAGTGACCGTTGCTATGGTGAAGACGCCAGCGACAGCCTTAACATATAGACAGTATAACATTATGTAGTACTGCAGATTATTATTCATGATAGGGATCAACGTACTGTACTGTACATTGAACTGTAAGGAAAATAATGTGTGTATGTATAGTATATTCAATCAGCCATAAACTGTGCAGTAAACAGAATTTGAAGCTCTGCGATTGGTTGACCGGAATACCCGCCGGCCGGAAGTGTTTTCTTCACTGTGACCATGTTAAGGTTTTCTCTTAATGATATCTTTAACATTTCTCAACACAAAAACACCAGTGTGTCCTTAGTAACTCAACAATACAAAAGGTTTATCTTAAGTCTATCAGTCATAATTATTTCTCCTTCGATTCGGAGAAATAAAGTTTTGTCAGGTCTTCATAGTGGAAGGCTAGGCAAGAGCATGGTGTTGTGGGAGGATGTGGCGCGTTTGACTACTGTTTTGGGCTGTCTGCCGTCAGTGGGCTTCATTCCATTTCAAATTGCCGCCGTCCACCGCAACCTGCATCCAAACGCCACTATCTCTATTAAGAATAGGTGTTTTATAGCCTGTGATTGTAAAATGTGAAGTTTCTCATTTAATTATATATTGCCATGATTTATATTTAATATAAAATCATCTTTCTTAAAAAAGTCACTGTCAATTAATATTGAGTCACGGCATCCTATAAAGCACTCCAGCATTGTGCATACGTGAGCGCGTGCGCGCACGCGTGTAAACGGGATGAAGACGGGGTTATAAAACTGAACTTTACGTTTCACATCTCTCATTTAAGCCCTACACTTTCACTTTCGTAATATTCATCAAACTGGACTTTAGATTGTGCATTTTATTCAACCTCCATTGTTACATAATGTAATTATTTATTAATTTTATTTATTAATTATTTATGTTTAATTTATTCTCTTGTCACTTTCATATATTTCATACACTTCGTTTCTTTGTCCATAGCACAGTCCATATTTCCTTTGTACAGTCAATATTTCATTTCAACTTTTATAGCCCATTTCAAAGCTATGCTATTCTGTAAACAGATTTTAAATTCCAGTTTAATTTTAATACTACTTTATTTCATTATTTTTAATATTATGATAAAGATTATTATTATTATCATTATAAATGTATATGATGTTTAGTTTGTCAGTTATTACGGAGATTCTTGCAGGCTTTCTATCGTTGCTATGGTGGTTGCTATGAACGCTGCTATCATAAAACCACGTAGTTGTAACTGTTTGATGATGTTCTTTCAATGAAAAAAAAAAACAGATTTTACGTGCCCCAGGGATGAAGTGAATTTGAAATCCCAGACTTTAAGCTTTTTTGTTTATAAGTGGGAAAAGGCCAGACATGACAGATCCAGATACTAACCCTAACCCTAACCCACAGCCCCACCTGCTGTCACCAAAAAACCACTCATTTCTGCTCCATTACATGGGAAGTACCTTTCCTCGGAAAACAGTCTTTTTTGAGGCAAAAAAAGTGGGAAACAGCCAGGGTGAAACATAAACTACCATTCTGTGTGTGCTGAAACTGCTCATGAAATGTAGGGCTTAAATGAGGGATGTGAAATGTAAAGTTCAGTTTTATAACCTCGTCTTCATCCCGTTTACACACACGCACGGCTGTCGCTGGCGTCTTCCCCATAGCAACGGTCGCTGAGGATCATGGGTAGGCTAAAGTAGTCGCTATCTTGATGTCCGCAGATCTGTTCGATTCTCAATCCAAAAAGGAATAACGATAAAACGAATCGGCAAAACCAAAAACGGGCCGGTTTTGATATATTTTTCGTTATTTGATTCTGACACCAAAAACGTTTTTTGTTTTTTGTTTTGAAACAAATAACAGATTTACCGTTTTTTAGTTTTTGAATTACAAATGAATGACGAATTATCCGATCCACTGCAGCCTCATTTGAAATATTTCACAGTTGATTGGCTTGCTGTCTGATAGATAGCCAATCAGATAGCTCTCTGTCTGACCGATAGCCATTCAAACTGTGAAATATTTCAAATGATGCTGCAGTGGGGCTACAGCGCGGGCTTGGAATTTACAGTCGGCAAAAGAGGGGAGACTTTCTTGGCTAACACCAGCTAACTTGTAAAAAATAAAGTGGATTTCATACTTGAGCACACGTCATAAACCCTTTATTTGGTGGAGAAACTGGAATTAAAGCGCCTCGGAGCCCACCAGCCACGGTGGTACTGTCATCAGTGAAACTGCTGGTAAAATTAACCACGGGTTCAACGTGGTGAAGTTTGCCCAGAGGAAAAACCGCCATGCTGTCCTTTTCTGAGCCGTCTGCTGGTGAGTGAAAGCATATTTTATCATCCTGCCTTGGTGGTTCTGGTCCGTGCATTGGCCATATTGTTGTGCTTGATCGATTGATATAGATGGTGACGAGTGTCAGTGTGTCCATGCTTATCTATTGAGGTTGTTGTCATAAAGTTGTCACAGAATGGGCTAGTATCCTTAAAAAACTTGTCTGTGCACTTCGTTGTGATGTTGAGCTCTTTGATGTTCGCTTATGGCCCTGTAGGCTCATTTGTTCTGAGCTTTGTTGTGTTGGCTTATGACGATAGAATATCACAGTCTTAATTTAACAATATTACAGAGAGGGTGTGCTTCATTGATGCAGTCCAGTGCCCAACTTGGGCTAATGCTTTCTAGAAATCATGGCGTTTCCCAAACTGAATAAATACCTCACATATAAACACAAAGCTGCTTTACTAGCTCAATCTTGTTGTAACTAAGTCATCCGTTGATTTGATCCGTTAATTTTTTCACGGACAGACTTAGCTACTACGTCCGCAAACAGCGCTGCGCCGTGTCACCGGCACCGCTGATGGAGGATGCTGGAGTGGGAGCTGAGATGTGATCTCAACTGAAGGGTGGTTCAGTTTTGCTGTGTATGGATGTGCCGGGTAACGATACAGAGTGGAGAAGGGTTCGGGTTTTTCAGTGTGTGAGGGTGTAACCCCTTGGACACACTGGATGCGTGAACCTCAGCAAGTGCGGGTGCGTCGCTGAACAGCTGCATCTCTCACGCTTGTAGCGTCCACACTGGAAGTGTGTCTGCTGCGGCGCTTCTGCCACTGGCAGCCCTATCTTTCTATCATGTTCTCTGTCTATTTCTGCTAAGAACGGCAGTCACGCGGTGAAAATAGGCGAGACCTTGAATTTCTAGATGAAGCGAGGCAGCAGCCACGCGCATCTCAGGCTTCATTTATACTCCCGGGCAGATGCGCACACGTACAGCTGCGGACACCACGGAGGGGTAGTTGATGTGTTTCTACTACCTTCTGGGGTCCGCTCGGAGAACGCGCACCACACCTGCGCAGTAGATCGCCGTCTACAGGAACATAACGTTGTGACCGCGCGGACAGGTGCACAACAAATTGCATAGCCCACGCGCACACCCTCTGATGATGAGATTTATGTCATGCGGACCCTCGCGGACTCGTGGACGCCGCAATTATAATTTGAGTTTCACGCGGGTTGTGTGGCTACTCTAACCTGTAAACATGGGCGCCGAAATGAAAAGCAAGAGGTTCTGCGATGCACACGCGCTGCGCACGCATCCAGTATGTCCCAGGCGTAATTCCTCTCACAGTCTCGGAGTTCAATCCACTCGGTAAAGGGTCCGTTTTGTTTTCCCCACAACTCCTAATCAGTTCAGTTCAATGCAGTTTCACAAACATAAAAGAAAGACAACTCAAAACTCCACCCCAGGTTTTATCCGCTGATCCACAAAACAAAACAAAACAAACCACTGACACTAGCAAAGCAACACAGTACATACAATAAAGCCAGCAGAAATGTCAGATAGGTCGGACCACCGTGATTAAATATTTATTTCTAAACTTTACAGTTACGTATGAAAGCCCATTTCCGCCACTGTGATGAAAAAAAGATCCTGTAAGTCATTATAATGAGAAACTATCTCAAAATAATGAGTTAATATCTCATAATGATGACTTAGTATCTCAAATTAATGACTATTTCATAATAATGACTTAGTATCTCATAATAATGACTAAGTGGCATAACGTAGATGGCGTTGTTAAGTCATTTTCAAGCTAATTCATGAACTGAAAACCATTAATAGGGGAAGACGGAATGAGAATGAATCATAGAATGAAATGGTCTTTAATTGATTTACAATCCTAAATTTTGATTATTTTGACAGTAGCATTTTTTTTGTCATTACTCTTACTCGTGGTAAACTGTTTTTCAGTCTTGTTGCTATTCCTGCCTATTTCCTGCCATAGAATCAGTGAATTTGGATGATTTTCACTCAGAGGTGATGAAAATCCACTCATATTTTATTAATGACAGTGGAAAGGCTCTGTAGGACGAATATGGTCATACAATTACTGATTTCCTATGATTCTGGTTCAAATCTAATGAAAAATGACTAGTTTGTGTGGGATAACACTGAAATTGATAGAAACATATGAAAATGCATATACTGTGTGTGCCGTGACTCTGCCAGTACAACAGAGCGTTTTGCATGAGTCTGCATCGATTCTGATGAAAAGTGACTAGTTTGTGTCCAATAACACTGAAATTGACAGAAACACATGAAAATGCATATACTGTGTGTACCTTCACTCTGCTAGCAGAAACAGGCATTAGGTGTGAGTCTGCATCAATTCTGATGAAAAGTAACTATTTTGTGTCGTATAACGCTGAAAATGATAGAAACACATCAAAATGCATATACTGTGTGTACCTTCACTCTGCTAGCAGAACCAAGCATTAGGTGTGAGTCTGCATCAATTGTGAAGAAAAGTGACTAGTTTGGGCCCAATAACAGTGAAATTGACAGAAACACATGAAAATGCATATTCTGTGTGTGCCGTGACTCTTCCACTACAACAGAGCGTATTGGACGAGTCGGCATCAATTCTGATGAAAAGTGACTAGTTTGGGCCCAATAACGCTGAAATTGACAAAAACACATGAAAATGCATGTTCGGTGTGTGCCGTCATTCTGCCAGTGCAGCAGAACGTGTTGGGTGAGTCTGCATCGATTCTGATGAAAAGTGACTAGTTTGGGCCCAATAACGCTAAAATTCATAGAAACACATGAAAATGCATATTCTCTGTGTGTCTTCACTCTACTAGCAGTACCAAGCATTAGGTGTGAGTCTGCATCAATTCTGATGAAAAGTGACTAGTTTGGGCCCAATCACGCTGAAATTGATAGAAACACATAAAAATGCATATTCTGTGTGTGCCGTGACTCTTCTACTACAACAGAGCCTTTTGGACGAGTCTGCATCAATTCTGATGAAAAGTAACTATTTTGTGTCGTATAACGCTGAAAATGATAGAAACACATCAAAATGCATATACTGTGTGTACCTTCACTCTGCTAGCAGAACCAAGCATTAGGTGTGAGTCTGCATCAATTCTGATGAAAAGTGACTAGTTTGGGCCCAATAACACTGAAATTGACAGAAACACATGAAAATGCATGTTCGGTGTGTGCCGTCTATCTGCCAGTGCAGCAGAACGTTTTGGGTGAGTCTGCATCGATTCTGATGAAAAGTGACTAGTTTGGGCCCAATAACGCTAAAATTCATAGAAACACATGAAAATGCATATTCTCTGTGTGTCTTCACTCTACTAGCAGTACCAAGCATTAGGTGTGAGTCTGCATCAATTCTGATGAAAAGTGACTGGTTTGGGCCCAATCACGCTGAAATTGATAGAAACACATGAAAATGCATATTCTGTGTGTGCCGTGACTCTTCTACTACAAGAGAGCCTTTTGGACGAGTCTGCATCAATTCTGATGAAAAGTGACTAGTTTGGGCCCAATAACGCTGAAAATGACAAAAACACATGAAAATGCAAATACTGTGTGTACCTTCACTCTGCTAGTAGAACCAAGCATTAGGTGTGAGTCTGCATCAATTCTGATGAAAAGTGACTAGTTTGGGCCCAATAACTCTGAAATTGATAGAAACACATGAAAATGCATATTTGGTGTGTGCCGTGATTCTGCCAGTGCAGCAGAGCGTTTTGGGTGAGTCTGCATCAATTCTGATGAAAAGTGACTAGTTTGGGCCCAATAACGCTGAAAATGACAAAAACACATGAAAATGCAAATACTGTGTGTACCTTCACTCTGCTAGTAGAACCAAGCATTAGGTGTGAGTCTGCATCAATTCTGATGAAAAGTGACTAGTTTGGGCCCAATAACTCTGAAATTGATAGAAACACATGAAAATGCATATTTGGTGTGTGCCGTGACTCTTCTACTACAAAAGAGCCTTTTGGAAGAGTCTGCATCAATTCTGATGAAAAGTAACTATTTTGTGTCGTATAACGCTGAAAATGATAGAAACACATCAAAATGCATATACTGTGTGTACCTTCACTCTGCTAGCAGAACCAAGCATTAGGTGTGAGTCTGCATCAATTCTGATTAAAAGTGACTAGTTTGGGCCCAATCACGCTGAAATTGATAGAAACACATGAACATGCATATTCTTTGTGTGCCGTGACTCTTCTACTACAAAAGAGCCTTTTGGAAGAGTCTGCATCAATTCTGATGAAAAGTAACTATTTTGTGTCGTATAACGCTGAAAATGATAGAAACACATCAAAATGCATATACTGTGTGTACCTTCACTCTGCTAGCAGAACCAAGCATTAGGTGTGAGTCTGCATCAATTCTGATGAAAAGTGACTAGTTTGGGCCCAATAACGCTGAAAATGACAAAAACACATGAAAATGCAAATACTATGTTTACCTTCACTCTGCTAGCAGAAACAGGCATTAGGTGTGAGTCTGCATCAATTCTGATGAAAAGTGACTAGTTTGGGCCCAATAACGCTAAAATTCATAGGAACACATGAAAATGCATATTTGGTGTGTGCCGTGATTCTGCCAGTGCAGCAGAGCGTTTTGGGTGAGTCTGCATCAATTCTGATGAAAAGTGACTAGTTTGGGCCCAATCACGCTGAAATTGATAGAAACACATGAACATGCATATTCTTTGTGTGCCGTGACTCTTCTACTACAAAAGAGCCTTTTGGAAGAGTCTGCATCAATTCTGATGAAAAGTAACTATTTTGTGTCGTATAACGCTGAAAATGATAGAAACACATCAAAATGCATATACTGTGTGTACCTTCACTCTGCTAGCAGAACCAAGCATTAGGTGTGAGTCTGCATCAATTCTGATGAAAAGTGACTGGTTTGGGCCCAATAACGCTAAAAATGACAATAACACATTAAAATGCATATTATGTGTGTCCCGTGACTCTTCTTCTACAACAGAGCGTTTTGGACGAGTCTGCATCAATACTGATGAAAAGTGACTAGTTTGGGCCCAATAACATTGAAATTGACAGAAACACATGATAATGCATATTCTGTGTGTGCCGTGACTCTTCCACAACAACAGAGCGTTTTGGACGAGTCGGCATCAATTCTGATGAAAAGTGAGTAGTTTGGGCTCAATAACGCTGAAATTGACAAAAACACATGAAAATGCATGTTCGGTGTGTGCCGAGATTCTGCCAGTGAAGCAGAACGTTTTGGGTGAGTCTGCATCGATTCTGATGAAAAGTGACTAGTTTGGGCCCAATAACGCTAAAATTCATAGAAACACATGAAAATGCATATTCTCTGTGTGTCTTCACTCTACTAGCAGTACCAAGCATTAGGTGTGAGCCTGCATCAATTCTGATGAAAAGTGACTAGTTTGGGCCCAATCACGCTGAAATTGATAGAAACACATGAAAATGCATAATCTGTGTGTGCCGTGACTCTTCTACTACAACAGAGCGTTCTGGACGAGTCGGCATCAATTCTGATCAAAAGTGACTAGTTTGGGCCCCATAACGCTGAAATTGACAAAAAGACAAGAAAATTCATGTTCGGTGTATGCCGTGATTGTGCCAGTGCAGCAGAACGTTTTGGGTGAGTCTGCATCGATTCTGATCAAAAGTAACTATTTTGTGTCGTATAACGCTGAAAATGATAGAAACACATCAAAATGCATATACTGTGTGAACCTTCACTCTGCTAGCAGAACCAAGCATTAGGTGTGAGTCTGCATCAATTCTGATGAAAAGTGACTAGTTTGGGCCCAATGACGCTCAAAATGACAAAAACACATGAAAATGCACATACTGTGTGTACCTTCACTCTGCTAGCAGAACTAAGCATTAGGTGTGAGTCTGCATCAATTCTGATGAAAAGTAACTATTTTGTGTCGTATAACGCTGAAAATGATAGAAACACATCAAAATGCATATACTGTGTGTACCTTCACTCTGCTAGCAGAACCAAGCATTAGGTGTGAGTCTGCATCAATTCTGATGAAAAGTGACTGGTTTGGGCCCAATAACGCTAAAAATGACAATAACACATTAAAATGCATATTATGTGTGTCCCGTGACTCTTCTTCTACAACAGAGCGTTTTGGACGAGTCTGCATCAATACTGATGAAAAGTGACTAGTTTGGGCCCAATAACGCTTAAATTGACAAAAACACATGAAAATGCATGTTCGGTGTGTGCCGTCATTCTGCCAGTGCAGCATAACGTTTTGGGTGAGTCTGCATCGATTCTGATGAAAAGTGACTAGTTTGGGCCCAATAACTCTAAAATTCATAGAAACACATGAAAATGCATATTTGGTGTGTGCCGTGATTCTGCCAGTGCAGCAGAGCGTTTTGGGTGAGTCTGAATCAATTCTGATGAAAAGTAACTATTTTGTGTCGTATAACGCTGAAAATGATAGAAACACATCAAAATGTATATACTATGTGTACCTTCACTCTGCTAGCAGAACTAAGCATTAGGTGTGAGTCTGCATCAATTCTGATGAAAAGTGACTAGTTTGGGCCCAATAACGCTGAAAATGACAAAAACACATGAAAATGCATGTTCGATGTGTGCCGTGATTCTGCCAGTGCAGCAGAACGTTTGGGTGAGTCTGCATCAATTCTGATGAAAAGTGACTAGTTTGGGCCCAATGACGCTGAAAATGACAAAAACACATGAAAATGCATATTCTGTGTGTACCTTCACTCTGCTAGCAGATACAGGCATTAGGTGTGAGTCTGCATCAATTCTGATGAGACGTGACTAGTTTGGGCCCAATCATGCTGAAATTGATAGAAACACATGAAAATGCATATTCTGTGTGTGCCGTTACTCTTCTACTACAACAGAGCCTTTTGGACGAGTCTGCATCAATTCTGATGAAAAGTAACTATTTTGTGTCGTATAACGCCGAAAATGATAGAAACACATCAAAATGCATATACTGTGTGTACCTTCACTCTGCTAGAAGAACCAAGCATTAGGTGTGAGTCTGCATCAATTCTGATGAAAAGTGACTAGTTTGGCCCAATAACACTGAAATTGACAGAAACACATGAAAATGCATATTCTGTGCGTGCCGTGACTCTTTTACTAAAACAGAGCGTTTTGGACGAGTCGGCATCAATTCTGATGAAAAGTGACTAGTTTGGGCCCAATAACGCTAAAATTCATAGGAACACATGAAAATGCATATTTGGTGTGTGCCGTGATTCTGCCAGTGCAGCAGAGCGTTTTGGGTGAGTCTGCATCAATTCTGATGAAAAGTGACTAGTTTGGGCCCAATCACGCTGAAATTGATAGAAACACATGAACATGCATATTCTTTGTGTGCCGTGACTCTTCTACTACAAAAGAGCCTTTTGGAAGAGTCTGCATCAATTCTGATGAAAAGTAACTATTTTGTGTCGTATAACGCTGAAAATGATAGAAACACATCAAAATGCATATACTGTGTGTACCTTCACTCTGCTAGCAGAACCAAGCATTAGGTGTGAGTCTGCATCAATTCTGATGAAAAGTGACTGGTTTGGGCCCAATAACGCTAAAAATGACAATAACACATTAAAATGCATATTATGTGTGTCCCGTGACTCTTCTTCTACAACAGAGCGTTTTGGACGAGTCTGCATCAATACTGATGAAAAGTGACTAGTTTGGGCCCAATAACATTGAAATTGACAGAAACACATGATAATGCATATTCTGTGTGTGCCGTGACTCTTCCACAACAACAGAGCGTTTTGGACGAGTCGGCATCAATTCTGATGAAAAGTGACTAGTTTGGGCCCAATCACGCTGAAATTGATAGAAACACATGAACATGCATATTCTTTGTGTGCCGTGACTCTTCTACTACAAAAGAGCCTTTTGGAAGAGTCTGCATCAATTCTGATGAAAAGTAACTATTTTGTGTCGTATAACGCTGAAAATGATAGAAACACATCAAAATGCATATACTGTGTGTACCTTCACTCTGCTAGCAGAACCAAGCATTAGGTGTGAGTCTGCATCAATTCTGATGAAAAGTGACTGGTTTGGGCCCAATAACGCTAAAAATGACAATAACACATTAAAATGCATATTATGTGTGTCCCGTGACTCTTCTTCTACAACAGAGCGTTTTGGACGAGTCTGCATCAATACTGATGAAAAGTGACTAGTTTGGGCCCAATAACATTGAAATTGACAGAAACACATGATAATGCATATTCTGTGTGTGCCGTGACTCTTCCACAACAACAGAGCGTTTTGGACGAGTCGGCATCAATTCTGATGAAAAGTGACTAGTTTGGGCTCAATAACGCTGAAATTGAGAAAAACACATGAAAATGCATGTTCGGTGTGTGCCGAGATTCTGCCAGTGAAGCAGAACGTTTTGGGTGAGTCTGCATCGATTCTGATGAAAAGTGACTAGTTTGGGCCCAATAACGCTAAAATTCATAGAAACACATGAAAATGCATATTCTCTGTGTGTCTTCACTCTACTAGCAGTACCAAGCATTAGGTGTGAGCCTGCATCAATTCTGATGAAAAGTGACTAGTTTGGGCCCCATAACGCTGAAATTGACAAAAACACAAGAAAATTCATGTTCGGTGTATGCCGTGATTGTGCCAGTGCAGCAGAACGTTTTGGGTGAGTCTGCATCGATTCTGATCAAAAGTAACTATTTTGTGTCGTATAACGCTGAAAATGATAGAAACACATCAAAATGCATATACTGTGTGAACTTTCACTCTGCTAGCAGAACCAAGCATTAGGTGTGAGTCTGCATCAATTCTGATGAAAAGTGACTAGTTTGGGCCCAATGACGCTCAAAATGACAAAAACACATGAAAATGCACATACTGTGTGTACCTTCACTCTGCTAGCAGAACTAAGCATTAGGTGTGAGTCTGCATCAATTCTGATGAAAAGTAACTATTTTGTGTCGTATAACGCTGAAAATGATAGAAACACATCAAAATGCATATACTTTGTGTACCTTCACTCTGCTAGCAGAACCAAGCATTAGGTGTGAGTCTGCATCAATTCTGATGAAAAGTGACTGGTTTGGGCCCAATAACGCTAAAAATGACAATAACACATGAAAATGCATATTATGTGTGTCCCGTGACTCTTCTTCTACAACAGAGCGTTTTGGACGAGTCTGCATCAATACTGATGAAAAGTGACTAGTTTGGGCCCAATAACGCTGAAATTGACAAAAACACATGAAAATGCATGTTCGGTGTGTGCCGTCATTCTGCCAGTGCAGCATAACGTTTTGGGTGAGTCTGCATCGATTCTGATGAAAAGTGACTAGTTTGGGCCCAATAACGCTAAAATTCATAGAAACACATGAAAATGCATATTTGGTGTGTGCCGTGATTCTGCCAGTGCAGCAGAGCGTTTTGGGTGAGTCTGAATCAATTCTGAAGAAAAGTAACTATTTTGTGTCGTATAACGCTGAAAATGATAGAAACACATCAAAATGTATATACTGTGTGTACCTTCACTCTGCTAGCAGAACTAAGCATTAGGTGTGAGTCTGCATCAATTCTGATGAAAAGTGACTAGTTTGGGCCCAATGACGCTGAAAATGACAAAAACACATGAAAATGCATATACTGTGTGTACCTTCACTCTGCTAGCAGATACAGGCATTAGGTGTGAGTCTGCATCAATTCTGATGAGAAGTGACTAGTTTGGGCCCAATCACGCTGAAATTGATAGAAACACATGAAAATGCATATTCTGTGTGTGCCGTTACCCTTCTACTACAACAGAGCCTTTTGGACGAGTCTGCATCAATTCTGATGAAAAGGAACTATTTTGTGTCGTATAACGCCGAAAATGATAGAAACACATCAAAATGCATATACTGTGTGTACCTTCACTCTGCTAGAAGAACCAAGCATTAGGTGTGAGTCTGCATCAATTCTGATGAAAAGTGACTAGTTTGGCCCAATAACACTGAAATTGACAGAAACACATGAAAATGCATATTCTGTGCGTGCCGTGACTCTTTTACTACAACAGAGCGTTTTGGACGAGTCTGCATCAATTCTGATGAAAAGTGACTAGTTTGGGCCCAATAACGCTAAAATTCATAGGAACACATGAAAATGCATATTTGGTGTGTGCCGTGATTCTGCCAGTGCAGCAGAGCGTTTTGGGTGAGTCTGCATCAATTCTGATGAAAAGTGACTAGTTTGGGCCCAATCACGCTGAAATTGATAGAAACACATGAACATGCATATTCTTTGTGTGCCGTGACTCTTCTACTACAAAAGAGCCTTTTGGAAGAGTCTGCATCAATTCTGATGAAAAGTAACTATTTTGTGTCGTATAACGCCGAAAATGATAGAAACACATCAAAATGCATATACTGTGTGTACCTTCACTCTGCTAGAAGAACCAAGCATTAGGTGTGAGTCTGCATCAATTCTGATGAAAAGTGACTAGTTTGGCCCAATAACACTGAAATTGACAGAAACACATGAAAATGCATATTCTGTGCGTGCCGTGACTCTTTTACTAAAACAGAGCGTTTTGGACGAGTCGGCATCAATTCTGATGAAAAGTGACTAGTTTGGGCCCAATAACGCTAAAATTCATAGGAACACATGAAAATGCATATTTGGTGTGTGCCGTGATTCTGCCAGTGCAGCAGAGCGTTTTGGGTGAGTCTGCATCAATTCTGATGAAAAGTGACTAGTTTGGGCCCAATCACGCTGAAATTGATAGAAACACATGAACATGCATATTCTTTGTGTGCCGTGACTCTTCTACTACAAAAGAGCCTTTTGGAAGAGTCTGCATCAATTCTGATGAAAAGTAACTATTTTGTGTCGTATAACGCTGAAAATGATAGAAACACATCAAAATGCATATACTGTGTGTACCTTCACTCTGCTAGCAGAACCAAGCATTAGGTGTGAGTCTGCATCAATTCTGATGAAAAGTGACTGGTTTGGGCCCAATAACGCTAAAAATGACAATAACACATTAAAATGCATATTATGTGTGTCCCGTGATTCTGCCAGTGCAGCAGAGCGTTTTGGGTGAGTCTGCATCAATTCTGATGAAAAGTGACTAGTTTGGGCCCAATAACATTGAAATTGACAGAAACACATGATAATGCATATTCTGTGTGTGCCGTGACTCTTCCACAACAACAGAGCGTTTTGGACGAGTCGGCATCAATTCTGATGAAAAGTGACTAGTTTGGGCTCAATAACGCTGAAATTGACAAAAACACATGAAAATGCATGTTCGGTGTGTGCCGAGATTCTGCCAGTGAAGCAGAACGTTTTGGGTGAGTCTGCATCGATTCTGATGAAAAGTGACTAGTTTGGGCCCAATAACGCTAAAATTCATAGAAACACATGAAAATGCATATTCTCTGTGTGTCTTCACTCTACTAGCAGTACCAAGCATTAGGTGTGAGCCTGCATCAATTCTGATGAAAAGTGACTAGTTTGGGCCCAATCACGCTGAAATTGATAGAAACACATGAAAATGCATATTCTGTGTGTGCCGTGACTCTTCTACTACAACAGAGCGTTCTGGACGAGTCGGCATCAATTCTGATCAAAAGTGACTAGTTTGGGCCCCATAACGCTGAAATTGACAAAAACACAAGAAAATTCATGTTCGGTGTATGCCGTGATTGTGCCAGTGCAGCAGAACGTTTTGGGTGAGTCTGCATCGATTCTGATCAAAAGTAACTATTTTGTGTCGTATAACGCTGAAAATGATAGAAACACATCAAAATGCATATACTGTGTGAACCTTCACTCTGCTAGCAGAACCAAGCATTAGGTGTGAGTCTGCATCAATTCTGATGAAAAGTGACTAGTTTGGGCCCAATGACGCTCAAAATGACAAAAACACATGAAAATGCACATACTGTGTGTACCTTCACTCTGCTAGCAGAACTAAGCATTAGGTGTGAGTCTGCATCAATTCTGATGAAAAGTAACTATTTTGTGTCGTATAACGCTGAAAATGATAGAAACACATCAAAATGCATATACTGTGTGTACCTTCACTCTGCTAGCAGAACCAAGCATTAGGTGTGAGTCTGCATCAATTCTGATGAAAAGTGACTGGTTTGGGCCCAATAACGCTAAAAATGACAATAACACATTAAAATGCATATTATGTGTGTCCCGTGACTCTTCTTCTACAACAGAGCGTTTTGGACGAGTCTGCATCAATACTGATGAAAAGTGACTAGTTTGGGCCCAATAACGCTGAAATTGACAAAAACACATGAAAATGCATGTTCGGTGTGTGCCGTCATTCTGCCAGTGCAGCATAACGTTTTGGGTGAGTCTGCATCGATTCTGATGAAAAGTGACTAGTTTGGGCCCAATAACGCTAAAATTCATAGAAACACATGAAAATGCATATTTGGTGTGTGCCGTGATTCTGCCAGTGCAGCAGAGCGTTTTGGGTGAGTCTGAATCAATTCTGATGAAAAGTAACTATTTTGTGTCGTATAACGCTGAAAATGATAGAAACACATCAAAATGTATATACTGTGTGTACCTTCACTCTGCTAGCAGAACTAAGCATTAGGTGTGAGTCTGCATCAATTCTGATGAAAAGTGACTAGTTTGGGCCCAATAACGCTGAAAATGACAAAAACACATGAAAATGCATGTTCGGTGTGTGCCTTCATTCTGCCAGTGCAGCAGAACGTTTGGGTGAGTCTGCATCAATTCTGATGAAAAGTGACTAGTTTGGGCCCAATGACGCTGAAAATGACAAAAACACATGAAAATGCATATACTGTGTGTACCTTCACTCTGCTAGCAGATACAGGCATTAGGTGTGAGTCTGCATCAATTCTGATGAGAAGTGACTAGTTTGGGCCCAATCACGCTGAAATTGATAGAAACACATGAAAATGCATATTCTGTGTGTGCCGTTACCCTTCTACTACAACAGAGCCTTTTGGACGAGTCTGCATCAATTCTGATGAAAAGGAACTATTTTGTGTCGTATAACGCCGAAAATGATAGAAACACATCAAAATGCATATACTGTGTGTACCTTCACTCTGCTAGAAGAACCAAGCATTAGGTGTGAGTCTGCATCAATTCTGATGAAAAGTGACTAGTTTGGCCCAATAACACTGAAATTGACAGAAACACATGAAAATGCATATTCTGTGCGTGCCGTGACTCTTTTACTACAACAGAGCGTTTTGGACGAGTCTGCATCAATTCTGATGAAAAGTGACTAGTTTGGGCCCAATAACGCTAAAATTCATAGGAACACATGAAAATGCATATTTGGTGTGTGCCGTGATTCTGCCAGTGCAGCAGAGCGTTTTGGGTGAGTCTGCATCAATTCTGATGAAAAGTGACTAGTTTGGGCCCAATCACGCTGAAATTGATAGAAACACATGAACATGCATATTCTTTGTGTGCCGTGACTCTTCTACTACAAAAGAGCCTTTTGGAAGAGTCTGCATCAATTCTGATGAAAAGTAACTATTTTTTGTCGTATAACGCTGAAAATGATAGAAACACATCAAAATGCATATACTGTGTGTACCTTCACTCTGCTAGCAGAACCAAGCATTAGGTGTGAGTCTGCATCAATTCTGATGAAAAGTGACTGGTTTGGGCCCAATAACGCTAAAAATGACAATAACACATTAAAATGCATATTATGTGTGTCCCGTGACTCTTCTTCTACAACAGAGCGTTTTGGACGAGTCTGCATCAATACTGATGAAAAGTGACTAGTTTGGGCCCAATAACGCTGAAATTGACAAAAACACATGAAAATGCATGTTCGGTGTGTGCCGTCATTCTGCCAGTGCAGCATAACGTTTTGGGTGAGTCTGCATCGATTCTGATGAAAAGTGACTAGTTTGGGCTCAATAACGCTAAAATTCATAGAAACACATGAAAATGCATATTTGGTGTGTGCCGTGATTCTGCCAGTGCAGCAGAGCGTTTTGGGTGAGTCTGAATCAATTCTGATGAAAAGTAACTATTTTGTGTCGTATAACGCTGAAAATGATAGAAACACATCAAAATGTATATACTGTGTGTACCTTCACTCTGCTAGCAGAACTAAGCATTAGGTGTGAGTCTGCATCAATTCTGATGAAAAGTGACTAGTTTGGGCCCAATAACGCTGAAAATGACAAAAACACATGAAAATGCATGTTCGGTGTGTGCCTTCATTCTGCCAGTGCAGCAGAACGTTTGGGTGAGTCTGCATCAATTCTGATGAAAAGTGACTAGTTTGGGCCCAATGACGCTGAAAATGACAAAAACACATGAAAATGCATATACTGTGTGTACCTTCACTCTGCTAGCAGATACAGGCATTAGGTGTGAGTCTGCATCAATTCTGATGAGAAGTGACTAGTTTGGGCCCAATCACGCTGAAATTGATAGAAACACATGAAAATGCATATTCTGTGTGTGCCGTTACCCTTCTACTACAACAGAGCCTTTTGGAAGAGTCTGCATCAATTCTGATGAAAAGGAACTATTTTGTGTCGTATAACGCCGAAAATGATAGAAACACATCAAAATGCATATACTGTGTGTACCTTCACTCTGCTAGAAGAACCAAGCATTAGGTGTGAGTCTGCATCAATTCTGATGAAAAGTGACTAGTTTGGCCCAATAACACTGAAATTGACAGAAACACATGAAAATGCATATTCTGTGCGTGCCGTGACTCTTTTACTACAACAGAGCGTTTTGGACGAGTCTGCATCAATTCTGATGAAAAGTGACTAGTTTGGGCCCAATAACGCTAAAATTCATAGGAACACATGAAAATGCATATTTGGTGTGTGCCGTGATTCTGCCAGTGCAGCAGAGCGTTTTGGGTGAGTCTGCATCAATTCTGATGAAAAGTGACTAGTTTGGGCCCAATCACGCTGAAATTGATAGAAACACATGAACATGCATATTCTTTGTGTGCCGTGACTCTTCTACTACAAAAGAGCCTTTTGGAAGAGTCTGCATCAATTCTGATGAAAAGTAACTATTTTTTGTCGTATAACGCTGAAAATGATAGAAACACATCAAAATGCATATACTGTGTGTACCTTCACTCTGCTAGCAGAACCAAGCATTAGGTGTGAGTCTGCATCAATTCTGATGAAAAGTGACTGGTTTGGGCCCAATAACGCTAAAAATGACAATAACACATTAAAATGCATATTATGTGTGTCCCGTGACTCTTCTTCTACAACAGAGCGTTTTGGACGAGTCTGCATCAATTCTGATGAAAAGTGACTAGTTTGGCCCAATAACACTGAAATTGACAGAAACACATGAAAATGCATATTCTGTGTGTGCCGTGACTCTTCTACTACAACAGAGCGTTCTGGACGAGTCGGCATCAATTCTGATGAAAAGTGACTAGTTTGGGCCCCATAACGCTGAAATTGACAAAAACACAAGAAAATTCATGTTCGGTGTGTACCGAGATTCTGCCAGTGAAGCAGAACGTTTTGGGTGAGTCTGCATCGATTCTGATGAAAAGTGACTAGTTTGGGCCCAATCACGCTGAAATTGATGGAATAACATGAAAATTCATATTCTGTGTGTGCCGTGACTCTTCTACTACAACAGAGCGTTCTGGACGAGTCGGCATCAATTCTGATCAAAAGTGACTAGTTTGGGCCCCATAACGCTGAAATTGACAAAAACACAAGAAAATTCATGTTCGGTGTATGCCGTGATTGTGCCAGTGCAGCAGAACGTTTTGGGTGAGTCTGCATCGATTCTGATCAAAAGTAACTATTTTGTGTCGTATAACGCTGAAAATGATAGAAACACATCAAAATGCATATACTGTGTGAACCTTCACTCTGCTAGCAGAACCAAGCATTAGGTGTGAGTCTGCATCAATTCTGATGAAAAGTGACTAGTTTGGGCCCAATGATGCTCAAAATGACAAAAACACATGAAAATGCACATACTGTGTGTACCTTCACTCTGCTAGCAGAACTAAGCATTAGGTGTGAGTCTGCATCAATTCTGATGAAAAGTAACTATTTTGTGTCGTATAACGCTGAAAATGATAGAAACACATCAAAATGCATATACTGTGTGTACCTTCACTCTGCTAGCAGAACCAAGCATTAGGTGTGAGTCTGCATCAATTCTGATGAAAAGTGACTGGTTTGGGCCCAATAACGCTAAAAATGACAATAACACATTAAAATGCATATTATGTGTGTCCCGTGACTCTTCTTCTACAACAGAGCGTTTTGGACGAGTCTGCATCAATACTGATGAAAAGTGACTAGTTTGGGCCCAATAACATTTAAATTGACAGAAACACATGATAATGCATATTCTGTGTGTGCCGTGACTCTTCCACAACAACAGAGCGTTTTGGACGAGTCGGCATCAATTCTGATGAAAAATGACTAGTTTGGGCCCAATAACGCTGAAATTGACGAAAACACATGAAAATGCATGTTCGGTGTGTAACGAGATTCTGCCAGTGAAGCAGAACGTTTTGGGTGAGTCTGCATCGATTCTGATGAAAAGTGACTAGTTTGGGCCCAATAACGCTAAAATTCATAGAAACACATGAAAATGCATATTCTCTGTGTGTCTTCACTCTACTAGCAGTACCAAGCATTAGGTGTGAGCCTGCATCAATTCTGATGAAAAGTGACTAGTTTGGCCCAATAACACTGAAATTGACAGAAACACATGAAAATGCATATTCTGTGCGTGCCGTGACTCTTTTACTAAAACAGAGCGTTTTGGACGAGTCGGCATCAATTCTGATGAAAAGTGACTAGTTTGGGCCCAATAACGCTAAAATTCATAGGAACAAATGAAAATGCATATTTGGTGTGTGCCGTGATTCTGCCAGTGCAGCAGAGCGTTTTGGGTGAGTCTGCATCAATTCTGATGAAAAGTGACTAGTCTGGGCCCAATCACGCTGAAATTGATAGAAACACATGAACATGCATATTCTTTGTGTGCCGTGACTCTTCTACTACAAAAGAGCCTTTTGGAAGAGTCTGCATCAATTCTGATGAAAAGTGACTATTTTGTGTCGTATAACGCTGAAAATGATAGAAACACATCAAAATGCATATACTGTGTGTACCTTCACTCTCCTAGCAGAACCAAGCATTAGGTGTGAGTCTGCATCAATTCTGATGAAAAGTGACTGGTTTGGGCCCAATAACGCTAAAAATGACAATAACACATTAAAATGCATATTATGTGTGTCCCGTGACTCTTCTTCTACAACAGAGCGTTTTGGACGAGTCTGCATCAATACTGATGAAAAGTGACTAGTTTGGGCCCAATAACATTGAAATTGACAGAAACACATGATAATGCATATTCTGTGTGTGCCGTGACTCTTCCACAACAACAGAGCGTTTTGGACGAGTCGGCATCAATTCTGATGAAAAGTGACTAGTTTGGGCTCAATAACGCTGAAATTGGCAAAAACACATGAAAATGCATGTTCGGTGTGTGCCGAGATTCTGCCAGTGAAGCAGAACGTTTTGGGTGAGTCTGCATCGATTCTGATGAAAAGTGACTAGTTTGGGCCCAATAACGCTAAAATTCATAGAAACACATGAAAATGCATATTCTCTGTGTGTCTTCACTCTACTAGCAGTACCAAGCATTAGGTGTGAGCCTGCATCAATTCTGATGAAAAGTGACTAGTTTGGGCCCAATCACGCTGAAATTGATAGAAACACATGAAAATGCATATTCTGTGTGTGCCGTGACTCTTCTACTACAACAGAGCCTTTTGGACGAGTCTGCATCAATTCTGATGAAAAGTAACTATTTTGTGTCGTATAACACTGAAGATGATAGAAACACATCAAAATGCATATACCGTGTGTATCTTCACTCTGCTAGCAGAACCAAGCATTAGGTGTGAGTCTGCATCAATTCTGATGAAAAGTGACTGGTTTGGGCCCAATAACGCTAAAAATGACAATAACACATTAAAATGCATATTATGTGTGTCCCGTGACTCTTCTTCTACAACAGAGCGTTTTAGACGAGTCTGCATCAATACTGATGAAAAGTGACTAGTTTGGGCCCAATAACGCTGAAATTGACAAAAACACATGAAAATGCATGTTCGGTGTGTGCCGTCATTCTGCCAGTGCAGCATAACGTTTTGGGTGAGTCTGCATCGATTCTGATGAAAAGTGACTAGTTTGGGCCCAATAACGCTAAAATTCATAGAAACACATGAAAATGCATATTTGGTGTGTGCCGTGATTCTGCCAGTGCAGCAGAGCGTTTTGGGTGAGTCTGAATCAATTCTGATGAAAAGTAACTATTTTGTGTCGTATAACGCTGAAAATGATAGAAACACATCAAAATGTATATACTGTGTGTACCTTCACTCTGCTAGCAGAACTAAGCATTAGGTGTGAGTCTGCATCAATTCTGATGAAAAGTGACTAGTTTGGGCCCAATAACGCTGAAAATGACAAAAACACATGAAAATGCATGTTCGGTGTGTGCCTTCATTCTGCCAGTGCAGCAGAACGTTTGGGTGAGTCTGCATCAATTCTGATGAAAAGTGACTAGTTTGGGCCCAATGACGCTGAAAATGACAAAAACACATGAAAATGCATATACTGTGTGTACCTTCACTCTGCTAGCAGATACAGGCATTAGGTGTGAGTCTGCATCAATTCTGATGAGAAGTGACTAGTTTGGGCCCAATCACGCTGAAATTGATAGAAACACATGAAAATGCATATTCTGTGTGTGCCGTTACCCTTCTACTACAACAGAGCCTTTTGGAAGAGTCTGCATCAATTCTGATGAAAAGGAACTATTTTGTGTCGTATAACGCCGAAAATGATAGAAACACATCAAAATGCATATACTGTGTGTACCTTCACTCTGCTAGAAGAACCAAGCATTAGGTGTGAGTCTGCATCAATTCTGATGAAAAGTGACTAGTTTGGCCCAATAACACTGAAATTGATAGAAACACATGAAAATGCATATTCTGTGCGTGCCGTGACTCTTTTACTACAACAGAGCGTTTTGGACGAGTCTGCATCAATTCTGATGAAAAGTGACTAGTTTGGGCCCAATAACGCTAAAATTCATAGGAACACATGAAAATGCATATTTGGTGTGTGCCGTGATTCTGCCAGTGCAGCAGAGCGTTTTGGGTGAGTCTGCATCAATTCTGATGAAAAGTGACTAGTTTGGGCCCAATCACGCTGAAATTGATAGAAACACATGAACATGCATATTCTTTGTGTGCCGTGACTCTTCTACTACAAAAGAGCCTCTTGGAAGAGTCTGCATCAATTCTGATGAAAAGTAACTATTTTTTGTCGTATAACGCTGAAAATGATAGAAACACATCAAAATGCATATACTGTGTGTACCTTCACTCTGCTAGCAGAACCAAGCATTAGGTGTGAGTCTGCATCAATTCTGATGAAAAGTGACTGGTTTGGGCCCAATAACGCTAAAAATGACAATAACACATTAAAATGCATATTATGTGTGTCCCGTGACTCTTCTTCTACAACAGAGCGTTTTGGACGAGTCTGCATCAATTCTGATGAAAAGTGACTAGTTTGGCCCAATAACACTGAAATTGACAGAAACACATGAAAATGCATATTCTGTGTGTGCCGTGACTCTTCTACTACAACAGAGCGTTCTGGACGAGTCGGCATCAATTCTGATGAAAAGTGACTAGTTTGGGCCCCATAACGCTGAAATTGACAAAAACACAAGAAAATTCATGTTCGGTGTGTACCGAGATTCTGCCAGTGAAGCAGAACGTTTTGGGTGAGTCTGCATCGATTCTGATGAAAAGTGACTAGTTTGGGCCCAATCACGCTGAAATTGATGGAATAACATGAAAATTCATATTCTGTGTGTGCCGTGACTCTTCTACTACAACAGAGCGTTCTGGACGAGTCGGCATCAATTCTGATCAAAAGTGACTAGTTTGGGCCCCATAACGCTGAAATTGACAAAAACACAAGAAAATTCATGTTCGGTGTATGCCGTGATTGTGCCAGTGCAGCAGAACGTTTTGGGTGAGTCTGCATCGATTCTGATCAAAAGTAACTATTTTGTGTCGTATAACGCTGAAAATGATAGAAACACATCAAAATGCATATACTGTGTGAACCTTCACTCTGCTAGCAGAACCAAGCATTAGGTGTGAGTCTGCATCAATTCTGATGAAAAGTGACTAGTTTGGGCCCAATGATGCTCAAAATGACAACAACACATGAAAATGCACATACTGTGTGTACCTTCACTCTGCTAGCAGAACTAAGCATTAGGTGTGAGTCTGCATCAATTCTGATGAAAAGTAACTATTTTGTGTCGTATAACGCTGAAAATGATAGAAACACATCAAAATGCATATACTGTGTGTACCTTCACTCTGCTAGCAGAACCAAGCATTAGGTGTGAGTCTGCATCAATTCTGATGAAAAGTGACTGGTTTGGGCCCAATAACGCTAAAAATGACAATAACACATTAAAATGCATATTATGTGTGTCCCGTGACTCTTCTTCTACAACAGAGCGTTTTGGACGAGTCTGCATCAATACTGATGAAAAGTGACTAGTTTGGGCCCAATAACATTTAAATTGACAGAAACACATGATAATGCATATTCTGTGTGTGCCGTGACTCTTCCACAACAACAGAGCGTTTTGGACGAGTCGGCATCAATTCTGATGAAAAATGACTAGTTTGGGCCCAATAACGCTGAAATTGACGAAAACACATGAAAATGCATGTTCGGTGTGTAACGAGATTCTGCCAGTGAAGCAGAACGTTTTGGGTGAGTCTGCATCGATTCTGATGAAAAGTGACTAGTTTGGGCCCAATAACGCTAAAATTCATAGAAACACATGAAAATGCATATTCTCTGTGTGTCTTCACTCTACTAGCAGTACCAAGCATTAGGTGTGAGCCTGCATCAATTCTGATGAAAAGTGACTAGTTTGGCCCAATAACACTGAAATTGACAGAAACACATGAAAATGCATATTCTGTGCGTGCCGTGACTCTTTTACTAAAACAGAGCGTTTTGGACGAGTCGGCATCAATTCTGATGAAAAGTGACTAGTTTGGGCCCAATAACGCTAAAATTCATAGGAACACATGAAAATGCATATTTGGTGTGTGCCGTGATTCTGCCAGTGCAGCAGAGCGTTTTGGGTGAGTCTGCATCAATTCTGATGAAAAGTGACTAGTCTGGGCCCAATCACGCTGAAATTGATAGAAACACATGAACATGCATATTCTTTGTGTGCCGTGACTCTTCTACTACAAAAGAGCCTTTTGGAAGAGTCTGCATCAATTCTGATGAAAAGTGACTATTTTGTGTCGTATAACGCTGAAAATGATAGAAACACATCAAAATGCATATACTGTGTGTACCTTCACTCTCCTAGCAGAACCAAGCATTAGGTGTGAGTCTGCATCAATTCTGATGAAAAGTGACTGGTTTGGGCCCAATAACGCTAAAAATGACAATAACACATTAAAATGCATATTATGTGTGTCCCGTGACTCTTCTTCTACAACAGAGCGTTTTGGACGAGTCTGCATCAATACTGATGAAAAGTGACTAGTTTGGGCCCAATAACATTGAAATTGACAGAAACACATGATAATGCATATTCTGTGTGTGCCGTGACTCTTCCACAACAACAGAGCGTTTTGGACGAGTCGGCATCAATTCTGATGAAAAGTGACTAGTTTGGGCTCAATAACGCTGAAATTGGCAAAAACAAATGAAAATGCATGTTCGGTGTGTGCCGAGATTCTGCCAGTGAAGCAGAACGTTTTGGGTGAGTCTGCATCGATTCTGATGAAAAGTGACTAGTTTGGGCCCAATAACGCTAAAATTCATAGAAACACATGAAAATGCATATTCTCTGTGTGTCTTCACTCTACTAGCAGTACCAAGCATTAGGTGTGAGCCTGCATCAATTCTGATGAAAAGTGACTAGTTTGGGCCCAATCACGCTGAAATTGATAGAAACACATGAAAATGCATATTCTGTGTGTGCCGTGACTCTTCTACTACAACAGAGCCTTTTGGACGAGTCTGCATCAATTCTGATGAAAAGTAACTATTTTGTGTCGTATAACACTGAAAATGATAGAAACACATCAAAATGCATATACCGTGTGTATCTTCACTCTGCTAGCAGAACCAAGCATTAGGTGTGAGTCTGCATCAATTCTGATGAAAAGTGACTAGTTTGGCCCAATAACACTGAAATTGACAGAAACACATGAAAATGCATATTCTGTGTGTGCCGTGACTCTTCTACTACAACAGAGCGTTCTGGACGAGTCGGCATCAATTCTGATGAAAAGTGACTAGTTTGGGCCCCATAACGCTGAAATTGACAAAAACACAAGAAAATTCATGTTCGGTGTATGCCGTGATTGTGTCAGTGCAGCAGAACGTTTTGGGTGAGTCTGCATCGATTCTGATCAAAAGTGACTAGTTTGGGCCCAATGACGCTGAAAATGACAAAAACAAATGAAAATGCATATACTGTGTGTACCTTCACTCTGCTAGCAGATACAGGCATTAGGTGTGAGTCTGCATCAATTCTGATGAAAAGTGACTAGTTTGGGCCCAATCACGCTGAAATTGATAGAAACACATGAACATGCATATTCTTTGTGTGCCGTGACTCTTCTACTACAAAAGAGCCTTTTGGAAGAGTCTGCATCAATTCTGATGAAAAGTAACTATTTTTTGTCGTATAACGCTGAAAATGATAGAAACACATCAAAATGCATATACTGTGTGTACCTTCACTCTGCTAGCAGAACCAAGCATTAGGTGTGAGTCTGCATCAATTCTGATGAAAAGTGACTGGTTTGGGCCCAATAACGCTAAAAATGACAATAACACATTAAAATGCATATTATGTGTGTCCCGTGACTCTTCTTCTACAACAGAGCGTTTTGGACGAGTCTGCATCAATACTGATGAAAAGTGACTAGTTTGGGCCCAATAACATTGAAATTGACAGAAACACATGATAATGCATATTCTGTGTGTGCCGTGACTCTTCCACAACAACAGAGCGTTTTGGACGAGTCGGCATCAATTCTGATGAAAAGTAACTATTTTGTGTCATATAACACTGAAAATGATAGAAACACATCAAAATGCATATACCGTGTGTATCTTCACTCTGCTAGCAGAACCAAGCATTAGGTGTGAGTCTGCATCAATTCTGATGAAAATTGACTAGTTTGGCCCAATAACACTGAAATTGACAGAAACACATGAAAATGCATATTCTGTGTGTGCCGTGACTCTTCTACTACAACAGAGCGTTCTGGACGAGTCGGCATCAATTCTGATCAAAAGTGACTAGTTTGGGCCCCATAACGCTGACATTGAGAAAAACACAAGAAATTCATGTTCGGTGTGTGCCTTGATTGTGCCAGTGCAGCAGAACGTTTTGGGTGAGTCTGCATCGATTCTGATCAAAAGTAACTATTTTGTGTCGTATAACGCTGAAAATGATAGAAACACATCAAAATGCATATACTGTGTGAACCTTCACTCTGCTAGCAGAACCAAGCATTAGGTGTGAGTCTGCATCAATTCTGATGAAAAGTGACTGGTTTGGGCCCAATAACGCTAAAAATGACAATAACACATTAAAATGCATATTATGTGTGTCCCGTGACTCTTCTTCTACAACAGAGCGTTTTGGACGAGTCTGCATCAATACTGATGAAAAGTGACTAGTTTGGGCCCAATAACATTGAAATTGACAGAAACACATGATAATGCATACTCTGTGTGTGCCGTGACTCTTCCACAACAACAGAGCGTTTTGGACGAGTCGGCATCAATTCTGATGAAAAGTGACTAGTTTGGGCCCAATAACGCTGAAATTGACAAAAACACATGAAAATGCATGTTCGGTGTGTGCCGTCATTCTGCCAGTGCAGCAGAACGTTTTGGGTGAGTCTGCATCGATTCTGATGAAAAGTGACTAGTTTGGGCCCAATAACGCTAAAATTCATAGAAACACATGAAAATGCATATTTGGTGTGTGCCGTGATTCTGCCAGTGCAGCAGAGCGTTTTGGGTGAGTCTGAATCAATTCTGATGAAAAGTAACTATATTGTGTCGTATAACGCTGAAAATGATAGAAACACATCAAAATGTATATACTGTGTGTACCTTCACTCTGCTAGCAGAACTAAGCATTAGGTATGAGTCTGCATCAATTCTGATGAAAAGTGACTAGTTTGGGCCCAATAACACTGAAATTGACAGAAACACATGAAAATGCATATTCTGTGCGTGCCGTGACTCTTTTACTACAACAGAGCGTTTTGGACGAGTCTGCATCAATTCTGATGAAAAGTGACTAGTTTGGGCCCAATAACGCTGAAATTGACAAAAACACATGAAAATGCATGTTCGGTGTGTGCCGAGATTCTGCCAGTGAAGCAGAACGTTTTGGGTGAGTCTGCATCGATTCTGATGAAAAGTGACTAGTTTGGGCCCAATAACGCTAAAATTCATAGAAACACATGAAAATGCATATTCTCTGTGTGTCTTCACTCTACTAGCAGTACCAAGCATTAGGTGTGAGCCTGCATCAATTCTGATGAAAAGTGACTAGTTTGGGCCCAATAACGCTGAAAATGACAAAAACACATGAAAATGCATATACTGTGTGTACCTTCACTCTGCTAGCAGATACAGGCATTAGGTGTGAGTCTGCATCAATTCTGATGAGAAGTGACTAGTTTGGGCCCAATCACGCTGAAATTGATAGAAACACATGAAAATGCATATTCTGTGTGTGCCGTTACTCTTCTTCTACAATAGAGCCTTTTGGACGAGTCTGCATCAATTCTGATGAAAAGTAACTATTTTGTGTCGTATAACGCCGAAAATGATAGAAACACATCAAAATGCATATACTGTGTGTACCTTCACTCTGCTAGAAGAACCAAGCATTAGGTGTGAGTCTGCATCAATTCTGATGAAAAGTGACTAGTTTGGGCCCAATAACGCTGAAATTGAAAAAAACACATGAAAATGCATGTTCGGTGTGTGCCGAGATTCTGCCAGTGAAGCAGAACGTTTTGGGTGAGTCTGCATCGATTCTGATGAAAAGTGACTAGTTTGGGCCCAATCACGCTGAAATTGATAGAAACACATGAAAATGCATATTCTGTGTGTGCCGTGACTCTTCTACTACAACAGAGCCTTTTGGACGAGTCTGCATCAATTCTGATGAAAAGTAACTATTTTGTGTCGTATAACACTGAAAATGATAGAAACACATCAAAATGCATATACCGTGTGTATCTTCACTCTGCTAGCAGAACCAAGCATTAGGTGTGAGTCTGCATTAATTCTGATGAAAAGTGACTAGTTTGGCCCAATAACACTGAAATTGACAGAAAGACATGAAAATGCATATTCTGTGTGTGCCGTGACTCTTCTACTACAACAGAGCGTTCTGGACGAGACGGCATCAATTCTGATTAAAAGTGACTAGTTTGGGCCCCATAACGCTGAAATTGACAAAAACACAAGAAAATTCATGTTCGGTGTATGCCGTGATTGTGCCACAACAACAGAGCGTTTTGGACGAGTCTGCATCAATTCTGATGAAAAGTAACTATTTTGTGTCGTATAACGCTGAAAATGATAGAAACACATCAAAATGCATATACTGTGTGTACCTTCACTCTGCTAGCAGAACCAAGCATTCGGTGTGAGTCTGCATCAATTCTGATGAAAAGTGACTGGTTTGGGCCCAATAACGCTAAAAATGACAAAAACACATGAAAATGCATGTTCGGTGTGTGCCGTGATTCTGCCAGTGAAGCAGAACGTTTTGGGTGAGTCTGCATCGATTCTGATGAAAAGTGACTAGTTTGGGCCCAATCACGCTGAAATTGATAGAAACACATGAAAATGCATATTCTGTGTGTGCCGTGACTCTTCTACTACAACAGAGCCTTTTGGACGAGTCTGCATCAATTCTGATGAAAAGTAACTATTTTGTGTCGTATAACACTGAAAATGATAGAAACACATCAAAATGCATATACCGTGTGTATCTTCACTCTGCTAGCAGAACCAAGCATTAGGTGTGAGTCTGCATTAATTCTGATGAAAAGTGACTAGTTTGGCCCAATAACACTGAAATTGACAGAAAGACATGAAAATGCATATTCTGTGTGTGCCGTGACTCTTCTACTACAACAGAGCGTTCTGGACGAGTCGGCATCAATTCTGATTAAAAGTGACTAGTTTGGGCCCCATAACGCTGAAATTGACAAAAACACAAGAAAATTCATGTTCGGTGTATGCCGTGATTGTGCCACAACAACAGAGCGTTTTGGACGAGTCTGCATCAATTCTGATGAAAAGTAACTATTTTGTGTCGTATAACGCTGAAAATGATAGAAACACATCAAAATGCATATACTGTGTGTACCTTCACTCTGCTAGCAGAACCAAGCATTCGGTGTGAGTCTGCATCAATTCTGATGAAAAGTGACTGGTTTGGGCCCAATAACGCTAAAAATGACAAAAACACATGAAAATGCATGTTCGGTGTGTGCCGTGATTCTGCCAGTGAAGCAGAACGTTTTGGGTGAGTCTGCATCGATTCTGATGAAAAGTGACTAGTTTGAGCCCAATAACGCTAAAATTCATAGAAACACATGAAAATGCATATTCTCTGTGTGTCTTCACTCTACTAGCAGTACCAAGCATTAGGTGTGAACCTGCATCAATTCTGATGAAAAGTGACTAGTTTGGGCCCAATCACGCTGAAATTGATAGAAACACATGAAAATGCATATTCTGTGTGTGCCGTGACTCTTCTACTACAACAGAGCGTTCTGGACGATTCTGCATCGATTCTGATCAAAAGTAACTATTTTGTGTCGTATAACGCTGAAAATGATAGAAACACATCAAAATGCATATACTGTGTGAACCTTCACTCTGCTAGCAGAACCAAGCATTAGGTGTGAGTCTGCATCAATTCTGAATAAAAGTGACTAGTTTGGGCCCAATGACGCTCAAAATGACAAAAACACATCAAAATGCATATACTGTGTGTACCTTCACTCTGCTAGCAGAACTAAGCATTAGGTGTGAGTCTGCATCAATTTTGATGAAAAGTGACTAGTTTGGGCCCAATAACGCTGAAAATGACAAAAACACATTAAAATGCATATTATGTGTGTGCCGTGACTCTTCTTCTACAACAGAGCGTTTTGGACGAGTCTGCATCAATTCTGATGAAAAGTGACTAGTTTGGGCCCAATAACGCTGAAAATGACAAAAACAAATGAAAATGCAAATACTGTGTGTACCTTCACTCTGCTAGCAGAAACAGGCATTAGGTGTGAGTCTGCATCAATTCTGATGAAAAGTGACTAGTTTGGGCCCAATAACGCTAAAATTCATAGGAACACATGAAAATGCATATTTGGTGTGTGCCGTGATTCTGCCAGTGCAGCAGAGCGTTTTGGGTGAGTCTGCATCAATTCTGATGAAAAGTGACTAGTTTGGGCCCAATCACGCTGAAATTAATAGAAACACATGAACATGCATATTCTTTGTGTGCCGTGACTCTTCTACTACAAAAGAGCCTTTTGGAAGAGTCTGCATCAATTCTGATGAAAAGTAACTATTTTGTGTCGTATAACGCTGAAAATGATAGAAACACATCAAAATGCATATACTGTGTGTACCTTCACTCTGCTAGCAGAACCAAGCATTAGGTGTGAGTCTAGATCAAATATGATGAAAAGTGACTAGTTTGGCCCAATAACGCTGAAATTGACAGAAACACATGAAAATGCATATTCTGTGTGTGCCGTGACTCTTCTACTACAACAGAGCGTTTTGGACGAGTCGGCATCAATTCTGATCAAAAGTGACTAGTTTGGGCCCAATAACGCTGAAATTGACAAAAACACATGAAAATGCATGTTCGGTGTGTGCCTTCACTCTGCTAGCAGATCCGACCATTAGGTGTGAGTCTGGATCGAATATGATGAAAAGTGACTAATTTGGGCCCAACAACACTGAAATTGACAGAAACACATGAAAATGCATATTATGTGTCTGCCGTGACTCTTCTTCTACAACAGAGCGTTTAGGGTGAGTCTGCATCAATTCTGATGAAAAGTAACTATTTTGTGTCGTTTAACGCTGAAAATGATAGAAACACATCAAAATGCATATACTGCGTGTACCTTCACTCTGCTAGCAGAACCAAGCATTAGGTGTGAGTCTGCATCAATTCTGATGAAAAGTGACTAGTTTGGGCCCAATAACGCTGAAAATGACAAAAACAAATGAAAATGCAAATACTGTGTGTACCTTCACTCTGCTAGCAGAAACAGGCATTAGGTGTGAGTCTGCATCAATTCTGATGAAAAGTGACTAGTTTGGGCCCAATAACGCTAAAATTCATAGGAACACATGAAAATGCATATTTGGTGTGTGCCGTGATTCTGCCAGTGCAGCAGAGCGTTTTGGGTGAGTCTGCATCAATTCTGATGAAAAGTGACTAGTTTGGGCCCAATCACGCTGAAATTAATAGAAACACATGAACATGCATATTCTTTGTGTGCCGTGACTCTTCTACTACAAAAGAGCCTTTTGGAAGAGTCTGCATCAATTCTGATGAAAAGTAACTATTTTGTGTCGTATAACGCTGAAAATGATAGAAACACATCAAAATGCATATACTGTGTGTACCTTCACTCTGCTAGCAGAACCAAGCATTAGGTGTGAGTCTGGATCGAATATGATGAAAAGTGACTAATTTCGGCCCAACAACACTGAAATTGACAGAAACACATGAAAATGCATATTATGTGTCTGCCGTGACTCTTCTTCTACAACAGAGAGTTTAGGGTGAGTCTGCATCAATTCTGATGAAAAGTAACTATTTTGTGTCGTTTAACGCTGAAAATGATAGAAACACATCAAAATGCATATACTGCGTGTACCTTCACTCTGCTAGCAGAACCTAGCATTAGGTGTGAGTCTGCATCAATTCTGATGAAAAGTGACTAGTTTTGGCCCAATAACGCTGAAATTGACGAAAACACATGAAAATGCATGTTCGGTGTGTGCCATGATTCTGCCAGTGCAGCAGAGCGTTTTGAACGAATCTGCATCGATTCTGATGAAAAGTGACTAGTTTGTGTCATATAACACTGAAATTGACAGAAACACAGTAAAATGCATATACTGTGTGTATCCTCACTCTGCTAGCAGAAACAAGCATCGTCCAAAACGCTCTGTTGTTGTAGAAAAGTCACGGCAAACACAGTATATGCATTTTCATATTTTTCCATCTATTTCAGTGTTATCGGACACATACCAGTCACTTTTTGTCATATTTGAACCATACTCACACCTAATGCTTGGTTCTGCTAGCAGAGTCACGGCACACACAATATATGCATTTTCATATGTTACCATCAATTTCAGTGTTATCGGACACAAAATAGTCACTTTTCACCAGAATCGATGCAGACTCGTACAAAATGCTCTGTTGTAGTAGCAGAGTTACGGCACACACAGTAAATGCATTATCATATGTTTCTTTCAATTTCAGTGTTATCGGACATATACCAGTCACTTTCGTCATATTCAATCCATACTCACACTTAATGCTTGGTGCTGCTAGCAGAGTGAAGGCACACACCGTATATGCATTTTCATGTGTTCCTATAAATTTCTGTGTTATCGGACACATACCAGTCACTTTTCGACATATTCGATCCAGACTCACACCTAACGCTTGGTACTGCTAGCAGAGTCACGGCAAACACAGTATATGCATTTTCATATGTTTCCATCAATTTCAGTGTTATCGGACACATACCAGTCACTTTTCGTCATATTCGATCCATACTCACACCTAATGCTTGGTTCTGCAAGCAGAATGAAGTCACACACAGTATATGCATTTTCATGTGTTTTTATCAATTTCAGTGTTATCGGACACAAAATAGTCACTTTTCACCAGAATCGATGCAGACTCGTCAAAAACGCTCTGTTGTAGTAGCAGAGTTACGGCACACACTGTACATGCATTTTCATATGTTTCAATCAATTTCAGTGTTATCGGACACATACGAGTCACTTTTCGTCATATTCGATCCATACTCACACCTAATGCTTGGTTCTGCAAGCAGAGTGAAGTCACACACAGTATATTCATTTTCATGTGTTTCTATCAATTTCAGTGTTATCGGACACAAAATAGTCACTTTTCACCAGAATCGATGCAGAATCTTCAAAAATGCTCTTTGTAGTAGCAGATTTACGGCACACACAGTACAAGCATTTTCATATGTTTCCATCAATTTCAGTGTTATCGGACACAAACTAGTCACTTTTCATCATATCCGATCCAGACTCACACCTAATGCTTGGTTCTGCTAGCAGAGTGAAGGCACACACAGTACATGCATTTTCATATGTTTCTTTCAATTTCAGTGTTATCGGACACATACCAGTCACTTTTCGTCATATTCGATCCAGACTCACACCTAATGCTTGGTGCTGCAAGCAGAGTGAAGTCACACACAGTATACGCATTTTCATGTGTTCCTATCAATTTCAGTGTTATCGGACACAAACTAGTCACTTTTCATCATATCCGATCCAGACTCACACCTAATGCTTGGTTCTGCTAGCAGAGTGAAGGCACAAACAGTATATGCATTTTCATGTGTTTCTATTAATTTCAGTCTTATTGGGCTCAAATTAGTCACTTTTCACGAGAATCGATGCAGACTCGTGGAAAATGCTCTGTTGTAGTAGCAGAGTTACGGCACACACAATATATGCATTTTCATATGTTTCCATCAATTTCAGTGTTATCGGACACATACCAGTCACTTTTCGTCATATTTGAACCATACTCACACCTAATGCTTGGTTCTGCTAGCAGAGTCACGGCACACACAATATATGCATTTTCATATGTTTCCATCAATTTCAGTGTTATCGGACACATACCAGTCACTTTTCGTCATATTCGATCCATACTCACACCTAATGCTTGGTTCTGCTAGCAGAGTGAAGTCACACACAGTACATGCATTTTCATATGTTTCTATTAATTTCAGTTTTATCGGACACAAAATAGTCACTTTTCACCAGAATCGATGCAGAATCTTCAAAAACGCTCTGTTGTAGTAGCAAAGTTACGGCACACACAGTACATGCATTTTCATATGTTTCCATCAATTTCAGTGTTATCGGACACATACCAGTCACTTTTCGTCATATTCGATCCATACTCACACCGAATGCTTGGTTCTGCAAGCAGAGTGAAGTCACACACCGTATATGCATTTTCATGTGTTTCTATCAATTTCAGTGTTATCAGACGCAAACTAGTCACTTTTCATCATATTCGATCCAGACTCACACCTATTGCTTGGTTCTGCTAGCAGAGTGAGGGTACACACAGTATTTGCATTTTCATATGTTTTTATCAATTTCAGTGTTATCGGACACATACCAGTCACTTTTCGTCATATTTGAACCATACTCACACCTAATGCTTGGTTCTGCTAGCAGAGTCACGGCACACACAATATATGCATTTTCATATGTTTCCATCAATTTCAGTGTTATCGGACACATACCAGTCACTTTTCGTCATATTCGATCCATACTCACACCTAATGCTTGGTTCTGCTAGCAGAGTGAGGGTACACACAGTATATGCATTTTCATATGTTTCTTTCAATTTCAGTGTTATCGGACATATACCAGTCACTTTTCGTCATATTCGATCCATACTCACACCTAATGCTTGGTGCTGCTAGCAGAGTGAAGTCACACACCGTATATGCATTTTCATGTGTTTCTATCAATTTCAGTGTTATCAGACGCAAACTAGTCACTTTTCATCATATCCGATCCAGACTCACACCTATTGCTTGGTTCTGCTAGCAGAGTGAGGGTACACACAGTATATGCATTTTCATATGTTTTTATCAATTTCAGTGTTATCGGACACATACCAGTCACTTTTCGTCATATTCGATCCATACTCACACCTAATGCTTGGTGCTGCAAGCAGAGTGAAGTCACACACAGTATACGCATTTTCATGTGTTTCTATCAATTTCAGTGTTATCAGACGCAAACTAGTCACTTTTCATCATATCCGATCCAGACTCACACCTAATGCTTGGTGCTGCAAGCAGAGTGAAGTCACACACCGTATATGCATTTTCATGTGTTTCTATCAATTTCAGTGTTATCAGACGCAAACTAGTCACTTTTCATCATATCCGATCCAGACTCACACCTATTGCTTGGTTCTGCTAGCAGAGTGAGGGTACACACAGTATATGCATTTTCATATGTTTTTATCAATTTCAGTGTTATCGGACACATACCAGTCACTTTTCGTCATATTCGATCCATACTCACACCTAATGCTTGGTGCTGCAAGCAGAGTGAAGTCACACACAGTATACGCATTTTCATGTGTTCCTATCAATTTCAGTGTTATCGGACACATACCAGTCACTTTTCGTCATATTTGAACCATACTCACACCTAATGCTTGGTTCTGCTAGCAGAGTCACGGCACACACAATATATGCATTTTCATGTGTTTCTATCAATTTCAGTGTTATCAGACGCAAACTAGTCACTTTTCATCATATCCGATCCAGACTCACACCTATTGCTTGGTTCTGCTAGCAGAGTGAGGGTACACACAGTATATGCATTTTCATATGTTTTTATCAATTTCAGTGTTATCGGACACATACCAGTCACTTTTCGTCATATTCGATCCATACTCACACCTAATGCTTGGTGCTGCAAGCAGAGTGAAGTCACACACAGTATACGCATTTTCATGTGTTCCTAACAATTTCAGTGTTATCGGACACATACCAGTCACTTTTCGTCATATTTGAACCATACTCACACCTAATGCTTGGTTCTGCTAGCAGAGTCACGGCACACACAATATATGCATTTTCATATGTTTCCATCAATTTCAGTGTTATCGGACACATACCAGTCACTTTTCGTCATATTCGATCCATACTCACACCTAATGCTTGGTTCTGCTAGCAGAGTGAGGGTACACACAGTATATGCATTTTCATATGTTTTTATCAATTTCAGTGTTATCGGACACATACCAGTCACTTTTCATCAGAATCGATGCAGACTCGTGCAAAAAGCTCTGTTGTAGTAGCAGAGTTACGGCACACACAGTACATCCATTTTCATGTGTTCCTATCAATTTCAGTGTTATCGGACACAAACTAGTCACTTTTCATCATATCCGATCCAGACTCACACCTAATGCTTGGTTCTGCTAGCAGAGTGAAGGCACAAACAGTATATGCATTTTCATGTGTTTCTATTAATTTCAGTCTTATTGGGCTCAAATTAGTCACTTTTCACCAGAATCGATGCAGACTCTTCAAAAACGCTCTGTTGTAGTAGCAGAGTTACGGCACACACAGTACATGCATTTTCATATGTTTCCATCAATTTCAGTGTTATCGGACACATACCAGTCACTTTTCGTCATATTCGATCCATACTCACACCTAATGCTTGGTTCTGCAAGCAGAGTGAAGTCACACACCGTATATGCATTTTCATGTGTTTCTATCAATTTCAGTGTTATCAGACGCAAACTAGTCACTTTTCATCATATTCGATCCAGACTCACACCTATTGCTTGGTTCTTCTAGCAGAGTGAGGGTACACACAGTATTTGCATTTTCATATGTTTTTTATCAATTTCAGTGTTATCGGACACATACCAGTCACTTTTCGTCATATTTGAACAATACTCACACCTAATGCTTGGTTCTGCTAGCAGAGTCACGGCACACACAATATATGCATTTTCATATGTTTCCATCAATTTCAGTGTTATCGGACACATACCAGTCACTTTTCGTCATATTCGATCCATACTCACACCTAATGCTTGGTTCTGCAAGCAGAGTGAAGTCACACACAATATATGCATTTTCATGTGTTTCTATCAATTTCAGTGTTATCGGACACAAATTAGTCACTTTTCATCAGAATCGATGCAGACTCGTGCAAAACGCTCTGTTGTAGTAGCAGAGTTATGGCACACACAATATATGCATTTTCATGTGTTTCTATCAATTTCAGTGTTATCGGACACAAATTAGTCACTTTTCATCAGAATCGATGCAGACTCGTGCAAAAACGCTCTGTTGTAGTAGCAGAGTTACGGCACACACAGTACATGCATTTCCATATGTTTCTTTCAATTTCAGTGTTATCGGACATATACCAGTCACTTTTCGTCATATTCGATCCATACTCACACCTAATGCTTGGTGCTGCTAGCAGAGTGAAGTCACACACCGTATATGCATTTTCATGTGTTTCTATCAATTTCAGTGTTATCAGACGCAAACTAGTCACTTTTCATCATATCCGATCCAGACTCACACCTATTGCTTGGTTCTGCTAGCAGAGTGAGGGTACACACAGTATATGCATTTTCATATGTTTTTATCAATTTCAGTGTTATCGGACACATACCAGTCACTTTTCGTCATATTTGAACCATACTCACACCTAATGCCTGGTTCTGCTAGCAGAGTCACGGCACACACAATATATGCATTTTCATATGTTTCCATCAATTTCAGTGTTATCGGACACATACCAGTCACTTTTCGTCATATTCGATCCAGACTCACACCTAATGCTTGGTGCTGCAAGCAGAGTGAAGTCACACACAGTATACGCATTTTCATGTGTTCCTATCAATTTCAGTGTTATCGGACACAAACTAGTCACTTTTCATCATATCCGATCCAGACTCACACCTAATGCTTGGTTCTGCTAGCAGAGTGAAGGCACAAACAGTATATGCATTTTCATGTGTTTCTATTAATTTCAGTCTTATTGGGCTCAAATTAGTCACTTTTCACGAGAATCGATGCAGACTCGTGGAAAATGCTCTGTTGTAGTAGCAGAGTTACGGCACACACAATATATGCATTTTCATATGTTTCCATCAATTTCAGTGTTATCGGACACATACCAGTCACTTTTCGTCATATTCGATCCATACTCACACCTAATGCTTGGTTCTGCCAGCAGAGTGAAGGCACACACAGTATATGCATTTTCATGTGTTTCTATCAATTTCAGTGTTATCAGACGCAAACTAGTCACTTTTGATCATATCCGATCTAGACTCACACCTAATGCTTGTTCTGCTAGCAGAGTGAAGGCACACACAGTATATGCATTTTCATGTGTTTCAATCAATTTCAGTGTTATTAGACACAAACTAGTCACTTTTCATCATATCCGATCCAGACTCACACCTAATGCTTGGTTCTGCTAGCAGAGTGAAGGCACACACAGTATATGCATTTTCATGTTTTTCTATCAATTTCAGTGTTATTGGGCTCAAATTAGTCACTTTTCATCAGAATCGATGCAGACTCGTGCAAAATGCTCTATTGTAGTAGTAGAGTTACAGCACACACAGTACATGCATTTTCATATGTTTCTTTCAATTTCAGTGTTATCGGACACATACCAGTCACTTTTCGTCATATTCGATCCATACTCACACCTAATGCTTGGTTCTGCTAGCAGAGTGAAGTCACACACAGTACATGCATTTTCATATGTTTCTATTAATTTCAGTTTTATCGGACACAAATTAGTCACTTTTCATCAGAATCGATGCAGACTCGTGCAAAACACTCTGTTGTAGTAAAAGAGTTACGGCACACACAGTACATGCATTTTCATATGTTTCTTTCAATTTCAGTGTTATCGGACATATACCAGTCACTTTTCGTCATATTCGATCCATACTCACACCTAATGCTTGGTGCTGCTAGCAGAGTGAAGTCACACACCGTATATGCATTTTCATGTGTTTCTATCAATTTCAGTGTTATCAGACGCAAACTAGTCACTTTTCATCATATCCGATCCAGACTCACACCTAATGCTTGGTTCTGCTAGCAGAGTGAAGTCACACACAATATATGCATTTTCATGTGTTTCTATCAATTTCAGTGTTATCGGACACAAATTAGTCACTTTTCATCAGAATCGATGCAGACTCGTGCAAAACACTCTGTTGTAGTAGCAGAGTTACGGCACACACAGTACATGCATTTTCATATGTTTCCATCAATTTCAGTGTTATCGGACACATACCAGTCACTTTTCGTCATATTCGATCCATACTCACACCTAATGCTTGGTTCTGCTAGCAGAGTGAGGGTACACACAGTATATGCATTTTCATATGTTTTTATCAATTTCAGTGTTATCGGACACATACCAGTCACTTTTCATCAGAATCGATGCAGACTCGTGCAAAACGCTCTGTTGTAGTAGCAGAGTTACGGCACACACAGTACATCCATTTTCATAGGTTTCTTTCAATTTCAGTGTTATCGGACATATACCAGTCACTTTTCGTCATATTCGATCCATACTCACACCTAATGCTTGGTGCTGCTAGCAGAGTGAAGTCACACACCGTATACGCATTTTCATGTGTTCCTATCAATTTCAGTGTTATCACACACAAACTAGTCACTTTTCATCATATCCGATCCAGACTCACACCTAATGCTTGGTTCTGCTAGCAGAGTGAAGGCACACACAGTATATGCATTTTCATATGTTTCCATCAATTTCAGTGTTATCGGACACAAAATAGTCACTTTTCACCAGAATCGATGCAGACTCGTCAAAAACGCTCTGTTGTAGTAGCAGAGTTACGGCACACACTGTACATGCATTTTCATATGTTTCAATCAATTTCAGTGTTATCGGACACATACCAGTCACTTTTCGTCATATTCGATCCATACTCACACCTAATGCTTGGTTCTGCAAGCAGAGTGAAGTCACACACAGTATATGCATTTTCATGTGTTTCTATCAATTTCAGTGTTATCGGACACAAAATTGTCACTTTTCACCAGAATCGATGCAGACTCTTCAAAAACGCTCTTTGTAGTAGCAGATTTACGGCACACACAGTACAAGCATTTTCATGTGTTTCTATCAATTTCAGTGTTATCAGACGCAAACTAGTCACTTTTCATCATATCCGATCCAGACTCACACCTATTGCTTGGTTCTGCTAGCAGAGTGAAGGCACACACAGTATATGCATTTTCATGTTTTTCTATCAATTTCAGTGTTATTGGGCTCAAATTAGTCACTTTTCATCAGAATCGATGCAGACTCGTGCAAAATGCTCTATTGTAGTAGTAGAGTTACAGCACACACAGTACATGCATTTTCCTATGTTTCCATCAATTTCAGTGTTATCGGACACATACCAGTCACTTTTCGTCATATTCGATCCATACTCACACCTAATGCTTGGTTCTGCAAGCAGAGTGAAGTCACACACCGTATATGCATTTTCATGTGTTTCTATCAATTTCAGTGTTATCAGACGCAAACTAGTCACTTTTCATCATATTCGATCCAGACTCACACCTAATGCTTGGTTCTCCTAGCAGAGTGAGGGTACACACAGTATTTGCATTTTCATATGTTTTTATCAATTTCAGTGTTATCGGACACATACCAGTCACTTTTCGTCATATTTGAACCATACTCACACCTAATGCTTGGTTCTGCTAGCAGAGTCACGGCACACACAATATATGCATTTTCATATGTTTCCATCAATTTCAGTGTTATCGGACACATACCAGTCACTTTTCGTCATATTCGATCCATACTCACACCTAATGCTTGGTTCTGCTAGTAGAGTGAGGGTACACACAGTATATGCATTTTCATATGTTTCCATCAATTTCAGTGTTATCGGACACAAATTAGTCACTTTTCATCAGAATCGATGCAGACTAGTCCAAAACGCTCTGCTGCACTGGCAGAATCACGGCACACACCGAACATGCATTTTCATGTGTTTTTGTGTTTTTGAAACATATGAAAATGCATGTACTGTGTGTGCCGTAACTCTGCTACTACAACAGAGCGTTTTTGACGAGTCTGCATCGATTCTGGTGAAAAGTGCCTATTTTGTGTCCGATAACACTGAAATTGATAAAAACATATGAAAATGCATATACTGTGTGTACCCTCACTCTGCTAGCAGAACCAAGCATTAGGTGTGAGTCTGGATCGGATATGATGAAAAGTGACTAGTTTGTGTCTGATAACACTGAAATTGATAGGAACACATGAAAATGCATATACGGTGTGTGCCTTCACTCTGCTAGCAGAACCAAGCATTAGGTGTGAGTATGGATCGAATATGACGAAAAGTGACTGGTACATGTCCGATAACACTGAAATTGAAATAAACATATGAAAATGCATGTACTGTGTGTGCCGTAACTCTGCTACTACAACAGAGCGTTGTGGACGAGTCTGCATCGATCCTGATGAAAAGTGACTATTTTGTGTCCGATAACACTGAAATTGAAAAAAACATATGAAAATGCATGTACTGTGTGTGCCGTAACTCTGCTACTAGAACAGAGGATTTTTGACGAGTCTGCATCGATTCTGATGAAATGTGACTATTTTGTGTCCGATAACACTGAAATTGATAGAAACACATGTAAATGCATATACTGTGTGTGACTTCACTCTGCTAGCAGAACCAAGCATTAGGTTTGAGTATGGATCGAATATGATGAAAAGTGACTAGTTTGTGTCTGATAACACTGAAATTGATAGGAAAACATGAAAATGCATATACGGTGTGTGCCTTCACTCTGCTAGCAGCACCAAGCATTAGGTGTGAGTATGGATCGAATATGACGAAAAGTGACTGGTATGTGTCCGATAACACTGAAATTGATGGAAACATATGAAAATGCATATAGTGTGTTTGCCGTGACTCTGCTAGCAGAACCAAGCATTTGGTGTGAGTCTGGATCGAATATGATGAAAAGTTACTAGTTTCTGTCTGATAACACTGAAATTGATAGAAACATATGAAAATGCATATACTTTGTGCGCCGTGACTGTGCTACTTCAACAGAGCGTTTTGGACGAGTCTGCATCGATTCTGATGAAAAACGACTAGTTTGGGTCCAATAACACTGAAATTGACAGAAACACATGAAAATGCACATACTGTGTGCGCCGTGACTCTTTTTCTGCAACAGAGCGTTTTGGAAGCATCTGTATCAATTCCGATGAAAAGTGACTATTTTGTGTCCGATAACACTGAAATTGATAGAAACACATGACAATGCATATACTGTGTGTACCTTCACTCTGCTACTACGACAGAGCGTTTCGGACGTGTCTGCATCGATTCTGATGAAAAGTGACTAGTTTGTGTCATATAGCACTGAAATTGAGAGAAACACATGAAAATGCATATACTTTGTGCGCCGTGACTGTGCTACTTCAACAGAGCGTTTTGGACGAGTCTGCATCGATTCTGATGAAAAACGACTAGTCTGGGCCCAATAACACTGAAATTGACAGAAACACATGACAATGCACATACTGTGTGCGCCGTGACTCTTTTTCTGCAACAGAGCGTTTTGGAAGAGTCTGCATCAATTCCGTTGAAACGTGACTATATTGTGTCCGATAACACTGAAATTGAGAGAAAAACATGAAAATGCATATAATGTGTGTACCTTCACTCTGCTACTACGACAGAGCGTTTTGGACGACTCTGCATCGATTCTGATGAAAAGTGACTAGTTTCTGTCTGATAACACCGAAATTGATAAAAACATATGAAAATGCATGTACTTTTTGTGCCGTGACTGTGCTCCTTCAAGAGAGCGTTTTGGACGAGTCTGCATCGATTTCTGATGAAAAGTGACTAGTTTGTGTCGTACAACACTGAAATTGATAGAGACACATGAAAATGCATAGACTGTGTGTACCTTCACTCTGCTAGCCGATCCAAGCATTAGGAGTGAGTTTGGATCGAATATGATGAAAAGTGACTAGTTTCTGTCTGATAACACTGAAATTGATAGAAACACATGAAAATGCATATACTGTGTGCGCCGTGACTCTTTTTCTGCAACAGAGCGTTTTAAACGAGTCTGCATCAATTCAGATGAAAACCGACTAGTTTGTGTCGTACAACACTGAAATTGATAGAAACATATGAAAATGCATATACTGTGTGCGCCGTGACTCTTTTTCTGCAACACAGCGTTTTGGAAGAGTCTGCATCGATTCTGATGAAAAGCGACTAGTTTGTGTCATATAGCACTGAAATTGATGGAAACACATGAAAATGCATATACTATGTGTACCTTCACTCTGCTAGCAGAACCAAGCATTAGGAGTGAGTCTGGATCGAATTTGATGAAAAGTGACTAGTTTCTGTCTGATAACACTGAAATTGATAGAAACATATGAAAATGCATATACTGTGTGTACCTTCAATCTGCTACTACAACAGAGCATTTTGGACGAGTCTGCATCATTTCTGATGAAAAGTGACTAGTTTATGTCGTATCACACTGAAATTGATAGAAACACATGAAAATGCATAGACTGTGTGTACCTTCACTCTGCTAGCAGAACCAAGCATTAGAAGTGAGTCTGGATCGAATATGATGAAAAGTGACTAGTTTCTGTCTGATAACAATGAAATTGATAGAAACACATGAAAATGCATATACTGTGTGTACCTTCACTCTGCTAGCAGAACCAAGCATTAGAAGTGAGTCTGCATCAATTCCGATGAAAAGTGACTATTTTGTGTCCGATAACACTAAAATTGATAGAAACACATGAAAATGCATATACTGTGTATACCTTCACTCTGCTACTAAAACAGAGCGTTTTGGACGAGTCTGCATCGATTCTGATGAAAAGTGACTAGTTTGTGTCGTACAACACTGAAATTGACAGAAAAGCATGAAAATGCATGTACTGTGTGCGCCGTGACTCTTTTTCTGCAACAGAGCGTTTTGAAAGAGTCTGCATCAAATCCGATGAAAAGTGACTATTTCGTGTCCGATAACACTGAAATTGATAGAAACACATGAAAATGCATATACTGTGTGTACCTTCAGCCTGCTAGCAGAACCAAGCATTAGAAGTGAGTCTGGATCGAATATGATGAAAAATGACTAGTTTGTGTCCGATAACACTGAAATTGATAGAAACACATGAAAATGCATATACTGTGTGTACCTCCAATCTGCTACTACAACAGAGCGTTTTGGACGAGTCTGCATCATTTCTGATGAAAAGTGACTAGTTTATGTCGTATCACACTGAAATTGGTAGAAACACATGAAAATGCATAGACTGTGTGTACCTTCACTCTGCTAGCAGAACCAAGCATTAGAAGTGAGTCTGGATCGAATATGATGAAAAGTGACTAGTTTCTGTCTGATAACACTGAAATTGATAGAAACATATGAAAATGCTTATACTTTGTGTTCCGTGAATCTGCTACTTCAACAGAGCGTTTTGGACGAGTCTGCATCAGTTCCGATGAAAAGTGACTATTTTGTGTCCGATAACACTAAAATTGATAGAAACACATGAAAATGCATATACTGTGTGTACCTTCACTCTGCTACTACAACAGAGCGTTTTGGACGATTCTGTATCGATTCTGATGAAAAGTGACTAGTTTGAGTCATATAACATTGAAATTGAGAGAAAAATATAAAAATGCATATACTGTGTGTACCTTCACTCTGCTAGCAGAACCAAGCATTAGAAGTGAGTCTGGCTCGAATATGATGAAAAGTGACTAGTTTCTGTCTGATAACACTGAAATTGATAGAAACATATGAAAATGCATATACTGTGTGTACCTTCACTCTGCTACAACAACAGAGCGTTTTGGACGATTCTGCATCGATTCCGATGAAAAGTGACTATTTTGTGTCTGATAACACTAAAATTGATAGAAACACATGAAAATGCATATACTGTGTATACCTTCACTCTGCTACTACAACAGAGCGTTTTGGACGAGTCTGCATCGACTCTGATGAAAAGTGACTAGTTTGTGTCGTACAACACTGAAATTGACAGAAACACATGAAAATGCATATACTGTGTGCGCCGTGACTCTTTTTCTGCAACGGAGCGTTTAGGAAGAGTCTGCATCAATTCCGATGAAAAGTGACTATTTTGTGTCGTACAACACTGGAATTGATAGAAACACATGAAAATGCATAAACTGTGTGGACCTTCACTCTGCTAGCAGAACCAAGCATTAGAAGTGAGTCTGAATCGAATATGATGAAAAGTGACTAGTTTCTGTCTGATAACACTGAAATTGATAGAAACATATGAAAATGCTTATACTTTGTGTTCCGTGACTCTGCTACTTCAACAGAGCGTTTTGGACGAGTCTGCATCAATTCCGATGAAAAGTGACTATTTTGTGTCCGATAACACTAAAATTGATAGAAACACATGAAAATGCATATACTGTGTATACCTTCACTCTGCTACTAAAACAGAGCGTTTTGGACGAGTCTGCATCGATTCTGATGAAAAGTGACTAGTTTGTGTCGTACAACACTGAAATTGACAGAAACACATGAAAATGCATAAACTGTGTGCGCCGTGACTCTTTTTCCGCAACAGAGCGTTTAGGAAGAGTCTGCATCAATTCCAATGAAAAGTGACTATTTTGTGTCGTACAACACTGAAATTGATAGAAACACATGAAAATGCATAAACTGTGTGGACCTTCACTCTGCTAGCAGAACCAAGCATTAGAAGTGAGTCTGAATCGAATATGATGAAAAGTGACTAGTTTCTGTCTGATAACACTGAAATTGATAGAAACATATGAAAATGCTTATACTTTGTGTTCCGATACTCTGCTACTTCAACAGAGCGTTTTGGACGAGTCTGCATCAATTCCGATGAAAAGTGACTATTTTGTGTCCGATAACACTAAAATTGATAGAAACACATGAAAATGCATAGACTGTGTGTGTCTTCACTCTGCTAGCAGAACCAAGCATTAGGTCTGAGTCTGGATCGAATATGATGAAAAGTGACTATTTTGAGTCATATGACACTGAAATTGAGAGAAAAACATAAAAATGCGTATACTGTGTGTACCTTCACTCTGCTACTACAACAGAGCGTTTTGGACGAGTCTGCATCAATTCCGATGAAATGTGACTATTTTGCGTCCGATAACACTAAAATTGATAGAAACACATGAAAATGCATATAATGTGTATACCTTCACTCTGCTACTAAAACAGAGCGTTTTGAACGAGTCTGCATCGATTCTGATGAAAAGTGACTATTTTGTGTCCGATAACACTGAAATTGATAGAAACACATGAAAATGCATATACTGTGTGTACCTTCAATCTGCTACTACAACAGAGCGTTTTGGACGAGTCTGCATCATTTCTGATGAACAGTGACTAGTTTATGTCGTATCACACTGAAATTGATAGAAACACATGAAAATGCATATACTGTGTGTACCTTCACTCTGCTAGCACAACCAAGCATTAGAAGTGAGTCTGGATCGAATATGATGAAAAGTGACTAGTTTCTGTCGTACAAAACTGAAATTGATAGAAACACATGAAAATGCATATACTGTGTGTCTTCACTCTGCCAGCAGTACCAAGCATTAGGTGTGAGTCTGCATCAATTCCGATGAAAAGTGACTATTTTGTGTCGTACAACACTGAAATTGATAGAAACACATGAAAATGCATAAACTGTGTGGACCTTCACTCTGCTAGCAGAACCAAGCATTAGAAGTGAGTCTGGATCGAATTTGATGAAAAGTGACTAGTTTCTGTCTGATAACACTGAAATTGATAGAAACACATGAAAATGCATAGACTGTGTGTACCTTCACTCTGCTAGCAGAACCAAGCATTAGAAGTGAGTCTGGATCGAATATGATGAAAAGTGACTAGTTTCTGTCCACTAACACTGAAATTGATAGAAACATATGAAAATGCTTATACTTTGTGTTCCGTGACTCTGCTACTTCAACAGAGCGTTTTGGACGAGTCTGCATCAATTCCGATGAAAAGTGACTATTTTGTGTCCGATAACACTAAAATTGATAGAAACACATGAAAATGCATATACTGTGTATACCTTCACTCTGCTACTAAAACAGAGCGTTTTGGATGAGTCTGCATCGATTCTGATGAAAAGTTACTATTTTGTGTCCGATAACACTGAAATTGATAGAAACACATGAAAATGCATATACTGTGTGTACCTTCAGTCTGCTAGCAGAACCAAGCATTAGAAGTGAGTCTGGATCGAAAATGATGAAAAGTGACTAGTTTGTGTCCGATAACACTGAAATTGATAGAAACACATGAAAATGCATATACTGTGTGTACCTTCAATCTGCTACTACAACAGAGCGTTTTGGACGAGTCTGCATCATTTCTGATGAAAAGTGACTAGTTTATGTCGTATCACACTGAAATTGATAGAAACACATGAAAATGCATATACTGTGTGTCTTCACTCTGCCAGCAGTACCAAGCATTAGGTGTGAGTCTGCATCAATTCCGATGAAAAGTGACTAGTTTATGTCGTATCACACTGAAATTGATAGAAACACATGAAAATGCATATACTGTGTATACCTTCACTCTGCTACTAAAACAGAGCGTTTTGGACGAGTCTGCATCGATTTTGATGAAAAGTGACTAGTTTGTGTCGTACAACACTGAAATTGACAGAAACACATGAAAATGCATATACTGTGTGCGCCGTGACTCTTTTTCTGCAACAGAGCGTTTAGGAAGAGTCTGCATCAATTCCGATGAAAAGTGACTATTTTGTGTCGTACAACACTGAAATTGATAGAAACACATGAAAATGCATATACTGTGTGTACCTTCACTCTGCTAGCAGAACCAAGCATTAGAAGTGAGTCTGGATCGAATATGATGAAAAGTGACTAGTTTCTGTCTGATAACACTGAAATTGATAGAAACATATGAAAATGCATATACTGTGTGTACCTTCACTCTGCTACAACAACAGAGCGTTTTGGACGATTCTGCATCGATTCCGATGAAAAGTGACTATTTTGTGTCTGATAACACTAAAATTGATAGAAACACATGAAAATGCATATACTGTGTGTACCTTCACTCTGCTAGCAGAACCAAGCATTAGAAGTGAGTCTGGATCGAATATGATGAAAAGTGACTAGTTTCTGTCTGATAACACTGAAATTGATAGAAACACATGAAAATGCATATACTGTGTGTACCTTCACTCTGCTACAACAACAGAGCGTTTTGGACGATTCTGCATCGATTCCGATGAAAAGTGACTATTTTGTGTCTGATAACACTAAAATTGATAGAAACACATGAAAATGCATATACTGTGTATACCTTCACTCTGCTACTACAACAGAGCGTTTTGGACGAGTCTGCATCGATTCTGATGAAAAGTGACTAGTTTGTGTCGTACAACACTGAAATTGACAGAAACACATGAAAATGCATATACTGTGTGCGCTGTGACTCTTTTTCTGCAACGGAGCGTTTAGGAAGAGTCTGCATCAATTCCGATGAAAAGTGACTATTTTGTGTCGTACAACACTGAAATTGATAGAAACACATGAAAATGCATAAACTGTGTGGACCTTCACTCTGCTAGCAGAACCAAGCATTAGAAGTGAGTCTGAATCGAATATGATGAAAAGTGACTAGTTTCTGTCTGATAACACTGAAATTGATAGAAACATATGAAAATGCTTATACTTTGTGTTCCGTGACTCTGCTACTTCAACAGAGCGTTTTGGACGAGTCTGCATCAATTCCGATGAAAAGTGACTATTTTGTGTCCGATAACACTAAAATTGATAGAAACACATGAAAATGCATATACTGTGTATACCTTCACTCTGCTACTAAAACAGAGCGTTTTGGACGAGTCTGCATCGATTCTGATGAAAAGTGACTAGTTTGTGTCGTACAACACTGAAATTGACAGAAACACATGAAAATGCATATACTGTGTGCGCCGTGACTCTTTTTCTGCAACAGAGCGTTTAGGAAGAGTCTGCATCAATTCCGATGAAAAGTGACTATTTTGTGTCGTACAACACTGAAATTGATAGAAACACATGAAAATGCATAAACTGTGTGGACCTTCACTCTGCTAGCAGAACCAAGCATTAGAAGTGAGTCTGAATCGAATATGATGAAAAGTGACTAGTTTCTGTCTGATAACACTGAAATTGATAGAAACATATGAAAATGCTTATACTTTGTGTTCCGTGACTCTGCTACTTCAACAGAGCGTTTTGGACGAGACTGCATCAATTCCGATGAAAAGTGACTATTTTGTGTCCGATAACACTAAAATTGATAGAAACACATGAAAATGCATATACTGTGTATACCTTCACTCTGCTACTAAAACAGAGCGTTTTGGACGAGTCTGCATCGATTCTGATGAAAAGTGACTAGTTTGTGTCGTACAACACTGAAATTGACAGAAACGCATGAAAATGCATATTCTCTGTGTGTCTTCACTCTGCTAGCATAACCAAGCATTAGGTGTGAGTCTGGATCAATTCCGATGAAAAGTGACTATTTTGTGTCGTACAACACTGAAATTGACAGAAACACATGAAAATGCATATAATGTGTATACCTTCAATCTGCTACTACAACAGAGCGTTTTGGACGAGTCTGCATCATTTCTGATGAAAAGTGACTAGTTTATGTCGTATCACACTGAAATTGATAGAAACACATGAAAATGCATATACTGTATGCGCCGTGACTCTTTTTCTGCAACAGAGCGTTTTGAAAGAGTCTGCATCAAATCCGATGAAAAGTGACTATTTCGTGTCCGATAACACTGAAATTGATAGAAACACATGAAAATGCATATACTGTGTGTACCTTCAGCCTGCTAGCAGAATCAAGCATTAGAAGTGAGTCTGGATCGAATATGATGAAAAGTGACTAGTTTCTGTTTGATAACACTGAAATTGATAGAAACATATGAAAATGCTTATACTTTGTGTTCCGTGAATCTGCTACTTCAACAGAGCGTTTTGGACGAGTCTGCATCAATTCCGATGAAAAGTGACTAGTTTGTGTCGTACAATACTGAAATTGACAGAAACACATGAAAATGCATATATTGTATGCGCCGTGACACTTTTTCTGCAACAGAGCGTTTTGGAAGAGTCTGCATCAATTCCGATGAAAAGTGACTATTTTGTGTCCGATAACACTGAAATTGAAAGAAACACATGAAAATGCATATACTGTGTGTACCTTCACTCTGCTAGCAGAACCAAGCATTAGAAGTGAGTCTGGATCGAATATGATGAAAAGTGACTAGTTTCTGTCTGATAACACTGAAATTGATAGAAACATATGAAAATGCATATACTGTGTGTACCTTCACTCTGCTACAACAACAGAGCGTTTTGGACGATTCTGCATCGGTTCCGATGAAAAGTGACTATTTTGTGTCTGATAACACTAAAATTGATAGAAACACATGAAAATGCATATACTGTGTATACCTTCACTCTGCTACTAAAACAGAGCGTTTTGGACGAGTCTGCATCGATTCTGATGAAAAGTGACTATTTTGTGTCGTACAACACTGAAATTGATAGAAACACATGAAAATGCATAAACTGTGTGGACCTTCACTCTGCTAGCAGAACCAAGCATTAGAAGTGAGTCTGGATCGAATTTGATGAAAAGTGACTAGTTTCTGTCTGATAACACTGAAATTGATAGAAACACATGAAAATGCATAGACTGTGTGTGTCCTCACTCTGCTAGCAGAACCAAGCATTAGGTCTGAGTCTGGATCGAATATGATGAAAAGTGACTATTTTGAGTCATATGACACTGAAATTGAGAGAAAAACATATGAAAATGCTTATACTGTGTGTACCTTCACTCTGCTACTACAACAGAGCGTTTTGGACGAGTCTGCATCGATTCTGATGAAAAGTGACTAGTTTATGTCGTATCACACTGAAATTGATAGAAACACATGAAAATGCATATACTGTGTATACCTTCACTCTGCTACTAAAACATAGCATTTTGGACGAGTCTGCATCGATTCTGATGAAAAGTGACTAGTTTGTGTCGTACAACACTGAAATTGACAGAAACACATGAAAATGCATATACTGTGTGTACCTTCACTCTGCTAGCAGAACCAAGCATTAGAAGTGAGTCTGGATCGAATATGATGAAAAGTGACTAGTTTCTGTCTGATAACACTGAAATTGATATAAACATATGAAAATGCATATACTGTGTGTACCTTCACTCTGCTACTACAACAGAGCGTTTTGGACGAGTCTGCATCGATTCTGATGAAAAGTGACTAGTTTATGTCGTATCACACTGAAATTGATAGAAACACATGAAAATGCATATACTGTGTGTCTTCACTCTGCCAGCAGTACCAAGCATTAGGTGTGAGTCTGCATCAATTCCGATGAAAAGTGACTATTTTGTGTCGTACAACACTGAAATTGATAGAAACACATGAAAATGCATAAACTGTGTGGACCTTCACTCTGCTAGCAGAACCAAGCATTAGAAGTGAGTCTGGATCGAATTTGATGAAAAGTGACTAGTTTCTGTCTGATAACACTGAAATTGATAGAAACACATGAAAATGCATAGACTGTGTGTACCTTCACTCTGCTAGCAGAACCAAGCATTAGAAGTGAGTCTGGATCGAATATGATGAAAAGTGACTAGTTTCTGTCCACTAACACTAAAATTGATAGAAACACATGAAAATGCATATACTGTGATTACCTTCACTCTGCTACTAAAACAGAGCGTTTTGGATGAGTCTGCATCGATTCTGATGAAAAGTTACTATTTTGTGTCCGATAACACTGAAATTGATAGAAACACATGAAAATGCATATACTGTGTGTACCTTCAGTCTGCTAGCAGAACCAAGCATTAGAAGTGAGTCTGGATCGAAAATGATGAAAAGTGACTAGTTTGTGTCCGATAACACTGAAATTGATAGAAACACATGAAAATGCATATACTGTGTGTACCTTCAATCTGCTACTACAACAGAGCGTTTTGGACGAGTCTGCATCATTTCTGATGAAAAGTGACTAGTTTTTGTCGTATCACACTGAAATTGATAGAAACACATGAAAATGCATATACTGTGTGTCTTCACTCTGCCAGCAGTACCAAGCATTAGGTGTGAGTCTGCATCAATTCCGATGAAAAGTGACTAGTTTATGTCGTATCACACTGAAATTGATAGAAACACATGAAAATGCATATACTGTGTATACCTTCACTCTGCTACTAAAACAGAGCATTTTGGACGAGTCTGCAACGATTCCGATGAAAAGTGACTATTTTGTGTCCGATAACACTAAAATTGATAGAAACACATGAAAATGCATATACTGTGTATGCCTTCACTCTGCTACTAAAACAGAGCGTTTTGGACGAGTCTGCATCAATTCCGATGAAAAGTGACTATTTTGTGTCGTACAACACTGAAATTGATAGAAACACATGAAAATGCATAAACTGTGTGGACCTTCACTCTGCTAGCAGAACCAAGCATTAGAAGTGAGTCTGGATCGAATTTGATGAAAAGTGACTAGTTTCTGTCTGATAACACTGAAATTGATAGAAACACATGAAAATGCATAGACTGTGTGTACCTTCACTCTGCTAGCAGAACCAAGCATTAGAAGTGAGTCTGGATCGAAAATGATGAAAAGTGACTAGTTTGTGTCCGATAACACTGATATTGATAGAAACACATGAAAATGCATATACTGTGTGTACCTTCAATCTGCTACTACAACAGAGCGTTTTGGACGAGTGTGCATCATTTCTGATGAAAAGTGACTAGTTTATGTCGTATCACACTGAAATTGATAGAAACACATGAAAATGCATAGACTGTGTGTACCTTCACTCTGCTAGCAGAACCAATCATTAGAAGTGAGTCTGGATCGAATATGATGAAAAGTGACTAGTTTCTGTCTGATAACACTGAAATTGATAGAAACACATGAAAATGCACATACTGTGTGTACCTTCACTCTGCTAGCACAAACAAGCATTAGAAGTGAGTCTGGATCGAATATGATGAAAAGTGACTAGTTTCTGTCTGATAACACTGAAATTGATAGAAAGATATGAAAATGCTTATACTTTGTGTTCCGTGAATCTGCTACTTCAACAGAGCGTTTTGGACGAGTCTGCATCGATTCTGATGAAAAGTGACTAGTTTGTGTCGTACAACACTGAAATTGACAGAAACACATGAAAATGCATATACTGTGTATACCTTCACTCTGCTACTAAAACAGAGCGTTTTGGACGAGTCTGCATCGATTCTGATGAAAAGTGACTAGTTTGTGTCGTACAACACTGAAATTGACAGAAACACATGAAAATGCATATACTGTGTGTACCTTCACTCTGCTACTACAACAGAGCGTTTTGGACGAGTCTGCATCGAATATGATGAAAAGTGACTAGTTTCTGTCCGATAACACTGAAATTGATATAAACACATGAAAATGCATATACTGTGTGTCTTCACTCTGCCAGCAGTACCAAGCATTAGGTGTGAGTCTGCATCAATTCCGATGAAAAGTGACTATTTTGTGTCGTACAACACTGAATTTGATAGAAACACATGAAAATGCATATACTGTGTGTACCTTCACTCTGCTAGCAGAACCAAGCATTAGAAGTGAGTCTGAATCGAATATGATGAAAAGTGACTAGTTTCTGTCTGATGACACTGAAATTGATAGAAACACATGAAAATGCATATACTGTGTGTACCTTCACTCTGCTACTACAACAGAGCGTTTTGGACGATTCTGTATCGATTCTGATGAAAAGTGACTAGTTTGAGTCATATAACACTGAAATTGAGAGAAAAACATGAAAATGCATATACTGTGTGTACCTTCACTCTGCTACTACAACAGAGCGTTTTGGATGAGTCTGCATCGATTCTGATGAAAAGTGATTAGTTTATGTCGTATCACACTGAAATTGATAGAAACACATGAAAATGCTTAGACTGTGTGGACCTTCATTCTGCTAGCAGAACCAAGCATTAGAAGTGAGTCTGGATCGAATATGATGAAAAGTGACTAGTTTCTGTCTGATAACACTGAAATTGATAGAAACATATGAAAATGCTTATACTTTGTGTTCCGTGACTCTGCTACTTCAACAGAGCGTTTTGGACGAGTCTGCATCAATTCCGATGAAAAGTGACTATTTTGTGTCCGATAATACTAAAATTGATAGAAACACATGAAAATGCATATACTGTGTATACCTTCACTCTGCTACTACAACAGAGCGTTTTGGACGATTCTGCATCGATTCTGATGAAAAGTGACTAGTTTGTGTCGTACAATACTGAAATTGACAGAAACACATGAAAATGCATATACTGTATGCGCCGTGACACTTTTTCTGCAACAGAGCATTTTGGACGAGTCTGCATCGATTCCGATGAAAAGTGACTAGTTTGTGTCGTACAACACTGAAATTGACAGAAACACATGAAAATGCATATACTGTATGCGCCGTGACACTTTTTCTGCAACAGAGCATTTTGGACGAGTCTGCATCGATTCCGATGAAAAGTGACTAGTTTGTGTCGTACAACACTGAAATTGATAGAAACACATGAAAATGCATAAACTGTGTGTACCTTCACTCTGCTAGCAGAACCAAGCATTAGAAGTGAGTCTGGATCGAATATGAAGAAAAGTGACTAGTTTCTGTCTGATAACACTGAAATTGATAGAAACACATGAAAATGCATATACTGTGTATACCTTCACTCTGCTACTAAAACATAGCATTTTGGACGAGTCTGCATCGATTCTGATGAAAAGTGACTAGTTTGTGTCGTACAACACTGAAATTGACAGAAACACATGAAAATGCATATACTGTGTGTACCTTCACTCTGCTAGCAGAACCAAGCATTAGAAGTGAGTCTGGATCTCGAATATGATGAAAAGTGACTATTTTGTGTCCAATAACACTGAAATTGATAGAAACACATGAAAATGAAAATACTGTGTACGCCGTGACTCATCTTATGCAACAGAGCGTTTTGGACGAGTCTGCATCAATTCCAATGAAAAGTGACTAGTTTCTGTCTGATAACACTGAAATAGATAGAAACATATAAAAATGCGGATACTTTGTGTGCCGTGACTCTGCTACTTCAACAGAGCGTTTAGGAAGAGTCTGCATCAATTCCGATGAAAAGTGACTATTTTGTGTCCGATAACACTGAAATTGATAGAAACACATGAAAATGCATATACTGTGTGTACCTTCACTCTGCTAGCAGAACCAAGCATTAGAAGTGAGTCTGGATCGAATATGATGAAAAGTGACTAGTTTGAGTCGTACAATACTGAAATTGACAGAAACACATGAAAATGCAAATACTGTATGCGCCGTGACACTTTTTTTGCAACAGAGCGTTTTGGACGATTCTGCATCAATTCCGATGAAAAGTGACTATTTTGTGTCCGATAACACTGAAATTGATAGAAACACATGAAAATGCATATACTGTGTGTACCTTCACTCTGCTACTACAACAGAGCGTTTTGGACGATTCTGTATCGATTCTGATGAAAAGTGACTAGTTTATGTCGTATCACACTGAAATTGATAGAAACACATGAAAATGCATATACTGTGTATACCTTCACTCTGCTACTAAACAGAGCATTTTGGACGAGTCTGCATCGATTCTGATGAAAAGTGACTAGTTTGTGTCGTACAACACTGAAATTGACAGAAACACATGAAAATGCATATTCTCTGTGTGTCTTCACTCTGCTAGCAGTACCAAGCATTAGGTGTGAGTCTGCATCAATTCCGATGAAAAGTGACTATTTTGTGTCGTACAACACTGAAATTGATAGAAACACATGAAAATGCATAAACTGTGTGTACCTTCACTCTGCTAGCAGAATCAAGCATTAGAAGTGAGTCTGGATCGAATTTGATGAAAAGTGACTAGTTTCTGTCTGATAACACTGAAATTGATAGAAACACATGAAAATGCATAGACTGTGTGTACCTTCACTCTGCTAGCAGAACCAAGCATTAGAAGTGAGTCTGGATCTCGAATATGATGAAAAGTGACTAGTTTCTGTCTGATAACACTGAAATTGATAGAAACATATGAAAATGCGGATACTTTGTGTGCCGTGACTCTGCTACTTCAACAGAGCGTTTTGGACGAGTCTGAATCGATTCTGATGAAAAGTGACTAGTTTATGTCGTATCACACTGAAATTGATAGAAACACATGAAAATGCATATACTGTGTGTACCTTCACTCTGCTAGCAGAACCAAGCATTCGAAGTGAGTCTGGATCGAATATGATGAAAAGTGACTAGTTTCTGTCTGATAACACTGAAATTGATAGAAACACATGAAAATGCATATACTGTGTGTACCTTCACTCTGCTAGCACAACCAAGCATTAGAAATGAGTCTGGATCGAATATGATGAAAATTGACTAGTTTCTGTCTGATAACACTGAAATTGATAGAAAGATATGAAAATGCTTATACTTTGTGTTCCGTGAATCTGCTACTTCAACAGAGCGTTTTGGACGAGTCTGCATCAATTCCGATGAAAAGTGACTATTTTGTGTCCGATAACACTAAAATTGATAGAAACACATGAAAATGCATATACTGTGTATACCTTCACTCTGCTACTAAAACAGAGCGTTTTGGACGAGTCTGCATCGATTCTGATGAAAAGTGACTAGTTTGTGTCGTACAACACTGAAATTGACAGAAACACATGAAAATGCATATACTGTGTGTACCTTCACTCTGCTACTACAACAGAGCGTTTTGGACGAGTCTGCATCGAATATGATGAAAAGTGACTAGTTTCTGTCCGATAACACTGAAATTGATATAAACACATGAAAATGCATATACTGTGTGTCTTCACTCTGCCAGCAGTACCAAGCATTAGGTGTGAGTCTGCATCAATTCCGATGAAAAGTGACTATTTTGTGTCGTACAACACTGAATTTGATAGAAACACATGAAAATGCATATACTGTGTGTACCGTCACTCTGCTAGCAGAACCAAGCATTAGAAGTGAGTCTGGATCGAATATGATGAAAAGTGACTAGTTTCTGTCTGATGACACTGAAATTGATAGAAACACATGAAAATGCATATACTGTGTGTACCTTCACTCTGCTACTACAACAGAGCGTTTTGGACGATTCTGTATCGATTCTGATGAAAAGTGACTAGTTTGAGTCATATAACACTGAAATTGAGAGAAAAACATGAAAATGCATATACTGTGTGTACCTTCACTCTGCTACTACAACAGAGCGTTTTGGATGAGTCTGCATCGATTCTGATGAAAAGTGATTAGTTTATGTCGTATCACACTGAAATTGATAGAAACACATGAAAATGCTTAGACTGTGTGGACCTTCACTCTGCTAGCAGAACCAAGCATTAGAAGTGAGTCTGGATCGAATATGATGAAAAGTGACTAGTTTCTGTCTGATAACACTGAAATTGATAGAAACATATGAAAATGCTTATACTTTGTGTTCCGTGACTCTGCTACTTCAACAGAGCGTTTTGGACGAGTCTGCATCAATTCCGATGAAAAGTGACTATTTTGTGTCCGATAATACTAAAATTGATAGAAACACATGAAAATGCATATACTGTGTATACCTTCACTCTGCTACTACAACAGAGCGTTTTGGACGATTCTGCATCGATTCTGATGAAAAGTGACTAGTTTGTGTCGTACAATACTGAAATTGACAGAAACACATGAAAATGCATATACTGTATGCGCCGTGACACTTTTTCTGCAACAGAGCATTTTGGACGAGTCTGCATCGATTCCGATGAAAAGTGACTAGTTTGTGTCGTACAACACTGAAATTGACAGAAACACATGAAAATGCATATACTGTGTGCGCCGTGACTCTTTTTCTGCAACAGAGCGTTTAGGAAGAGTCTGCATCAATTCCGATGAAAAGTGACTAGTTTGTGTCGTACAACACTGAAATTGACAGAAACACATGAAAATGCATATACTGTGTGCGCCGTGACTCTTTTTCTGCAACAGAGCGTTTAGGAAGAGTCTGCATCAATTCCGATGAAAAGTGACTATTTTGTGTCCGATAACACTGAAATTGATAGAAACACATGAAAATGCATATACTGTGTGTACCTTCACTCTGCTAGCAGAACCAAGCATTAGAAGTGAGTCTGGATCGAATATGATGAAAAGTGACTAGTTTCTGTCTGATGACACTGAAATTGATAGAAACACATGAAAATGCATATACTGTGTGTACCTTCACTCTGCTACTACAACAGAGCGTTTTGGACGATTCTGTATCGATTCTGATGAAAAGTGACTAGTTTGAGTCATATAACACTGAAATTGAGAGAAAAACATAAAAATGCATATACTGTGTATACCTTCACTCTGCTACTAAAACAGAGCATTTTGGACGAGTCTGCATTGATTCTGATGAAAAGTGACTAGTTTGTGTCGTACAACACTGAAATTGATAGAAACACATGAAAATGCATATACTGTGTGTACCTTCACTCTGCTAGCAGAACCAAGCATTAGAAGTGAGTCTGGATCGAATATGATGAAAAGTGACTAGTTTGAGTCGTACAATACTGAAATTGACAGAAACACATGAAAATGCAAATACTGTATGCGCCGTGACACTTTTTTTGCAACAGAGCGTTTTGGACGATTCTGCATCAATTCCGATGAAAAGTGACTATTTTGTGTCCGATAACACTGAAATTGATAGAAACACATGAAAATGCATATACTGTGTGTACCTTCACTCTGCTACTACAACAGAGCGTTTTGGACGATTCTGTATCGATTCTGATGAAAAGTGACTAGTTTATGTCGTATCACACTGAAATTGATAGAAACACATGAAAATGCATATACTGTGTATACCTTCACTCTGCTACTAAACAGAGCATTTTGGACGAGTCTGCATCGATTCTGATGAAAAGTGACTAGTTTGTGTCGTACAACACTGAAATTGACAGAAACACATGAAAATGCATATTCTCTGTGTGTCTTCACTCTGCTAGCAGTACCAAGCATTAGGTGTGAGTCTGCATCAATTCCGATGAAAAGTGACTATTTTGTGTCGTACAACACTGAAATTGATAGAAACACATGAAAATGCATAAACTGTGTGTACCTTCACTCTGCTAGCAGAATCAAGCATTAGAAGTGAGTCTGGATCGAATTTGATTAAAAGTGACTAGTTTCTGTCTGATAACACTGAAATTGATAGAAACACATGAAAATGCATAGACTGTGTGTACCTTCACTCTGCTAGCAGAACCAAGCATTAGAAGTGAGTCTGGATCTCGAATATGATGAAAAGTGACTAGTTTCTGTCTGATAACACTGAAATTGATAGAAACATATGAAAATGCGGATACTTTGTGTGCCGTGACTCTGCTACTTCAACAGAGCGTTTTGGACGAGTCTGAATCGATTCTGATGAAAAGTGACTAGTTTATGTCGTATCACACTGAAATTGATAGAAACACATGAAAATGCATATACTGTGTGTACCTTCACTCTGCTAGCAGAACCAAGCATTAGAAGTGAGTCTGGATCGAAAATGATGAAAAGTGACTAGTTTGTGTCCGATAACACTGAAATTGATAGAAACACATGAAAATGCATATACTGTGTGTACCTTCAATCTGCTACTACAACAGAGCGTTTTGGACGAGTGTGCATCATTTCTGATGAAAAGTGACTAGTTTATGTCGTATCACACTGAAATTGATAGAAACACATGAAAATGCATAGACTGTGTGTACCTTCACTCTGCTAGCAGAACCAATCATTAGAAGTGAGTCTGGATCGAATATGATGAAAAGTGACTAGTTTCTGTCTGATAACACTGAAATTGATAGAAACACATGAAAATGCACATACTGTGTGTACCTTCACTCTGCTAGCACAAACAAGCATTAGAAGTGAGTCTGGATCGAATATGATGAAAAGTGACTAGTTTCTGTCTGATAACACTGAAATTGATAGAAAGATATGAAAATGCTTATACTTTGTGTTCCGTGAATCTGCTACTTCAACAGAGCGTTTTGGACGAGTCTGCATCAATTCCGATGAAAAGTGACTATTTTGTGTCCGATAACACTAAAATTGATAGAAACACATGAAAATGCATATACTGTGTATACCTTCACTCTGCTACTAAAACAGAGCGTTTTGGACGAGTCTGCATCGATTCTGATGAAAAGTGACTAGTTTGTGTCGTACAACACTGAAATTGACAGAAACACATGAAAATGCATATACTGTGTGTACCTTCACTCTGCTACTACAACAGAGCGTTTTGGACGAGTCTGCATCGAATATGATGAAAAGTGACTAGTTTCTGTCCGATAACACTGAAATTGATATAAACACATGAAAATGCATATACTGTGTGTCTTCACTCTGCCAGCAGTACCAAGCATTAGGTGTGAGTCTGCATCAATTCCGATGAAAAGTGACTATTTTGTGTCGTACAACACTGAATTTGATAGAAACACATGAAAATGCATATACTGTGTGTACCTTCACTCTGCTAGCAGAACCAAGCATTAGAAGTGAGTCTGGATCGAATATGATGAAAAGTGACTAGTTTCTGTCTGATGACACTGAAATTGATAGAAACACATGAAAATGCATATACTGTGTGTACCTTCACTCTGCTACTACAACAGAGCGTTTTGGACGATTCTGTATCGATTCTGATGAAAAGTGACTAGTTTGAGTCATATAACACTGAAATTGAGAGAAAAACATGAAAATGCATATACTGTGTGTACCTTCACTCTGCTACTACAACAGAGCGTTTTGGATGAGTCTGCATCGATTCTGATGAAAAGTGATTAGTTTATGTCGTATCACACTGAAATTGATAGAAACACATGAAAATGCTTAGACTGTGTGGACCTTCACTCTGCTAGCAGAACCAAGCATTAGAAGTGAGTCTGGATCGAATATGATGAAAAGTGACTAGTTTCTGTCTGATAACACTGAAATTGATAGAAACATATGAAAATGCTTATACTTTGTGTTCCGTGACTCTGCTACTTCAACAGAGCGTTTTGGACGAGTCTGCATCAATTCCGATGAAAAGTGACTATTTTGTGTCCGATAATACTAAAATTGATAGAAACACATGAAAATGCATATACTGTGTATACCTTCACTCTGCTACTACAACAGAGCGTTTTGGACGATTCTGCATCGATTCTGATGAAAAGTGACTAGTTTGTGTCGTACAATACTGAAATTGACAGAAACACATGAAAATGCATATACTGTATGCGCCGTGACACTTTTTCTGCAACAGAGCATTTTGGACGAGTCTGCATCGATTCCGATGAAAAGTGACTAGTTTGTGTCGTACAACACTGAAATTGACAGAAACACATGAAAATGCATATACTGTGTGCGCCGTGACTCTTTTTCTGCAACAGAGCGTTTAGGAAGAGTCTGCATCAATTCCGATGAAAAGTGACTAGTTTGTGTCGTACAACACTGAAATTGACAGAAACACATGAAAATGCATATACTGTGTGCGCCGTGACTCTTTTTCTGCAACAGAGCGTTTAGGAAGAGTCTGCATCAATTCCGATGAAAAGTGACTATTTTGTGTCCGATAACACTGAAATTGATAGAAACACATGAAAATGCATATACTGTGTGTACCTTCACTCTGCTAGCAGAACCAAGCATTAGAAGTGAGTCTGGATCGAATATGATGAAAAGTGACTAGTTTCTGTCTGATAACACTGAAATTGATAGAAACATATGAAAATGCATATACTGTGTGCGCCGTGACTCTTTTTCTGCAACAGAGCGTTTAGGAAGAGTCTGCATCAATTCCGATGAAAAGTGACTATTTTGTGTCCGATAACACTGAAATTGATAGAAACACATGAAAATGCATATACTGTGTGTACCTTCACTCTGCTACTACAACAGAGCGTTTTGGACGATTCTGTATCGATTCTGATGAAAAGTGACTAGTTTATGTCGTATCACACTGAAATTGATAGAAACACATGAAAATGCATATACTGTGTATACCTTCACTCTGCTACTAAACAGAGCATTTTGGACGAGTCTGCATCGATTCTGATTAAAAGTGACTAGTTTGTGTCGTACAACACTGAAATTGACAGAAACACATGAAAATGCATATTCTCTGTGTGTCTTCACTCTGCTAGCAGTACCAAGCATTAGGTGTGAGTCTGCATCAATTCCGATGAAAAGTGACTATTTTGTGTCGTACAACACTGAAATTGATAGAAACACATGAAAATGCATAAACTGTGTGTACCTTCACTCTGCTAGCAGAATCAAGCATTAGAAGTGAGTCTGGATCGAATTTGATGAAAAGTGACTAGTTTCTGTCTGATAACACTGAAATTGATAGAAACACATGAAAATGCATAGACTGTGTGTACCTTCACTCTGCTAGCAGAACCAAGCATTAGAAGTGAGTCTGGATCTCGAATATGATGAAAAGTGACTAGTTTCTGTCTGATAACACTGAAATTGATAGAAACATATGAAAATGCGGATACTTTGTGTGCCGTGACTCTGCTACTTCAACAGAGCGTTTTGGACGAGTCTGAATCGATTCTGATGAAAAGTGACTAGTTTATATCGTATCACACTGAAATTGATAGAAACACATGAAAATGCATATACTGTGTGTACCTTCAATCTGCTACTACAACAGAGCGTTTTGGACGAGTGTGCATCATTTCTGATGAAAAGTGACTAGTTTATGTCGTATCACACTGAAATTGATAGAAACACATGAAAATGCATAGACTGTGTGTACCTTCACTCTGCTAGCAGAACCAATCATTAGAAGTGAGTCTGGATCGAATATGATGAAAAGTGACTAGTTTCTGTCTGATAACACTGAAATTGATAGAAACACATGAAAATGCACATACTGTGTGTACCTTCACTCTGCTAGCACAAACAAGCATTAGAAGTGAGTCTGGATCGAATATGATGAAAAGTGACTAGTTTCTGTCTGATAACACTGAAATTGATAGAAAGATATGAAAATGCTTATACTTTGTGTTCCGTGAATCTGCTACTTCAACAGAGCGTTTTGGACGAGTCTGCATCGATTCTGATGAAAAGTGACTAGTTTGTGTCGTACAACACTGAAATTGACAGAAACACATGAAAATGCATATACTGTGTATACCTTCACTCTGCTACTAAAACAGAGCGTTTTGGACGAGTCTGCATCGATTTTGATGAAAAGTGACTAGTTTGTGTCGTACAACACTGAAATTGACAGAAACACATGAAAATGCATATACTGTGTGCGCCGTGACTCTTTTTCTGCAACAGAGCGTTTAGGAAGAGTCTGTATCAATTCCGATGAAAAGTGACTATTTTGTGTCCGATAACACTGAAATTGATAGAAACACATGAAAATGCATATTCTGTGTGTACCTTCACTCTGCTAGCAGAACCAAGCATTAGAAGTGAGTCTGGATCGAATATGATGAAAAGTGACTAGTTTCTGTCTGATAACACTGAAATTGATATAAACATATGAAAATGCATATACTGTGTGTACCTTCACTCTGCTACTACAACAGAGCGTTTTGGACGAGTCTGCATCGATTCTGATGAAAAGTGACTAGTTTACGTCGTATCACACTGAAATTAATAGAAACACATGAAAATGCATAGACTGTGTGTACCTTCACTCTGCTAGCAGAACCAAGCATTAAAAGTGAGTCTGGATCGAATATGATGAAAAGTGACTAGTTTTTGTCTGATAACACTGAAATTGATAGAAACACATGAAAATGCATATACTGTGTGTACCTTCACTCTGCTAGCACAACCAAGCATTAGAAATGAGTCTGGATCGAATATGATGAAAATTGACTAGTTTCTGTCTGATAACACTGAAATTGATAGAAAGATATGAAAATGCTTATACTTTGTGTTCCGTGAATCTGCTACTTCAACAGAGCGTTTTGGACGAGTCTGCATCAATTCCGATGAAAAGTGACTATTTTGTGTCCGATAACACTAAAATTGATAGAAACACATGAAAATGCATATACTGTGTATACCTTCACTCTGCTACTAAAACAGAGCGTTTTGGACGAGTCTGCATCGATTCTGATGAAAAGTGACTAGTTTGTGTCGTACAACACTGAAATTGACAGAAACACATGAAAATGCATATACTGTGTGTACCTTCACTCTGCTACTACAACAGAGCGTTTTGGACGAGTCTGCATCGAATATGATGAAAAGTGACTAGTTTCTGTCCGATAACACTGAAATTGATATAAACACATGAAAATGCATATACTGTGTGTCTTCACTCTGCCAGCAGTACCAAGCATTAGGTGTGAGTCTGCATCAATTCCGATGAAAAGTGACTATTTTGTGTCGTACAACACTGAATTTGATAGAAACACATGAAAATGCATATACTGTGTGTACCTTCACTCTGCTAGCAGAACCAAGCATTAGAAGTGAGTCTGGATCGAATATGATGAAAAGTGACTAGTTTCTGTCTGATGACACTGAAATTGATAGAAACACATGAAAATGCATATACTGTGTGTACCTTCACTCTGCTACTACAACAGAGCGTTTTGGACGATTCTGTATCGATTCTGATGAAAAGTGACTAGTTTGAGTCATATAACACTGAAATTGAGAGAAAAACATGAAAATGCATATACTGTGTGTACCTTCACTCTGCTACTACAACAGAGCGTTTTGGATGAGTCTGCATCGATTCTGATGAAAAGTGATTAGTTTATGTCGTATCACACTGAAATTGATAGAAACACATGAAAATGCTTAGACTGTGTGGACCTTCACTCTGCTAGCAGAACCAAGCATTAGAAGTGAGTCTGGATCGAATATGATGAAAAGTGACTAGTTTCTGTCTGATAACACTGAAATTGATAGAAACATATGAAAATGCTTATACTTTGTGTTCCGTGACTCTGCTACTTCAACAGAGCGTTTTGGACGAGTCTGCATCAATTCCGATGAAAAGTGACTATTTTGTGTCCGATAATACTAAAATTGATAGAAACACATGAAAATGCATATACTGTGTATACCTTCACTCTGCTATCAGAACCAAGCATTAGAAGTGAGTCTGGATCGAATATGATGAAAAGTGACTAGTTTCTGTCTGATAACACTGAAATTGATAGAAACATATGAAAATGCATATACTGTGTGCGCCGTGACTCTTTTTCTGCAACAGAGCGTTTAGGAAGAGTCTGCATCAATTCCGATGAAAAGTGACTATTTTGTGTCCGATAACACTGAAATTGATAGAAACACATGAAAATGCATATACTGTGTGTACCTTCACTCTGCTACTACAACAGAGCGTTTTGGACGATTCTGTATCGATTCTGATGAAAAGTGACTAGTTTGAGTCATATAACACTGAAATTGAGAGAAAAACATAAAAATGCATATACTGTGTATACCTTCACTCTGCTACTAAAACAGAGCATTTTGGACGAGTCTGCATTGATTCTGATGAAAAGTGACTAGTTTGTGTCGTACAACACTGAAATTGATAGAAACACATGAAAATGCATAAACTGTGTGTACCTTCACTCTGCTAGCAGAACCAAGCATTAGAAGTGAGTCTGGATCGAATATGATGAAAAGTGACTAGTTTCTGTCTGATAACACTGAAATTGATAGAAACACATGAAAATGCATATACTGTGTATACCTTCACTCTGCTACTAAAACATAGCATTTTGGACGAGTCTGCATCGATTCTGATGAAAAGTGACTAGTTTGTGTCGTACAACACTGAAATTGACAGAAACACATGAAAATGCATATACTGTGTGTACCTTCACTCTGCTAGCAGAACCAAGCATTAGAAGTGAGTCTGGATCTCGAATATGATGAAAAGTGACTATTTTGTGTCCAATAACACTGAAATTGATAGAAACACATGAAAATGAAAATACTGTGTACGCCGTGACTCTTCTTATGCAACAGAGCGTTTTGGACGAGTCTGCATCAATTCCAATGAAAAGTGACTAGTTTCTGTCTGATAACACTGAAATTGATAGAAACATATAAAAATGCGGATACTTTGTGTGCCGTGACTCTGCTACTTCAACAGAGCGTTTAGGAAGAGTCTGCATCAATTCCGATGAAAAGTGACTATTTTGTGTCCGATAACACTGAAATTGATAGAAACACATGAAAATGCATATACTGTGTGTACCTTCACTCTGCTAGCAGAACCAAGCATTAGAAGTGAGTCTGGATCGAATATGATGAAAAGTGACTAGTTTGAGTCGTACAATACTGAAATTGACAGAAACACATGAAAATGCAAATACTGTATGCGCCGTGACACTTTTTTTGCAACAGAGCGTTTTGGACGATTCTGCATCAATTCCGATGAAAAGTGACTATTTTGTGTCCGATAACACTGAAATTGATAGAAACACATGAAAATGCATATACTGTGTGTACCTTCACTCTGCTACTACAACAGAGCGTTTTGGACGATTCTGTATCGATTCTGATGAAAAGTGACTAGTTTATGTCGTATCACACTGAAATTGATAGAAACACATGAAAATGCATATACTGTGTATACCTTCACTCTGCTACTAAACAGAGCATTTTGGACGAGTCTGCATCGATTCTGATGAAAAGTGACTAGTTTGTGTCGTACAACACTGAAATTGACAGAAACACATGAAAATGCATATTCTCTGTGTGTCTTCACTCTGCTAGCAGTACCAAGCATTAGGTGTGAGTCTGCATCAATTCCGATGAAAAGTGACTATTTTGTGTCGTACAACACTGAAATTGATAGAAACACATGAAAATGCATAAACTGTGTGTACCTTCACTCTGCTAGCAGAATCAAGCATTAGAAGTGAGTCTGGATCGAATTTGATGAAAAGTGACTAGTTTCTGTCTGATAACACTGAAATTGATAGAAACACATGAAAATGCATAGACTGTGTGTACCTTCACTCTGCTAGCAGAACCAAGCATTAGAAGTGAGTCTGGATCTCGAATATGATGAAAAGTGACTAGTTTCTGTCTGATAACACTGAAATTGATAGAAACATATGAAAATGCGGATACTTTGTGTGCCGTGACTCTGCTACTTCAACAGAGCGTTTTGGACGAGTCTGAATCGATTCTGATGAAAAGTGACTAGTTTATGTCGTATCACACTGAAATTGATAGAAACACATGAAAATGCATATACTGTGTGTACCTTCACTCTGCTAGCAGAACCAAGCATTCGAAGTGAGTCTGGATCGAATATGATGAAAAGTGACTAGTTTCTGTCTGATAACACTGAAATTGATAGAAACACATGAAAATGCATATACTGTGTGTACCTTCACTCTGCTAGCACAACCAAGCATTAGAAATGAGTCTGGATCGAATATGATGAAAATTGACTAGTTTCTGTCTGATAACACTGAAATTGATAGAAAGATATGAAAATGCTTATACTTTGTGTTCCGTGAATCTGCTACTTCAACAGAGCGTTTTGGACGAGTCTGCATCAATTCCGATGAAAAGTGACTATTTTGTGTCCGATAACACTAAAATTGATAGAAACACATGAAAATGCATATACTGTGTATACCTTCACTCTGCTACTAAAACAGAGCGTTTTGGACGAGTCTGCATCGATTCTGATGAAAAGTGACTAGTTTGTGTCGTACAACACTGAAATTGACAGAAACACATGAAAATGCATATACTGTGTGTACCTTCACTCTGCTACTACAACAGAGCGTTTTGGACGAGTCTGCATCGAATATGATGAAAAGTGACTAGTTTCTGTCCGATAACACTGAAATTGATATAAACACATGAAAATGCATATACTGTGTGTCTTCACTCTGCCAGCAGTACCAAGCATTAGGTGTGAGTCTGCATCAATTCCGATGAAAAGTGACTATTTTGTGTCGTACAACACTGAATTTGATAGAAACACATGAAAATGCATATACTGTGTGTACCTTCACTCTGCTAGCAGAACCAAGCATTAGAAGTGAGTCTGGATCGAATATGATGAAAAGTGACTAGTTTCTGTCTGATGACACTGAAATTGATAGAAACACATGAAAATGCATATACTGTGTGTACCTTCACTCTGCTACTACAACAGAGCGTTTTGGACGATTCTGTATCGATTCTGATGAAAAGTGACTAGTTTGAGTCATATAACACTGAAATTGAGAGAAAAACATGAAAATGCATATACTGTGTGTACCTTCACTCTGCTACTACAACAGAGCGTTTTGGATGAGTCTGCATCGATTCTGATGAAAAGTGATTAGTTTATGTCGTATCACACTGAAATTGATAGAAACACATGAAAATGCTTAGACTGTGTGGACCTTCACTCTGCTAGCAGAACCAAGCATTAGAAGTGAGTCTGGATCGAATATGATGTAAAGTGACTAGTTTCTGTCTGATAACACTGAAATTGATAGAAACATATGAAAATGCTTATACTTTGTGTTCCGTGACTCTGCTACTTCAACAGAGCGTTTTGGACGAGTCTGCATCAATTCCGATGAAAAGTGACTATTTTGTGTCCGATAATACTAAAATTGATAGAAACACATGAAAATGCATATACTGTGTATACCTTCACTCTGCTACTACAACAGAGCGTTTTGGACGATTCTGCATCGATTCTGATGAAAAGTGACTAGTTTGTGTCGTACAATACTGAAATTGACAGAAACACATGAAAATGCATATACTGTATGCGCCGTGACACTTTTTCTGCAACAGAGCATTTTGGACGAGTCTGCATCGATTCCGATGAAAAGTGACTAGTTTGTGTCGTACAACACTGAAATTGACAGAAACACATGAAAATGCATATACTGTGTGCGCCGTGACTCTTTTTCTGCAACAGAGCGTTTAGGAAGAGTCTGCATCAATTCCGATGAAAAGTGACTAGTTTGTGTCGTACAACACTGAAATTGACAGAAACACATGAAAATGCATATACTGTGTGCGCCGTGACTCTTTTTCTGCAACAGAGCGTTTAGGAAGAGTCTGCATCAATTCCGATGAAAAGTGACTATTTTGTGTCCGATAACACTGAAATTGATAGAAACACATGAAAATGCATATACTGTGTGTACCTTCACTCTGCTAGCAGAACCAAGCATTAGAAGTGAGTCTGGATCGAATATGATGAAAAGTGACTAGTTTCTGTCTGATAACACTGAAATTGATAGAAACATATGAAAATGCATATACTGTGTGCGCCGTGACTCTTTTTCTGCAACAGAGCGTTTAGGAAGAGTCTGCATCAATTCCGATGAAAAGTGACTATTTTGTGTCCGATAACACTGAAATTGATAGAAACACATGAAAATGCATATACTGTGTGTACCTTCACTCTGCTACTACAACAGAGCGTTTTGGACGATTCTGTATCGATTCTGATGAAAAGTGACTAGTTTGAGTCATATAACACTGAAATTGAGAGAAAAACATAAAAATGCATATACTGTGTATACCTTCACTCTGCTACTAAAACAGAGCATTTTGGACGAGTCTGCATTGATTCTGATGAAAAGTGACTAGTTTGTGTCGTACAACACTGAAATTGATAGAAACACATGAAAATGCATAAACTGTGTGTACCTTCACTCTGCTAGCAGAACCAAGCATTAGAAGTGAGTCTGGATCGAATATGATGAAAAGTGACTAGTTTCTGTCTGATAACACTGAAATTGATAGAAACACATGAAAATGCATAGACTGTGTGTACCTTCACTCTGCTAGCAGAACCAAGCATTAGAAGTGAGTCTGGATCGAATATGATGAAAAGTGACTAGTTTCTGTCTGATAACACTGAAATTGATAGAAAGATATGAAAATGCATATACTGTGTGTACCTTCACTCTGCTACTACAACAGAGCGTTTTGGACGAGTCTGCATCGATTCTGATGAAAAGTGACTAGTTTATGTCGTATCACACTGAAATTGATAGAAACACATGAAAATGCATATACTGTGTATACCTTCACTCTGCTACTAAAACATAGCATTTTGGACGAGTCTGCATCGATTCTGATGAAAAGTGACTAGTTTGTGTCGTACAACACTGAAATTGACAGAAACACATGAAAATGCATATACTGTGTGTACCTTCACTCTGCTAGCAGAACCAAGCATTAGAAGTGAGTCTGGATCTCGAATATGATGAAAAGTGACTATTTTGTGTCCAATAACACTGAAATTGATAGAAACACATGAAAATGAAAATACTGTGTACGCCGTGACTCTTCTTATGCAACAGAGCGTTTTGGACGAGTCTGCATCAATTCCAATGAAAAGTGACTAGTTTCTGTCTGATAACACTGAAATTGATAGAAACATATAAAAATGCGGATACTTTGTGTGCCGTGACTCTGCTACTTCAACAGAGCGTTTAGGAAGAGTCTGCATCAATTCCGATGAAAAGTGACTATTTTGTGTCCGATAACACTGAAATTGATAGAAACACATGAAAATGCATATACTGTGTGTACCTTCACTCTGCTAGCAGAACCAAGCATTAGAAGTGAGTCTGGATCGAATATGATGAAAAGTGACTAGTTTGAGTCGTACAATACTGAAATTGACAGAAACACATGAAAATGCAAATACTGTATGCGCCGTGACACTTTTTTTGCAACAGAGCGTTTTGGACGATTCTGCATCAATTCCGATGAAAAGTGACTATTTTGTGTCCGATAACACTGAAATTGATAGAAACACATGAAAATGCATATACTGTGTGTACCTTCACTCTGCTACTACAACAGAGCGTTTTGGACGATTCTGTATCGATTCTGATGAAAAGTGACTAGTTTATGTCGTATCACACTGAAATTGATAGAAACACATGAAAATGCATATACTGTGTATACCTTCACTCTGCTACTAAACAGAGCATTTTGGACGAGTCTGCATCGATTCTGATGAAAAGTGACTAGTTTGTGTCGTACAACACTGAAATTGACAGAAACACATGAAAATGCATATTCTCTGTGTGTCTTCACTCTGCTAGCAGTACCAAGCATTAGGTGTGAGTCTGCATCAATTCCGATGAAAAGTGACTATTTTGTGTCGTACAACACTGAAATTGATAGAAACACATGAAAATGCATAAACTGTGTGTACCTTCACTCTGCTAGCAGAATCAAGCATTAGAAGTGAGTCTGGATCGAATTTGATGAAAAGTGACTAGTTTCTGTCTGATAACACTGAAATTGATAGAAACACATGAAAATGCATAGACTGTGTGTACCTTCACTCTGCTAGCAGAACCAAGCATTAGAAGTGAGTCTGGATCTCGAATATGATGAAAAGTGACTAGTTTCTGTCTGATAACACTGAAATTGATAGAAACATATGAAAATGCGGATACTTTGTGTGCCGTGACTCTGCTACTTCAACAGAGCGTTTTGGACGAGTCTGAATCGATTCTGATGAAAAGTGACTAGTTTATGTCGTATCACACTGAAATTGATAGAAACACATGAAAATGCATATACTGTGTGTACCTTCACTCTGCTAGCAGAACCAAGCATTCGAAGTGAGTCTGGATCGAATATGATGAAAAGTGACTAGTTTCTGTCTGATAACACTGAAATTGATAGAAACATATGAAAATGCATATATTGTATGTACCTTCACTCTGCTACTACAACAGAGCGTTTTGGACGATTCTGCATCGAATCTGATGAAAAGTGACTAGTTTGTGTCAAACAACACTGAAATTGACAGAAACACATGAAAATGCATATACTGTATGCGCCGTGACTCATTTTCTGCAACAGAGCGTTTTGGAAGAGTCTGCATCAATTCCGATGAAAAGTGACTATTTTGTGTCCGATAACACTGAAATTGATAGAAACACATGAAAATGCATATACTATGTGTACCTTCACTCTGCTACTACAACAGAGCGTTTTGGACGAGTCTGCATCGATTCTGATGAAAAGTGACTAGTTTATGTCGTATCACACTGAAATTGATAGAAACACATGAAAATGCATATACTGTGTATACCTTCACTCTGCTACTAAAACAGAGCATTTTGGACGAGTCTGCATCGATTCTGATGAAAAGTGACTAGTTTGTGTCGTACAACACTGAAATTGACAGAAACACATGAAAATGCATATATTGTGTGCGCCGTGACTCTTTTTCTGCAACAGAGCGTTTAGGAAGAATCTGCATCAATTCCGATGAAAAGTGACTATTTTGTGTCGTACAACACTGAAATTGATAGAAACACATGAAAATGCATAGACTGTGTGTACCTTCACTCTGCTAGCAGAACCAAGCATTAGAAGTGAGTCTGGATCGAATATGATGAAAAGTGACTTTTTTGTGTCCGATAACACTGAAATTGATAGAAACACATGAAAATGCATATACTGTGTGCGCCGTGACTGTTCTTCTGCAACAGAGCGTTTTGGACGAGTCTGCATCAATTCCGATGAAAAGTGACTAGTTTATGTCGTATCACACTGAAATTTATAGAAACACATGAAAATGCATAGACTGTGTGTACCTTCACTCTGCTAGCAGAACCAAGCATTAGAAGTGAGTCTGGATCGAATATGATGAAAAGTGACTAGTTTGTGTCCGATAACACTGAAATTGATAGAAACACATGAAAATGCATATACTGTGTGTACCTTCACTCTGCTACTACAACAGAGCGTTTTGGACGAGTCTGCATCGATTCTGATGAAAAGTGACTAGTTTATGTCGTATAACACTGAAATTGATAGAAACACATGAAAATGCATAGACTGTGTGGACCTTCACTCTGCTAGCAGAACCAAGCATTAGAAGTGAGTCTGGATCGAATATGATGAAAAGTGACTAGTTTCTGTCTGATAACACTCAAATTGATAGAAACATATGAAAATGCATATACTTTGTGTTCCGTGACTCTGCTACTTCAACAGAGCGTTTTGGACGAGTCTGCATCAATTCTGATGAAAACCGACTAGTTTGTGTCGTACAAAACTGAAATTGATAGAAACACATGAAAATGCATAGACTGTGTGTACCTTCACTCTGCTAGCAGAACCAAGCATTAGGATTGAGTCTAGATCGAATATGATGAAAAGTGACTAGTTTCTGTCTGATAACACTGAAATTGAGAGAAACATATGAAAATGCATATACTGTGTGCGCCGTGACTCTGTTACTACAACAGAGCGTTTTGGACGAGTCATCATCGATTCTGATGAAAAGTGACTAGTTTCTGTCGTATAACACTGAAATTGATAGAAACAAATGAAAATGCATATACTGTGTGTGCCGTGACTTTACTAGTACAATAAAGCATTAGATGTGTGTGTATTTGATCCAGACTCACACCTAATGCTTGGTTCTGCTAGCAGAGTCACGGCACACACAGCATATGCTTTTTTTCCCACTGCTGTGCAAAGGTAAACAAAGTGGAAAAGGCATACTGTCTGTCCAGATCGTGACCTTCTTATCTTTCCCTAACCTGCACGCCGCTGACAATGCAACTAATTCTGCTGCCTGGGCAGAGAAATTAGAAGGCAAAGCTCCAGACTCTAATACTTCATGCAGTGTAACTACAGCATAACCAACTCTGTTAATCCCATCTAAATGTTTGCTTGCAGAACCATCTACAAACATCACAATGTCTGCATCAGGTAAAGGTGTGTCAATCAAATCAGCGCGAGGTAGGGTTAATTCATCGGTAATTGCCATACAATCATGAGGAATCCCTTCTACAGGTGTTGGAAGGAGCGTAGCTGGATTCAAAGCCGTACATCTCTCAATGGTCAAGTTTGGCTGGCCTAACAATGTGGCTATGCAAGATAAGTGTCTTTCTGATGACGTGTGAATGTTTGTGTTCCAGCAATAGCAAAGAGACAGCATGTGGCACTCTAAGAGTCAGTGGCCTAAACAAAACTAAGGCAGCTGAGGTCTGCACTGCCATAGCCGCTGCCACCACCGCCTGCAGGCATCCGGGCAGGGCTCTGCTTACTGGGTCAAGTCTGGAGGAATAGAAAGCAACAGGTCTTAATTTATCCCCATACTCCTGTAACAGGACAGATGTCATAAAACCATTTTTGCAATCCACTGTTTGTATGAAATCCTTTTTCATGTTAGGTAAGGCAAGTACAGATGAAGAAGCTATCCACTGCTTTAACTTTGTGAAAGCCTGCCTGCCCTCCTCAGTCCACACCACCTTATCTGAAGCAGCCATTGCTTTACCATAAATCATATTCTGTAATGGTTGTGCAATTTCGGCATAATTAGCAATCCATAACCTGCAGAACTTGCAAGTACCAAGAAAAGACATCATCTCTCGCTTTGTTGTAGGCTGTGGTAACTGCAGAATAGTTGTTTTTCTCTGCTCATCCAACACACGGCCTTCAGGAGTTAGCGTGTAGCCTAAATATTTCACCTCCTGACTCCACAGCTGGAGTTTAGACTTAGAGACTTTAACACCAGCTGCAGCTAGATATCTCAACAAGGCCAAAGTCATGTTTTTGCACTTTTGCTGCGAGCTAGAAGTCACAAGAATATCATCAACATAAGTCAAAATCTGTGACTCCTCCTCAGGAGGTTCAAAAAGGTCAATACATTTTTTAATTTCTTGTGAAAAGATAGTAGGGCTATCTTGAAACCCTTGAGGAAGTCTTGAATACGTCAATCGTCTGTGTTTAAACGTGAACGCAAACCAAAACTGTGACTCAGGGCTCAAAGGAATGGTAACAAATGCGTTCGTCAAATCAATCACTGAGTACCAGACATTAGTGGGTTTTATGTTGTTCAAAAGAGTGTAGGGATCTGGCACGTTTGGAGCTCGCGGAATCACAGCTCGGTTCACAGCTTGTAAATCATTTACTAACTGCCACCCGGAAGTAGCTTTTTTCACAGGCAGAATTGGTGTGTTGCAGGGTGAGACAGGACAATCAACTAAAACCCCTTGTTTTATCAAACTGTCTATCACTTCTGAAATACCTTCCTCAGCTTCCGGCTTCAAAGGATATTGTTTGACAAACGTCTATAAGAGCTTTTAGGTTTAATGGTAACAGGTGTGGCAGTACGTAACAACCCGATATCACCATCTTTCCCTGTACTCCAAAGTTCAGAAGGTAACTCTTCTAACTCTTTTTCCTGCTCCTCTGTCAGCAAACACACTTTGTCCTGCAATGATCACAAAGAGGGCTGCAAATGAGTTGTGGCTGCTCCCACTGTTACCCAATTCAGCGCCTTCTTGTACAGACCGTGTCTCTGGTGGAAAAACACACCGTCCCCCCCGACTCATTCTGCACCCAACCTTTTAAGGCCCTCTCCCCCAACTCCACTAACGCACCGACGTCCGTCCAGTGCATCTTAGGGGCCTTAGCAAGACCAATATGGGGCAGGGAATGACCTCTGTACACTCTGTCCAGTTGCTCATCCCCTTTTACTGCGACCCCCACATTTCCCAATTTATCCCAGTACAGTGAGGTCAAAGTCAGTCGGTAATTGGGATACCGAAAAAAAGTTTCCTCATATGCAGGGTCTGGCCCTGCTTCGAAATTTGAGTGTGTAAACACGCGCATGTCACCCTCCCCTTGAACTTCATTACCTGGCCTAGTTATACTAGCTGCTTCTCTCCTCAGTTCGGCAGTGATAGGTGCTGGGCCTTTTGTAACAGGGTCAATGCTATACCAAAACCGTGGCCTGTTTTTATCTTCAATCACAAAGATACAATCAGACTGAGCTTTTCGGAAAAACACAACCCCTTTGTCAGTTGGCATGATTCCAAGTTGCAATGCTGCCATGCCATCTCGACCTAGGAGGCCACCATTTTCAACATTACTGAAAAACCAGTTACTGGATCAGTTAGTTTTGTTTTTTCTGTCAATCTCTCTGACACATGATGTCCTGAAGCTGACACTACTGATAGTTCTTGTTTTGTCAACCGACTACTGTCAGGCAACTCTTTTTTCTTCAACACAGTTTTGCAAGCTCCTGAATCACACAAAAAGGTACACTTTTCTCCCCTCACCAGCAGAGTCACAAAAGGTTTGTCATCCCACTCAGCTAACATTACTTCAACAGATTCCAAATTTAGCACTTCTCCTTGCGATAGAACCTCTGATCCCTCCACTTCCTCAGAATCATAGTCAGCATCTTCAGTTTTTGTTTTCTGTTCTGTATGTGTGTGTGTGATTGCATGACCTGATTCTGCAGGGGAAGCTAGTCAGAAGTCCTGCTCCTCATCCTTCTCTCTGTCATCATGTTCTCTTTTCTCTCTACGACCGCCTCCACGGCCCCCGCGTCCTCTCCTGCCCCGTCCACCGCCTTGACCTCCGCCCCGCCTGGTGTCCGCAGTTGGAATGAGACTTCTGCATTCTCTGGCGATGTGGCCTCTTTTCCCACAGCGATAGCAAATAATTTCCTTCCTGCGGGACTCAGAAGAGAAAGAGCAACCATCATCATTCTCACCGTCATTATAAAACACCTCTACTTTTTTATGTTTCTTATCTACATTTTCCAGAACTTTTTCAGCGTGTTTAGCATGTGCAAGAATAACCCTTCTCTGCTCTCCTTCCCATCCGACCAAATGTTTTTTTATCCAATTTGCAATCTGTGGTTTTAAACCCCTCAGAAGGCAGGATGTTAACTGCGACTCGTAGCGTGGATTAACCCCATCTCCGATTCACGGCTCCAGCCCACTGTGTCCATTAAATGCTTCCGTGAGCCTGGCAGCATATTGTGCTACTGTCTCTTTCTCCTCTTGTACCACAGTATCAATTTCAGCCCAATCATTTCTCCGGCCAAATGTTTCCCGAAGAGTATCTGCCATTTGGTTCAGCTGTGGACCGAGCCCGAGTGTTCTATCTCGGTCCCACAGGAGCGGCTCACTGTTTTGCCCCATAGGTCTCCAAACAACATTTACACTCGCCCAATCAGTAGTCAAACTTTGCATGAGACAGTTAGTCATTTCTTCCCCGTTCTTCTCACCTCACAAAGGAATCCGTGGGGCTCCCGACCCTCTCCAGCCCGCAAGCGCCTTTATCTCTGAACGTAGCAGGAAAAGGATTTTGTAACCTATGTTGTGCACTCTACTCCGCTCCGGCTTGGAAAGAGGGCCGAGAAACACATCCAGGAATCCGGCTCGAAGGACCAAAATGATAGGTAAAAATTACCAAATAGACTGAGGTTAGCTGAAGTCAAGCGTCTCTTTAATCCAAACCAAACATATATTGTAGACACGGAGAGTAGGCAGAGTCTCCGTGGAGAATTCTGACAAGACAAAGGAAAGTCACTAGTATATATTGACAGCCTTGATGCCCTGGGGAGGCACCTCTAGATTCCTTCTAACAGACCTAGACAAAGCTTTACAGAGCTCTCGGTTCACATGATGACCATGATGTCCATATGTCTATAATAGTGTTCCCCTCAAGGCCCTGCCGCCAAACATATACATACATATGACCATGACCATACCTACTTAACTAATACATGAATTTTTCAGTTTCTATCAATTCCAATGTTATTCCACTCAAACTAGTCACTTTTCATCATATTTGATCCAGACTCACACCGAATGCGTGATTCTGCTAGCGGAGTCACGGCACACACAGCATATGCTTTTTTATATGTTTCTATCAATTTCAATGTTATTCCACTCAAACTAGTCACTTTTCATCATATACGATCCAGACTCACACCTAATGCTTGATTGTATTAGCAGAGTCATGGCACACAACGAAATGTGTCTTTTCATGCGTAAAAATTACCAAATAGACTGAGGTTGGTTAAAGTCAAGCGTCTCTTTAATCCAAACCAAACATATATTGTAGACACTGAGAGTACGCAGAGTCTCCATGGAGAATTCTGACAAGACAAAGGAAAGTCACTAGTATATATTGACGGCCTTGATGCCCTGGGGAGGCACCTCTAGTTGTTTACAGATTCCTTCACGGCACACACAGCATATGCTTTTTTATATGTTTCTGTCAATTTCAATGTTATTCCACTCAAACTTGTCACTTTTCATCATATTCGATCCAGACTCACACCGAATGCGTGATTCTGCTAGCAGAGTCATGGCACACACAGCATATGATTTTTTATATGTTTCTATTAATTTCAATGTTATTCCACTCAAACTAGTCACTTTTCATCATATTCGATCCAGACTCACACCGAATGCGTGATTGTATTAGCAGAGTCATGGCACACAACAACATGTGTTTTTTCATGTGTCTCTGTCAATTTTGCTGCTATGCCACACAAACTAGTCACTTTTCACCAGAATCGATGCAGACTCATCCCAAATGCTTAATTCTACTAGTGATGGCACACACAACAGTTGCAGGAAAATCAATTTCACTGCTGTTCCACACAAACTAGTAATTTTTCATTAGATTTGAGCCAGAATCATCCCAAATCAGTAATTTTATGACCATATTCATCCCACAGAGCCTTTCCACTGTCATTAATAAAATATGAGTGGATTTTCATCACCTCTGAGTGAAAATCATCCAAAATCACTGATTCTATGGCAGGCAATTGGCAGGAATAGCAACAAGACTGAAAATCAGTTTTCCACGAGTAAGGGTAATGAGAAAAAAAAATGCTACTGTTAAAATAATCAAAATTTAGGATTGTAAATCAATTAAAGACCACTTCATTCTATGATTCATTCTCATTTCGTCTTCCCCTATTAATGCTTTTCAGTTCATGAATTAGCTTGAAAATGACTTAATTCCGCCATCCACAGGCGTTATGCCACTTAGTCATTATTATGAGATAGTAAGTCATTATTATGAGATAATAAGTCATTATTATGAGATTCTATACTAGAAATATATATTTAATCACGGTGGTCCGACCTGTCTGACGTTTCTGCTGGCTTTATTGTATGTACTGTGTTGCTTTGCTAGTGTCTGTGGTTTGTTTTGTATAAATGAAGCTTGAGATGCGCGTGGCTGCTGCGTCGCTTCATCTAGAGATTCGAGGTCTCGCCTATTTTCGCCGCGTGACCGCGGTTCTCAGCAGAAATAGACAGGGAACATGATAGAAAGATCGGGCTGCCAGTGGCAGAAACGCCGCAGCAGACACGCTTCCAGTGTGGACGCTACAAGCCTGCGCGACGCAGCAGTTCAGCGATGCACAGGCACTGCTGAGGTTCACGCATCCGGTGTGTCCCAGGGGTTTCACCCTCACACACGCTGAAAAACCCGAACCCTTTTCCACTCTTAATCGTTACACACCCATACACAGCAAAACTTAACCACCCTTCAGTTGAGATCATATCTCAGCTCCCGCTGCATTCTCCATCAGCGGTGCTGGTGACACGGCGCAGCTAGCGTAAAAATATATGTGAAGTTTGCGGACGTAATAGCTAAGTCTGTCCGTGGAAAAATTAACGGATTCAATCAACGATGTCTTAGTTACAACAAGATTGAGCTAGCAAAGCAGTTTTGTGTTTATATGTGAGGTATTTATTCAGTCTGGGAAACGCCATGATTTCTAGAAAGCATTAGCCCAAGTTGGACGCTCGACTGCATCACTGAAGCACACCCTCTCTGTAATATTGTTTAATTAAGAATGTGATATTCTATCGTCATAAGCCGACACAACAAAGCTCAGAACAAATAAGCCTACAGGGCCATAAGCGAACATCAAAGAGCTCAACACCACAACGAAGTGCACAGACATTTTTTTAAGGATACTAGCCCATTCTGTGACAACTTTATGACAACAACCTCAATCGATCAAGCTCAACAATATGGCTAATGCACGGACCAGAACGACCAAGGCAGGATGATAAAAAATGCTTTCACTCACCAGCAGACGGCTCAGAAAAGGACAGCATGGCGGTTTTTCCTCTTGGCAAACTTCACCACGTTGAACCCGCGGTTAATTTTACCAGTTTGAGCAGCAGTTTGAGTGATGACAGTATTCCGTGGCTGGTGGGCTCCGAGGCGCTTTATTTCCAGTTTCTCCTCCAAATAAAGGGTTTATGACGTGTGCTCAAGTATGAAATCCACCTTAATTTTTCCAAGTTAGCTGGTGTTAGCTAAGAAAGTCTTCCCTCTTTTGCCGACTGTAAATTCCAAGCCCGCGCTGTAGCCCCACTGCAGCATCATTTGAAATATTTCACCGTTTGAATGGCTATCTGTCAGACAGAGAGCTATCTGATTGGCTATCTATCAGACAGCGAGCCAATCAGCTGTGAAAGATTTCAAATGATGCTGCGGTGGGGCTACGGGTAGCAACCACCATAGCAACGATAGAAAGCCTGCAAGAATCTCCGTAATAACTGACAAACTAAATATCATATACATTTATAATGATAATAATAATAATCTCTATCATAATATTAAAAATAATGAAATAAAGTAGTATTAAAATTAAACTGAAATTCAAAATCTGTTTACAGAATAGCATAGCTTTGAAATGGGCTATAAAGTTGAAATGAAATATTGACTGTACAAAGGAAATATGGACTGTGCTATGGACAAAGAAACGAAGTGTATGAAATATATAAAAGTGATAAGAGAATAAATTAAACATCAATAATTAATGAATAAAATTGATAAATAATTACATTATATAAGAATGGAGGTTGAATAAAATGCACAATCTTAAGTCCAGTTTGATGAATATTACGGAAGTGAAAGTGTAGGGTTTAAATGAGGGATGTGAAACGTAAAGTTCAGTTTCATAACCCCGTCTTCATCCTGTTTACACGCATGCACAACGCTGGAGTGCTTTATAGGATGCCGTGACTCAATATTAATTGAGGATGACTTTTTAAAGAAAGATGATTTTATATTAAATATACTCAGCCACATATTCATGGCAATATATACTTAAATGAGAAACTTCACTCAATCACAGGCTATAAAACACCTTTTCTTAACCGAGATAGTGGCGTTTGGATAGGCCTACAGGTTGCCGTGGACAGCGGCATTCGGTCACGACTCATGCATTCGGTGTGAGTCACGATCGATGTCTGGATATGATGAAAAGTGACTAGTTTGAGTGGAATAACATTGAAATTGATAAAAACATATAAAAAAGCATATGCTGTGTGTGCCGTGACTCTGCCAATACAGCAGAGTGTTTTGGGTGAGTCTGCATCGATTCTGATGAAAAGTGACTACTTTGGGTCCAATAACACTGAAATTGACAAAAACATTTGAAAATGCATGTCCTGTGTGTGTCGTGACTCTGCCAGTGCAGGCTCATGCATTTTCATGTCTTTCTGTCAATTTCAGTGTTATTGGGCCCTAACTAGTGGCTTTTCATCAGAACCGATGCAGACTCACCCAAAACGCTCGGCTGCACTGGCAGAGTCACGGCGCACACCCTACCTGCATTTTCATGTGTTTCTGTCAATTTCAGTGTTATTGGGCCCAAACTAGTGGCTTTTCATCAGAACCGATGCAGACTCACCCAAAACGCTCGGCTGCACTGGCAGAGTCACGGCGCACACCGTACCTGCATTTTCATGTGTTTCTGTCAATTTCAGTGTTATTGGACCCAAACTAGTGGCTTTTCATCAGAACCGATGCAGACTCACCCAAAACGCTCGGCTGCACTGGCAGAGTCACGGCATACACCGTACCTGCATTTTCATGTGTTTCTGTCAATTTCAGTGTTATTGGGCCCAAACTAGTGGCTTTTCATCAGAACCGATGCAGACTCACCCAAAACGCTCGGCTGCACTGGCAGAGTCACGGCGCACACCGTAACTGCATTTTCATGTGTTTCTGTCAATTTCAGTGTTATTGGGCCCAAACTAGTGGCTTTTCATCAGAACCGATGAAGACTCACCCAAAACGCTCGGCTGCACTGGCAGAGTCACGGCGCACACCGTACCTGCATTTTCATGTGTTTCTGTCAATTTCAGTGTTATTGGGCCCAAACTAGTGGCTTTTCATCAGAACCGATGCAGACTCACCCAAAACGCTCGGCTGCACTGGCAGAGTCACGGCGCACACCGTACCTGCATTTTCATGTGTTTCTGTCAATTTCAGTGTTATTGGGCCCAAACTAGTGGCTTTTCATCAGAACCGATGCAGACTCACCCAAAACGCTCGGCTGCACTGGCAGAGTCACGGCGCACACCCTACCTGCATTTTCATGTGTTTCTGTCAATTTCAGTGTTATTGGGCCCAAACTAGTGGCTTTTCATCAGAACCGATGCAGACTCACCCAAAACGCTCGGCTGCACTGGCAGCGTCACGGCGCACACCGTACCTGCATTTTCATGTGTTTCTGTCAATTTCAGTGTTATTGGGCCCAAACTAGTGGCTTTTCATCAGAACCGATGAAGACTCACCCAAAACGCTCGGCTGCACTGGCAGAGTCACGGTGCACACCGTACCTGCATTTTCATGTGTTTCTGTCAATTTCAGTGTTATTGGGCCCAAACTAGTGGCTTTTCATCAGAACCGATGCAGACTCACCCAAAACGCTCGGCTGCACTGGCAGAGTCACGGCACACACCGTACCTCTATTTTCATGTGTTTCTGTCAATTTCAGTGTTATTGGGCCCAAACTAGTGGCTTTTCATCAGAACCGATGCAGACTCACCCAAAACGCTCGGCTGCACTGGCAGAGTCACGGCGCACACCGTACCTGCATTTTCATGTGTTTCTGTCAATTTCAGTGTTATTGGGCCCAAACTAGTGGCTTTTCATCAGAACCGATGCAGACTCACCCAAAACGCTCGGCTGCACTGGCAGAGTCACGGCGCACACCGTACCTGCATTTTCATGTGTTTCTGTCAATTTCAGTGTTATTGGGCCCAAACTAGTGGCTTTTCATCAGAACCGATGCAGACTCACCCAAAACGCTCGGCTGCACTGGCAGAGTCATGGCGCACACCGTACCTCTATTTTCATGTGTTTCTGTCAATTTCAGTGTTATTGGGCCCAAACTAGTGGCTTTTCATCAGAACCGATGCAGACTCACCCAAAACGCTCGGCTGCACTGGCAGAGTCACGGCGCACACCGTACCTGCATTTTCATGTGTTGCTGTCAATTTCAGTGTTATTGGGCCCAAACTAGTGGCTTTTCATCAGAACCGATGCAGACTCACCCAAAACGCTCGGCTGCACTGGCAGAGTCACGGCGCACACCGTACCTGCATTTTCATGTGTTGCTGTCAATTTCAGTGTTATTGGGCCCAAACTAGTGGCTCTTCATCAGAACCGATGCAGACTCACCCAAAACGCTCGGCTGCACTGGCAGCGTCACGGCGCACACCGTACCTGCATTTTCATGTGTTTCTGTCAATTTCAGTGTTATTGGGCCCAAACTAGTGACTTTTCATCAGAACCGATGAAGACTCACCCAAAACGCTCGGCTGCACTGGCAGAGTCACGGCGCACACCCTACCTGCATTTTCATGTGTTTCTGTCAATTTCAGTGTTATTGGGCCCAAACTAGTGGCTTTTCATCAGAACCGATGCAGACTCACCCAAAACGCTGGGCTGCACTGGCAGAGTCATGGCGCACACCGTACCTCTATTTTCATGTGTTTCTGTCAATTTCAGTGTTATTGGGCCCAAACTAGTGGCTTTTCATCAGAACCGATGCAGACTCACCCAAAACGCTCGGCTGCACTGGCAGAGTCACGGCGCACACCGTACCTGCATTTTCATGTGTTGCTGTCAATTTCAGTGTTATTGGGCCCAAACTAGTGGCTCTTCATCAGAACCGATGCAGACTCACCCAAAACGCTCGGCTGCACTGGCAGCGTCACGGCGCACACCGTACCTGCATTTTCATGTGTTTCTGTCAATTTCAGTGTTATTGGGCCCAAACTAGTGACTTTTCATCAGAACCGATGAAGACTCACCCAAAACGCTCGGCTGCACTGGCAGAGTCACGGCGCACACCCTACCTGCATTTTCATGTGTTTCTGTCAATTTCAGTGTTATTGGGCCCAAACTAGTGGCTTTTCATCAGAACCGATGCAGACTCACCCAAAACGCTGGGCTGCACTGGCAGAGTCATGGCGCACACCGTACCTCTATTTTCATGTGTTTCTGTCAATTTCAGTGTTATTGGGCCCAAACTAGTGGCTTTTCATCAGAACCGATGCAGACTCACCCAAAACGCTCGGCTGCACTGGCAGAGTCACGGCGCACACCGTACCTGCATTTTCATGTGTTGCTGTCAATTTCAGTGTTATTGGGCCCAAACTAGTGGCTTTTCATCAGAACCGATGCAGACTCACCCAAAACGCTCGGCTGCACTGGCAGAGTCACGGCGCACACCGTACCTGCATTTTCATGTGTTTCTGTCAATTTCAGTGTTATTGGGCCCAAACTAGTGGCTTTTCATCAGAACCGATGAAGACTCACCCAAAACGCTCGGCTGCACTGGCAGAGTCACGGCGCACACTGTACCTGCATTTTCATGTGTTTCTGTCAATTTCAGTGTTATTGGGCCCAAACTAGTGGCTTTTCATCAGAACCGATGAAGACTCACCCAAAACGCTCGGCTGCACTGGTAGAGTCACGGCGCACACCGTACCTGCATTTTCATGTGTTTCTGTCAATTTCAGTGTTATTGGGCCCAAACTAGTGGCTTTTCATCAGAACCGATGCAGACTCACCCAAAACGCTCGGCTGCACTGGCAGAGTCACGGCGCACGCCCTACCTGCATTTTCATGTGTTTCTGTCAATTTCAGTGTTATTGGGCCCAAACTAGTGGCTTTTCATCAGAACCGATGCAGACTCACCCAAAACGCTCGGCTGCACTGGCAGAGTCACGGCGCACACCCTACCTGCATTTTCATGTGTTTCTGTCAATTTCAGTGTTATTGGGCCCAAACTAGTGGCTTTTCATCAGAACCGATGCAGACTCACCCAAAACGCTCGGCTGCACTGGCAGAGTCACGGCGCACACCCTACCTGCATTTTCATGTGTTTCTGTCAATTTCAGTGTTATTGGGCCCAAACTAGTGGCTTTTCATCAGAACCGATGCAGACTCACCCAAAACGCTCGGCTGCACTGGCAGAGTCACGGCGCACACCGTACCTGCATTTTCATGTGTTTCTGTCAATTTCAGTGTTATTGGGCCCAAACTAGTGGCTTTTCATCAGAACCGATGCAGACTCACCCAAAACGCTCGGCTGCACTGGCAGAGTCACGGCGCACACCCTACCTGCATTTTCATGTGTTTCTGTCAATTTCAGTGTTATTGGGCCCAAACTAGTGGCTCTTCATCAGAACCGATGCAGACTCACCCAAAACGCTCGGCTGCACTGGCAGCGTCACGGCGCACACCGTACCTGCATTTTCATGTGTTTCTGTCAATTTCAGTGTTATTGGGCCCAAACTAGTGGCTTTTCATCAGAACCGATGAAGACTCACCCAAAACGCTCGGCTGCACTGGCAGAGTCACGGCGCACACCGTACCTGCATTTTCATGTGTTTCTGTCAATTTCAGTGTTATTGGGCCCAAACTAGTGGCTTTTCATCAGAACCGATACAGACTCACCCAAAACGCTGGGCTGCACTGGCAGAGTCATGGCGCACACCGTACCTCTATTTTCATGTGTTTCTGTCAATTTCAGTGTTATTGGGCCCAAACTAGTGGCTTTTCATCAGAACCGATGCAGACTCACCCAAAACGCTCGGCTGCACTGGCAGAGTCACGGCGCACACCGTACCTGCATTTTCATGTGTTGCTGTCAATTTCAGTGTTATTGGGCCCAAACTAGTGGCTTTTCATCAGAACCGATGCAGACTCACCCAAAACGCTCGGCTGCACTGGCAGAGTCACGGCGCACACCGTACCTGCATTTTCATGTGTTTCTGTCAATTTCAGTGTTATTGGGCCCAAACTAGTGGCTTTTCATCAGAACCGATGAAGACTCACCCAAAACGCTCGGCTGCACTGGCAGAGTCACGGCGCACACCGTACCTGCATTTTCATGTGTTTCTGTCAATTTCAGTGTTATTGGGCCCAAACTAGTGGCTTTTCATCAGAACCGATGCAGACTCACCCAAAACGCTCGGCTGCACTGGCAGAGTCACGGCGCACACCGTACCTGCATTTTCATGTGTTTCTGTCAATTTCAGTGTTATTGGGCCCAAACTAGTGGCTTTTCATCAGAACCGATGCAGACTCACCCAAAACGCTCGGCTGCACTGGCAGAGTCACGGCGCACACCGTACCTGCATTTTCATGTGTTTCTGTCAATTTCAGTGTTATTGGGCCCAAACTAGTGGCTTTTCATCAGAACCGATGCAGACTCACCCAAAACGCTCGGCTGCACTGGCAGAGTCACGGCGCACACCGTACCTGCATTTTCATGTGTTTCTGTCAATTTCATTGTTATTGGACCCAAACTAGTGGCTTTTCATCAGAACCGATGCAGACTCACCCAAAATGCTCGGCTGCACTGGCAGAGTCACGGCGCACACCGTACCTCTATTTTCATGTGTTTCTGTCAATTTCAGTGTTATTGGGCCCAAACTAGTGGCTTTTCATCAGAACCGATGCAGACTCACCCAAAACGCTCGGCTGCACTGGCAGAGTCACGGCGCACACCGTACCTGCATTTTCATGTGTTTCTGTCAATTTCATTGTTATTGGACCCAAACTAGTGGCTTTTCATCAGAACCGATGCAGACTCACCCAAAATGCTCGGCTGCACTGGCAGAGTCACGGCGCACACCGTACCTCTATTTTCATGTGTTTCTGTCAATTTCAGTGTTATTGGGCCCAAACTAGTGGCTTTTCATCAGAACCGATGCAGACTGACCCAAAACGCTCGGCTGCACTGGCAGAGTCACGGCGCACACCGTAACTGCATTTTCATGTGTTTCTGTCAATTTCAGTTTTATTGGGCCCAAACTAGTGGCTTTTCATCAGAACCGATGAAGACTCACCCAAAACGCCCGGCTGCACTGGAAGAGTCACGGCATACACCGTACCTGCATTTTCATGTGTTTCTGTCAATTTCAGTGTTATTGGGCCCAAACTAGTGGCTTTTCATCAGAACCGATGCAGACTCACCCAAAACGCTCGGCTGCACTGGCAGAGTCACGGCGCACACCGTAACTGCATTTTCATGTGTTTCTGTCAATTTCAGTGTTATTGGGCCCAAACTAGTGGCTTTTCATCAGAACCGATGCAGACTCACCCAAAACGCTCGGCTGCACTGGCAGAGTCACGGCGCACACCGTACCTGCATTTTCATGTGTTTCTGTCAATTTCAGTGTTATTGGGCCCAAACTAGTGGCTTTTCATCAGAACCGATGCAGACTCACCCAAAACGCTCGGCTGCACTGGCAGAGTCACGGCGCACACCGTACCTGCATTTTCATGTGTTTCTGTCAATTTCAGTGTTATTGGGCCCAAACTAGTGGCTTTTCATCAGAACCGATGAAGACTCACCCAAAACGCTCGGCTGCACTGGCAGAGTCACGGCGCACACCGTACCTGCATTTTCATGTGTTTCTGTCAATTTCAGTGTTATTGGGCCCAAACTAGTGGCTTTTCATCAGAACCGATGCAGACTCACCCAAAACGCTCGGCTGCACTGGCAGAGTCACGGCGCACACCGTACCTGCATTTTCATGTGTTTCTGTCAATTTCAGTGTTATTGGGCCCAAACTAGTGGCTTTTCATCAGAACCGATGCAGACTCACCCAAAACGCTCGGCTGCACTGGCAGAGTCACGGCGCACACCCTACCTGCATTTTCATGTGTTTCTGTCAATTTCAGTGTTATTGGGCCCAAACTAGTGGCTCTTCATCAGAACCGATGCAGACTCACCCAAAACGCTCGGCTGCACTGGCAGCGTCACGGCGCACACCGTACCTGCATTTTCATGTGTTTCTGTCAATTTCAGTGTTATTGGGCCCAAACTAGTGGCTTTTCATCAGAACCGATGAAGACTCACCCAAAACGCTCGGCTGCACTGGCAGAGTCACGGCGCACACCCTACCTGCATTTTCATGTGTTTCTGTCAATTTCAGTGTTATTGGGCCCAAACTAGTGGCTTTTCATCAGAACCGATGCAGACTCACCCAAAACGCTGGGCTGCACTGGCAGAGTCATGGCGCACACCGTACCTCTATTTTCATGTGTTTCTGTCAATTTCAGTGTTATTGGGCCCAAACTAGTGGCTTTTCATCAGAACCGATGCAGACTCACCCAAAACGCTCGGCTGCACTGGCAGAGTCACGGCGCACACCGTACCTGCATTTTCATGTGTTGCTGTCAATTTCAGTGTTATTGGGCCCAAACTAGTGGCTTTTCATCAGAACCGATGCAGACTCACCCAAAACGCTCGGCTGCACTGGCAGAGTCACGGCGCACACCGTACCTGCATTTTCATGTGTTTCTGTCAATTTCAGTGTTATTGGGCCCAAACTAGTGGCTTTTCATCAGAACCGATGAAGACTCACCCAAAACGCTCGGCTGCACTGGCAGAGTCACGGCGCACACTGTACCTGCATTTTCATGTGTTTCTGTCAATTTCAGTGTTATTGGGCCCAAACTAGTGGCTTTTCATCAGAACCGATGAAGACTCACCCAAAACGCTCGGCTGCACTGGCAGAGTCACGGCGCACACCGTACCTGCATTTTCATGTGTTTCTGTCAATTTCAGTGTTATTGGGCCCAAACTAGTGGCTTTTCATCAGAACCGATGCAGACTCACCCAAAACGCTCGGCTGCACTGGCAGAGTCACGGCGCACACCGTACCTACATTTTCATGTGTTTCTGTCAATTTCAGTGTTATTGGGCCCAAACTAGTGGCTTTTCATCAGAACCGATGCAGACTCACCCAAAACGCTCGGCTGCACTGGCAGAGTCACGGCGCACACCCTACCTGCATTTTCATGTGTTTCTGTCAATTTCAGTGTTATTGGGCCCAAACTAGTGGCTCTTCATCAGAACCGATGCAGACTCACCCAAAACGCTCGGCTGCACTGGCAGCGTCACGGCGCACACCGTACCTGCATTTTCATGTGTTTCTGTCAATTTCAGTGTTATTGGGCCCAAACTAGTGGCTTTTCATCAGAACCGATGAAGACTCACCCAAAACGCTCGGCTGCACTGGCAGAGTCACGGCGCACACCGTACCTGCATTTTCATGTGTTTCTGTCAATTTCAGTGTTATTGGGCCCAAACTAGTGGCTTTTCATCAGAACCGATACAGACTCACCCAAAACGCTGGGCTGCACTGGCAGAGTCATGGCGCACACCGTACCTCTATTTTCATGTGTTTCTGTCAATTTCAGTGTTATTGGGCCCAAACTAGTGGCTTTTCATCAGAACCGATGCAGACTCACCCAAAACGCTCGGCTGCACTGGCAGAGTCACGGCGCACACCGTACCTGCATTTTCATGTGTTGCTGTCAATTTCAGTGTTATTGGGCCCAAACTAGTGGCTTTTCATCAGAACCGATGCAGACTCACCCAAAACGCTCGGCTGCACTGGCAGAGTCACGGCGCACACCGTACCTGCATTTTCATGTGTTTCTGTCAATTTCAGTGTTATTGGGCCCAAACTAGTGGCTTTTCATCAGAACCGATGAAGACTCACCCAAAACGCTCGGCTGCACTGGCAGAGTCACGGCGCACACCGTACCTGCATTTTCATGTGTTTCTGTCAATTTCAGTGTTATTGGGCCCAAACTAGTGGCTTTTCATCAGAACCGATGCAGACTCACCCAAAACGCTCGGCTGCACTGGCAGAGTCACGGCGCACACCGTACCTGCATTTTCATGTGTTTCTGTCAATTTCAGTGTTATTGGGCCCAAACTAGTGGCTTTTCATCAGAACCGATGCAGACTCACCCAAAACGCTCGGCTGCACTGGCAGAGTCACGGCGCACACCGTACCTGCATTTTCATGTGTTTCTGTCAATTTCAGTGTTATTGGGCCCAAACTAGTGGCTTTTCATCAGAACCGATGCAGACTCACCCAAAACGCTCGGCTGCACTGGCAGAGTCACGGCGCACACCGTACCTGCATTTTCATGTGTTTCTGTCAATTTCATTGTTATTGGACCCAAACTAGTGGCTTTTCATCAGAACCGATGCAGACTCACCCAAAATGCTCGGCTGCACTGGCAGAGTCACGGCGCACACCGTACCTCTATTTTCATGTGTTTCTGTCAATTTCAGTGTTATTGGGCCCAAACTAGTGGCTTTTCATCAGAACCGATGCAGACTCACCCAAAACGCTCGGCTGCACTGGCAGAGTCACGGCGCACACCGTACCTGCATTTTCATGTGTTTCTGTCAATTTCATTGTTATTGGACCCAAACTAGTGGCTTTTCATCAGAACCGATGCAGACTCACCCAAAATGCTCGGCTGCACTGGCAGAGTCACGGCGCACACCGTACCTCTATTTTCATGTGTTTCTGTCAATTTCAGTGTTATTGGGCCCAAACTAGTGGCTTTTCATCAGAACCGATGCAGACTGACCCAAAACGCTCGGCTGCACTGGCAGAGTCACGGCGCACACCGTAACTGCATTTTCATGTGTTTCTGTCAATTTCAGTTTTATTGGGCCCAAACTAGTGGCTTTTCATCAGAACCGATGAAGACTCACCCAAAACGCCCGGCTGCACTGGAAGAGTCACGGCATACACCGTACCTGCATTTTCATGTGTTTCTGTCAATTTCAGTGTTATTGGGCCCAAACTAGTGGCTTTTCATCAGAACCGATGCAGACTCACCCAAAACGCTCGGCTGCACTGGCAGAGTCACGGCGCACACCGTAACTGCATTTTCATGTGTTTCTGTCAATTTCAGTGTTATTGGGCCCAAACTAGTGGCTTTTCATCAGAACCGATGAAGACTCACCCAAAACGCTCGGCTGCACTGGCAGAGTCACGGCGCACACCCTACCTGCATTTTCATGTGTTTCTGTCAATTTCAGTGTTATTGGGCCCAAACTAGTGGCTTTTCATCAGAACCGATGCAGACTCACCCAAAACGCTGGGCTGCACTGGCAGAGTCATGGCGCACACCGTACCTCTATTTTCATGTGTTTCTGTCAATTTCAGTGTTATTGGGCCCAAACTAGTGGCTTTTCATCAGAACCGATGCAGACTCACCCAAAACGCTCGGCTGCACTGGCAGAGTCACGGCGCACACCGTACCTGCATTTTCATGTGTTGCTGTCAATTTCAGTGTTATTGGGCCCAAACTAGTGGCTTTTCATCAGAACCGATGCAGACTCACCCAAAACGCTCGGCTGCACTGGCAGAGTCACGGCGCACACCGTACCTGCATTTTCATGTGTTTCTGTCAATTTCAGTGTTATTGGGCCCAAACTAGTGGCTTTTCATCAGAACCGATGAAGACTCACCCAAAACGCTCGGCTGCACTGGCAGAGTCACGGCGCACACTGTACCTGCATTTTCATGTGTTTCTGTCAATTTCAGTGTTATTGGGCCCAAACTAGTGGCTTTTCATCAGAACCGATGAAGACTCACCCAAAACGCTCGGCTGCACTGGCAGAGTCACGGCGCACACCGTACCTGCATTTTCATGTGTTTCTGTCAATTTCAGTGTTATTGGGCCCAAACTAGTGGCTTTTCATCAGAACCGATGCAGACTCACCCAAAACGCTCGGCTGCACTGGCAGAGTCACGGCGCACACCGTACCTACATTTTCATGTGTTTCTGTCAATTTCAGTGTTATTGGGCCCAAACTAGTGGCTTTTCATCAGAACCGATGCAGACTCACCCAAAACACTCGGCTGCACTGGCAGAGTCACGGCGCACACCGTACCTGCATTTTCATGTGTTTCTGTCAATTTCAGTGTTATTGGGCCCAAACTAGTGGCTTTTCATCAGAACCGATGCAGACTCACCCAAAACGCTCGGCTGCACTGGCAGAGTCACGGCGCACACCGTACCTGCATTTTCATGTGTTTCTGTCAATTTCAGTGTTATTGGGCCCAAACTAGTGGCTTTTCATCAGAACCGATGAAGACTCACTCCAAAACGCTCGGCTGCACTGGCAGAGTCACGGCGCACACCGTACCTGCATTTTCATGTGTTTCTGTCAATTTCAGTGTTATTGGGCCCAAAATAGTGGCTTTTCATCAGAACCGATGCAGACTCACCCAAAACGCTCGGCTGCACTGGCAGAGTCACGGCGCACACCGTGCCTGCATTTTCATGTGTTTCTGTCAATTTCAGTGTTATTGGGCCCAAACTAGTGGCTTTTCATCAGAACCGATGCAGACTCATCCAAAACGCTCGGCTGCACTGGCAGAGTCACGGCGCACACCGTACCTGCATTTTCATGTGTTTCTGTCAATTTCAGTGTTATTGGGCCCAAACTAGTGGCTTTTCATCAGAACCGATGCAGACTCACCCAAAACGCTCGGCTGCACTGGCAGAGTCACGGCGCACGCCCTACCTGCATTTTCATGTGTTTCTGTCAATTTCAGTGTTATTGGGCCCAAACTAGTGGCTTTTCATCAGAACCGATGCAGACTCACCCAAAACGCTCGGCTGCACTGGCAGAGACACGGCGCACACCCTACCTGCATTTTCATGTGTTTCTGTCAATTTCAGTGTTATTGGGCCCAAACTAGTGGCTTTTCATCAGAACCGATGCAGACTCACCCAAAACGCTCGGCTGCACTGGCAGAGTCACGGCGCACACCCTACCTGCATTTTCATGTGTTTCTGTCAATTTCAGTGTTATTGGGCCCAAACTAGTGGCTTTTCATCAGAACCGATGCAGACTCACCCAAAACGCTCGGCTGCACTGGCAGAGTCACGGCGCACACCGTACCTGCATTTTCATGTGTTTCTGTCAATTTCAGTGTTATTGGGCCCAAACTAGTGGCTTTTCATCAGAACCGATGCAGACTCACCCAAAACGCTCGGCTGCACTGGCAGAGTCACGGCGCACACCCTACCTGCATTTTCATGTGTTTCTGTCAATTTCAGTGTTATTGGGCCCAAACTAGTGGCTCTTCATCAGAACCGATGCAGACTCACCCAAAACGCTCGGCTGCACTGGCAGCGTCACGGCGCACACCGTACCTGCATTTTCATGTGTTTCTGTCAATTTCAGTGTTATTGGGCCCAAACTAGTGGCTTTTCATCAGAACCGATGAAGACTCACCCAAAACGCTCGGCTGCACTGGCAGAGTCACGGCGCACACCGTACCTGCATTTTCATGTGTTTCTGTCAATTTCAGTGTTATTGGGCCCAAACTAGTGGCTTTTCATCAGAACCGATACAGACTCACCCAAAACGCTGGGCTGCACTGGCAGAGTCACGGCGCACACCGTACCTCTATTTTCATGTGTTTCTGTCAATTTCAGTGTTATTGGGCCCAAACTAGTGGCTTTTCATCAGAACCGATGCAGACTCACCCAAAACGCTCGGCTGCACTGGCAGAGTCACGGCGCACACCGTACCTGCATTTTCATGTGTTGCTGTCAATTTCAGTGTTATTGGGCCCAAACTAGTGGCTTTTCATCAGAACCGATGCAGACTCACCCAAAACGCTCGGCTGCACTGGCAGAGTCACGGCGCACACCGTACGTGCGTTTTCATGTGTTTCTGTCAATTTCAGTTTTATTGGGCCCAAACTAGTGGCTTTTCATCAGAACCGATGAAGACTCACCCAAAACGCCCGGCTGCACTGGAAGAGTCACGGCATACACCGTACCTGCATTTTCATGTGTTTCTGTCAATTTCAGTGTTATTGGGCCCAAACTAGTGGCTTTTCATCAGAACCGATGCAGACTAACCCAAAACGCTCGGCTGCACTGGCAGAGTCACGGCGCACACCGTACCTGCATTTTCATGTGTTTCTGTCAATTTCAGTGTTATTGGGCCCAAACTAGTGGCTTTTCATCAGAACCGATGCAGACTCACCCAAAACGCTCGGCTGCACTGGCAGAGTCACGGCGCACACCGTACCTGCATTTTCATCTGGCAGAGTCACGGCGCACACCGTACCTGCATTTTCATGTGTTTCTGTCAATTTCAGTGTTATTGGGCCCAAACTAGTGGCTTTTCATCAGAACCGATGAAGACTCACCCAAAACGCTCGGCTGCACTGGCAGAGTCATGGCGCACACCGTACCTCTATTTTCATGTGTTTCTGTCAATTTCAGTGTTATTGGGCCCAAACTAGTGGCTTTTCATCAGAACCGATGCAGACTCACCCAAAACGCTCGGCTGCACTGGCAGAGTCACGGCGCACACCGTACCTGCATTTTCATGTGTTTCTGTCAATTTCAGTGTTATTGGGCCCAAACTAGTCGCTTTTCATCAGAACCGATGCAGACTCACCCAAAACGCTCGGCTGCACTGGCAGAGTCACGGCGCACACCGTACCTGCATTTTCATGTGTTTCTGTCAATTTCAGTGTTATTGGGCCCAAACTAGTGGCTTTTCATCAGAACCGATGCAGACTCACCCAAAACGCTCGGCTGCACTGGCAGAGTCACGGCGCACACCGTACCTGCATTTTCATGTGTTTCTGTCAATTTCAGTGTTATTGGGCCCAAACTAGTGGCTTTTCATCAGAACCGATGAAGACTCACTCCAAAACGCTCGGTTGCACTGGCAGAGTCACGGCGCACAACGTACCTGCATTTTCATGTGTTTCTGTCAATTTCAGTGTTATTGGGCCCAAAATAGTGGCTTTTCATCAGAACCGATGCAGACTCACCCAAAACGCTCGGCTGCACTGGCAGCATCACGGCGCACACCGTACCTGCATTTTCATGTGTTTCTGTCAATTTCAGTGTTATTGGGCCCAAACTAGTGGCTTTTCATCAGAACCGATGAAGACTCACCCAAAACGCTCGGCTGCACTGGCAGAGTCACGGCGCACACCCTACCTGCATTTTCATGTGTTTCTGTCAATTTAAGTGTTATTGGTCCCAAACTAGTGTCTTTTCATCAGAACCGATGCAGACTCACCCAAAACACTCGGCTGCACTGGCAGAGTCACGGCGCACACCCTACCTGCATTTTCATGTGTTTCTGTCAATTTCAGTGTTATTGGGCCCAAACTAGTGGCTTTTCATCAGAACCGATGCAGACTCACCCAAAACGCTCGGCTGCACTGGCAGAGTCACGGCGCACACCGTAACTGCATTTTCATGTGTTTCTGTCAATTTCAGTTTTATTGGGCCCAAACTAGTGGCTTTTCATCAGAACCGATGAAGACTCACCCAAAACGCCCGGCTGCACTGGAAGAGTCACGGCATACACCGTACCTGCATTTTCATGTGTTTCTGTCAATTTCAGTGTTATTGGGCCCAAACTAGTGGCTTTTCATCAGAACCGATGCAGACTCACCCAAAACGCTCGGCTGCACTGGCAGCGTCACGGCGCACACCGTACCTGCATTTTCATGTGTTTCTGTCAATTTCAGTGTTATTGGGCCCAAACTAGTGGCTTTTCATCAGAACCGATGAAGACTCACCCAAAACGCTCGGCTGCACTGGCAGAGTCACGGCGCACACCGTACCTGCATTTTCATGTGTTTCTGTCAATTTCAGTGTTATTGGGCCCAAACTAGTGGCTTTTCATCAGAACCGATGCAGACTAACCCAAAACGCTCGGCTGCACTGGCAGAGTCACGGCGCACACCGTAACTGCATTTTCATGTGTTTCTGTCAATTTCAGTGTTATTGGGCCCAAACTAGTGGCTTTTCATCAGAACCGATGAAGATTCACCCAAAACGCTCGGCTGCACTGGCAGAGTCACGGCGCACACCGTACCTGCATTTTCATGTGTTTCTGTCAATTTCAGTGTTATTGTGCCCAAACTAGTGGCTTTTCATCAGAACCGATGCAGACTCACCCAAAACGCTCGGCTGCACTGGCAGAGTCACGGCGCACACCGTACCTGCATTTTCATGTGTTTCTGTCAATTTCAGTGTTATTGGGCCCAAACTAGTGGCTTTTCATCAGAACCGATGCAGACTCACCCAAAACGCTCGGCTGCACTGGCAGAGTCATGGCGCACACCGTACCTCTATTTTCATGTGTTTCTGTCAATTTCAGTGTTATTGGGCCCAAACTAGTGGCTTTTCATCAGAACCGATGCAGACTCACCCAAAACGCTCGGCTGCACTGGCAGAGTCACGGCGCACACCGTACCTGCATTTTCATGTGTTTCTGTCAATTTCAGTGTTATTGGGCCCAAACTAGTGGCTTTTCATCAGAAATGATGCAGACTCACCCAAAACGCTCGGCTGCACTGGCAGAGTCATGGCGCACACCGTACCTCTATTTTCATGTGTTTCTGTCAATTTCAGTGTTATTGGGCCCAAACTAGTGGCTTTTCATCAGAACCGATGCAGACTCACCCAAAACGCTCGGCTGCACTGGCAGAGTCACGGCGCACACCGTACCTGCATTTTCATGTGTTTCTGTCAATTTCAGTGTTATTGGGCCCAAACTAGTGGCTTTTCATCAGAACCGATGAAGACTCACCCAAAACGCTCGGCTGCACTGGCAGAGTCACGGCGCACACCGTACCTGCATTTTCATGTGTTTCTGTCAATTTCAGTGTTATTGGGCCCAAACTAGTGGCTTTTCATCAGAACCGATGCAGACTCACCCAAAACGCTCGGCTGCACTGGCAGAGTCACGGCGCACGCCCTACCTGCATTTTCATGTGTTTCTGTCAATTTCAGTGTTATTGGGCCCAAACTAGTGGCTTTTCATCAGAACCGATGCAGACTCACCCAAAACGCTCGGCTGCACTGGCAGAGTCACGGCGCACACCCTACCTGCATTTTCATGTGTTTCTGTCAATTTCAGTGTTATTGGGCCCAAACTAGTGGCTTTTCATCAGAACCGATGCAGACTCACCCAAAACGCTCGGCTGCACTGGCAGAGTCACGGCGCACACCGTACCTGCATTTTCATGTGTTTCTGTCAATTTCAGTGTTATTGGGCCCAAACTAGTGGCTTTTCATCAGAACCGATGAAGACTCACCCAAAACGCTCGGCTGCACTGGCAGAGTCACGGCGCACGCCCTACCTGCATTTTCATGTGTTTCTGTCAATTTCAGTGTTATTGGGCCCAAACTAGTGGCTTTTCATCAGAACCGATGCAGACTCACCCAAAACGCTCGGCTGCACTGGCAGAGTCACGGCGCACACCGTACCTGCATTTTCATGTGTTTCTGTCAATTTCAGTGTTATTGGGCCCAAACTAGTGGCTTTTCATCAGAACCGATGCAGACTCACCCAAAACGCTCGGCTGCACTGGCAGAGTCACGGCGCACACCGTACCTGCATTTTCATGTGTTTCTGTCAATTTCAGTGTTATTGGGCCCAAACTAGTGGCTTTTCATCAGAACCGATGCAGACTCACCCAAAACGCTCGGCTGCACTGGCAGAGTCACGGCGCACACCGTAACTGCATTTTCATGTGTTTCTGTCAATTTCAGTGTTATTGGGCCCAAACTAGTGGCTTTTCATCAGAACCGATGAAGACTCACCCAAAACGCTCGGCTGCACTGGCAGAGTCACGGCGCACACCGTACCTGCATTTTCATGTGTTTCTGTCAATTTCAGTGTTATTGGGCCCAAACTAGTGGCTTTTCATCAGAACCGATGCAGACTCACCCAAAACGCTCGGCTGCACTGGCAGAGTCACGGCGCACACCGTACCTGCATTTCCATGTGTTTCTGTCAATTTCAGTGTTATTGGGCCCAAACTAGTGGCTTTTCATCAGAACCGATGCAGACTCACCCAAAACGCTCGGCTGCACTGGCAGAGTCATGGCGCACACCGTACCTCTATTTTCATGTGTTTCTGTCAATTTCAGTGTTATTGGGCCCAAACTAGTGGCTTTTCATCAGAACCGATGCAGACTCACCCAAAACGCTCGGCTGCACTGGCAGAGTCACGGCGCACACCGTACCTGCATTTTCATGTGTTTCTGTCAATTTCAGTGTTATTGGGCCCAAACAAGTGGCTTTTCATCAGAACCGATGCAGACTCAACCAAAACGCTCGGCTGCACTGGCAGAGTCACGGCGCACACCGTACCTGCATTTTCATGTGTTTCTGTCAATTTCAGTGTTATTGGGCCCAAACTAGTGGCTTTTCATCAGAACCGATGAAGACTCACCCAAAACGCTCGGCTGCACTGGCAGAGTCACGGCGCACACCGTACCTGCATTTTCATGTGTTTCTGTCAATTTCAGTGTTATTGGGCCCAAACTAGTGGCTTTTCATCAGAACCGATGCAGACTCACCCAAAACGCTCGGCTGCACTGGCAGAGTCACGGCGCACACCGTACCTGCATTTTCATGTGTTTCTGTCAATTTCAGTGTTATTGGGCCCAAACTAGTGGCTTTTCATCAGAACCGATGCAGACTCACCCAAAACGCTCGGCTGCACTGGCAGAGTCACGGCGCACACCGTACCTGCATTTTCATGTGTTTCTGTCAATTTCAGTGTTATTGGGCCCAAACTAGTGGCTTTTCATCAGAACCGATGAAGACTCACTCCAAAACGCTCAGCTGCACTGGCAGAGTCACGGCGCACACCGTATCTGCATTTTCATGTGTTTCTGTCAATTTCAGTGTTATTGGACCCAAAATAGTGGCTTTTCATCAGAACCGATGCAGACTCACCCAAAACGCTCGGCTGCACTGGCAGAGTCACGGCGCACACCGTACCTGCATTTTCATGTGTTTCTGTCAATTTCAGTGTTATTGGGCCCAAACTAGTGGCTTTTCATCAGAACCGATGCAGACTCACCCAAAACGCTCGGCTGCACTGGCAGAGTCACGGCGCACACCGTACCTGCATTTTCATGTGTTTCTGTCAATTTCAGTGTTATTGAGCCCAAACTAGTGGCTTTTCATCAGAACCGATGAAGACTCACCCAAAACGCTCGGCTGCACTGGCAGAGTCACGGCGCACGCCCTACCTGCATTTTCATGTGTTTCTGTCAATTTCAGTGTTATTGGGCCCAAACTAGTGGCTTTTCATCAGAACCGATGCAGACTCACCCAAAACGCTCGGCTGCACTGGCAGAGTCACGGCGCACACCGTACCTGCATTTTCATGTGTTTCTGTCAATTTCAGTGTTATCGGGCCCAAACTAGTGGCTTTTCATCAGAACCGATGCAGACTCACCCAAAACGCTCGGCTGCACTGGCAGAGTCACGGCGCACACCGTACCTGCATTTTCATGTGTTTCTGTCAATTTCAGTGTTATTGGGCCCAAACTAGTGGCTTTTCATCAGAACCGATGCAGACTCACCCAAAACGCTCGGCTGCACTGGCAGAGTCACGGCGCACACCGTACCTGCATTTTCATGTGTTTCTGTCAATTTCAGTGTTATTGGGCCCAAACTAGTGGCTTTTCATCAGAAATGATGCAGACTCACCCAAAACGCTCGGCTGCACTGGCAGAGTCATGGCGCACACCGTACCTCTATTTTCATGTGTTTCTGTCAATTTCAGTGTTATTGGGCCCAAACTAGTGGCTTTTCATCAGAACCGATGCAGACTCACCCAAAACGCTCGGCTGCACTGGCAGAGTCACGGCGCACACCGTACCTGCATTTTCATGTGTTTCTGTCAATTTCAGTGTTATTGGGCCCAAACTAGTGGCTTTTCATCAGAACCGATGAAGACTCACCCAAAACGCTCGGCTGCACTGGCAGAGTCACGGCGCACACCGTACCTGCATTTTCATGTTTTTCTGTCAATTTCAGTGTTATTGGGCCCAAACTAGTGGCTTTTCATCAGAACCGATGCAGACTCACCCAAAACGCTCGGCTGCACTGGCAGAGTCACGGCGCACGCCCTACCTGCATTTTCATGTGTTTCTGTCAATTTCAGTGTTATTGGGCCCAAACTAGTGGCTTTTCATCAGAACCGATGCAGACTCACCCAAAACGCTCGGCTGCACTGGCAGAGTCACGGCGCACACCCTACCTGCATTTTCATGTGTTTCTGTCAATTTCAGTGTTATTGGGCCCAAACTAGTGGCTTTTCATCAGAACCGATGCAGACTCACCCAAAACGCTCGGCTGCACTGGCAGAGTCACGGCGCACACCGTACCTGCATTTTCATGTGTTTCTGTCAATTTCAGTGTTATTGGGCCCAAACTAGTGGCTTTTCATCAGAACCGATGAAGACTCACTCCAAAACGCTCGGCTGCACTGGCAGAGTCACGGCGCACACCGTACCTGCATTTTCATGTGTTTCTGTCAATTTCAGTGTTATTGGGCCCAAACTAGTGGCTTTTCATCAGAACCGATGAAGACTCACCCAAAACGCTCGGCTGCACTGGCAGAGTCACGGCGCACGCCCTACCTGCATTTTCATGTGTTTCTGTCAATTTCAGTGTTATTGGGCCCAAACTAGTGGCTTTTCATCAGAACCGATGCAGACTCACCCAAAACGCTCGGCTGCACTGGCAGAGTCACGGCGCACACCGTACCTGCATTTTCATGTGTTTCTGTCAATTTCAGTGTTATTGGGCCCAAACTAGTGGCTTTTCATCAGAACCGATGCAGACTCACCCAAAACGCTCGGCTGCACTGGCAGAGTCACGGCGCACACCGTACCTGCATTTTCATGTGTTTCTGTCAATTTCAGTGTTATTGGGCCCAAACTAGTGGCTTTTCATCAGAACCGATGCAGACTCACCCAAAACGCTCGGCTGCACTGGCAGCGTCACGGCGCACACCGTACCTGCATTTTCATGTGTTTCTGTCAATTTCAGTGTTATTGGGCCCAAACTAGTGGCTTTTCATCAGAACCGATGAAGACTCACCCAAAACGCTCGGCTGCACTGGCAGAGTCATGGCGCACACCGTACCTGCATTTTCATGTGTTTCTGTCAATTTCAGTGTTATTGGGCCCAAACTAGTGGCTTTTCATCAGAACCGATGCAGACTCACCCAAAACGCTCGGCTGCACTGGCAGAGTCACGGCGCACACCGTAACTGCATTTTCATGTGTTTCTGTCAATTTCAGTGTTATTGGGCCCAAACTAGTGGCTTTTCATCAGAACCGATGAAGACTCACCCAAAACGCTCGGCTGCACTGGCAGAGTCACGGCGCACACCGTACCTGCATTTTCATGTGTTTCTGTCAATTTCAGTGTTATTGGGCCCAAACTAGTGGCTTTTCATCAGAACCGATGCAGACTCACCCAAAACGCTCGGCTGCACTGGCAGAGTCACGGCGCACACCGTACCTGCATTTCCATGTGTTTCTGTCAATTTCAGTGTTATTGGGCCCAAACTAGTGGCTTTTCATCAGAACCGATGCAGACTCACCCAAAACGCTCGGCTGCACTGGCAGAGTCATGGCGCACACCGTACCTCTATTTTCATGTGTTTCTGTCAATTTCAGTGTTATTGGGCCCAAACTAGTGGCTTTTCATCAGAACCGATGCAGACTCACCCAAAACGCTCGGCTGCACTGGCAGAGTCACGGCGCACACCGTACCTGCATTTTCATGTGTTTCTGTCAATTTCAGTGTTATTGGGCCCAAACAAGTGGCTTTTCATCAGAACCGATGCAGACTCAACCAAAACGCTCGGCTGCACTGGCAGAGTCACGGCGCACACCGTACCTGCATTTTCATGTGTTTCTGTCAATTTCAGTGTTATTGGGCCCAAACTAGTGGCTTTTCATCAGAACCGATGAAGACTCACCCAAAACGCTCGGCTGCACTGGCAGAGTCACGGCGCACACCGTACCTGCATTTTCATGTGTTTCTGTCAATTTCAGTGTTATTGGGCCCAAACTAGTGGCTTTTCATCAGAACCGATGCAGACTCACCCAAAACGCTCGGCTGCACTGGCAGAGTCACGGCGCACACCGTACCTGCATTTTCATGTGTTTCTGTCAATTTCAGTGTTATTGGGCCCAAACTAGTGGCTTTTCATCAGAACCGATGCAGACTCACCCAAAACGCTCGGCTGCACTGGCAGAGTCACGGCGCACACCGTACCTGCATTTTCATGTGTTTCTGTCAATTTCAGTGTTATTGGGCCCAAACTAGTGGCTTTTCATCAGAACCGATGAAGACTCACTCCAAAACGCTCAGCTGCACTGGCAGAGTCACGGCGCACACCGTATCTGCATTTTCATGTGTTTCTGTCAATTTCAGTGTTATTGGACCCAAAATAGTGGCTTTTCATCAGAACCGATGCAGACTCACCCAAAACGCTCGGCTGCACTGGCAGAGTCACGGCGCACACCGTACCTGCATTTTCATGTGTTTCTGTCAATTTCAGTGTTATTGGGCCCAAACTAGTGGCTTTTCATCAGAACCGATGCAGACTCACCCAAAACGCTCGGCTGCACTGGCAGAGTCACGGCGCACACCGTACCTGCATTTTCATGTGTTTCTGTCAATTTCAGTGTTATTGGGCCCAAACTAGTGGCTTTTCATCAGAACCGATGAAGACTCACCCAAAACGCTCGGCTGCACTGGCAGAGTCACGGCGCACGCCCTACCTGCATTTTCATGTGTTTCTGTCAATTTCAGTGTTATTGGGCCCAAACTAGTGGCTTTTCATCAGAACCGATGCAGACTCACCCAAAACGCTCGGCTGCACTGGCAGAGTCACAGCGCACACCGTACCTGCATTTTCATGTGTTTCTGTCAATTTCAGTGTTATCGGGCCCAAACTAGTGGCTTTTCATCAGAACCGATGCAGACTCACCCAAAACGCTCGGCTGCACTGGCAGAGTCACGGCGCACACCGTACCTGCATTTTCATGTGTTTCTGTCAATTTCAGTGTTATTGGGCCCAAACTAGTGGCTTTTCATCAGAACCGATGCAGACTCACCCAAAACGCTCGGCTGCACTGGCAGAGTCACGGCGCACACCCTACCTGCATTTTCATGTGTTTCTGTCAATTTCAGTGTTATTGGGCCCAAACTAGTGGCTTTTCATCAGAACCGATGCAGACTCACCCAAAACGCTCGGCTGCACTGGCAGCGTCACGGCGCACACCGTACCTGCATTTTCATGTGTTTCTGTCAATTTCAGTGTTATTGGGCCCAAACTAGTGGCTTTTCATCAGAACCGATGAAGACTCACCCAAAACGCTCGGCTGCACTGGCAGAGTCACGGCGCACACCGTACCTGCATTTTCATGTGTTTCTGTCAATTTCAGTGTTATTGGGCCCAAACTAGTGGCTTTTCATCAGAACCGATGAAGACTCACCCAAAACGCTCGGCTGCACTGGCAGAGTCACGGCGCACACCGTACCTGCATTTTCATGTGTTTCTGTCAATTTCAGTGTTATTGGGCCCAAACTAGTGGCTTTTCATCAGAACCGATGCAGACTCACCCAAAACGCTCGGCTGCACTGGCAGAGTCACGGCACACACCCTACCTGCATTTTCATGTGTTTCTGTCAATTTCAGTGTTATTGGGCCCAAACTAGTGGCTTTTCATCAGAACTGATGCAGACTCACCCAAAACGCTCGGCTGCACTGGCAGAGTCACGGCGCACACCGTACCTGCATTTTCATGTGTTTCTGTCAATTTCAGTGTTATTGGGCCCAAACTAGTGGCTTTTCATCAGAACCGATGAAGACTCACCCAAAACGCTCGGCTGCACTGGCAGAGTCACGGCGCACACCGTACCTGCATTTTCATGTGTTTCTGTCAATTTCAGTGTTATTGGGCCCAAACTAGTGGCTTTTCATCAGAACCGATGCAGACTCACCCAAAACGCTCGGCTGCACTGGCAGAGTCACGGCGCACACCGTAACTGCATTTTCATGTGTTTCTGTCAATTTCAGTGTTATTGGGCCCGAACTAGTGGCTTTTCATCAGAACCGATGAAGACTCACTCAAAACGCCCGGCTGCACTGGAAGAGTCACGGCATACACCGTACCTGCATTTTCATGTGTTTCTGTCAATTTCAGTATTATTGGGCCCAAACTAGTGGCTTTTCATCAGAACCGATGCAGACTCACCCAAAACGCTCGGCTGCACTGGCAGAGTCACGGCGCACACCGTACCTGCATTTTCATGTGTTTCTGTCAATTTCAGTGTTATTGGGCCCAAACTAGTGGCTTTTCATCAGAACCGATGAAGACTCACCCAAAACGCTCGGCTGCACTGGCAGAGTCACGGCGCACACCGTACCTGCATTTTCATGTGTTTCTGTCAATTTCAGTGTTATTGGGCCCAAACTAGTGGCTTTTCATCAGAACCGATGCAGACTCACCCAAAACGCTCGGCTGCACTGGCAGAGTCACGGCGCACACCGTACCTGCATTTTCATGTGTTTCTGTCAATTTCAGTGTTATCGGGCCCAAACTAGTGGCTTTTCATCAGAACCGATGCAGACTCACCCAAAACGCTCGGCTGCACTGGCAGAGTCACGGCGCACACCGTACCTGCATTTTCATGTGTTTCTGTCAATTTCAGTGTTATTGGGCCCAAACTAGTGGCTTTTCATCAGAACCGATGAAGACTCACTCCAAAATGCTCGGCTGCACTGGCAGAGTCACGGCGCACACCGTATCTGCATTTTCATGTGTTTCTGTCAATTTCAGTGTTATTGGACCCAAAATAGTGGCTTTTCATCAGAACCGATGCAGACTCACCCAAAACGCTCGGCTGCACTGGCAGAGTCACGGCGCACACCGTACCTGCATTTTCATGTGTTTCTGTCAATTTCAGTGTTATTGGGCCCAAACTAGTGGCTTTTCATCAGAACCGATGCAGACTCACCCAAAACGCTCGGCTGCACTGGCAGAGTCACGGCGCACACCGTACCTGCATTTTCATGTGTTTCTGTCAATTTCAGTGTTATTGGGCCCAAACTAGTGGCTTTGCATCAGAACCGATGAAGACTCACCCAAAACGCTCGGCTGCACTGGCAGAGTCACGGCGCACACCGTACCTGCATTTTCATGTGTTTCTGTCAATTTCAGTGTTATTGGGCCCAAACTAGTGGCTTTTCATCAGAACCGATGAAGACTCACTCCAAAACGCTCAGCTGCACTGGCAGAGTCACGGCGCACACCGTATCTGCATTTTCATGTGTTTCTGTCAATTTCAGTGTTATTGGACCCAAAATAGTGGCTTTTCATCAGAACCGATGCAGACTCACCCAAAACGCTCGGCTGCACTGGCAGAGTCACGGCGCACACCGTACCTGCATTTTCATGTGTTTCTGTCAATTTCAGTGTTATTGGGCCCAAACTAGTGGCTTTTCATCAGAACCGATGAAGACTCACCCAAAACGCTCGGCTGCACTGGCAGAGTCACGGCGCACGCCCTACCTGCATTTTCATGTGTTTCTGTCAATTTCAGTGTTATTGGGCCCAAACTAGTGGCTTTTCATCAGAACCGATGCAGACTCACCCAAAACGCTCGGCTGCACTGGCAGAGTCACGGCGCACACCGTACCTGCATTTTCATGTGTTTCTGTCAATTTCAGTGTTATCGGGCCCAAACTAGTGGCTTTTCATCAGAACCGATGCAGACTCACCCAAAACGCTCGGCTGCACTGGCAGAGTCACGGCGCACACCGTACCTGCATTTTCATGTGTTTCTGTCAATTTCAGTGTTATTGGGCCCAAACTAGTGGCTTTTCATCAGAACCGATGCAGACTCACCCAAAACGCTCGGCTGCACTGGCAGAGTCACGGCGCACACCCTACCTGCATTTTCATGTGTTTCTGTCAATTTCAGTGTTATTGGGCCCAAACTAGTGGCTTTTCATCAGAACCGATGCAGACTCACCCAAAACGCTCGGCTGCACTGGCAGCGTCACGGCGCACACCGTACCTGCATTTTCATGTGTTTCTGTCAATTTCAGTGTTATTGGGCCCAAACTAGTGGCTTTTCATCAGAACCGATGAAGACTCACCCAAAACGCTCGGCTGCACTGGCAGAGTCACGGCGCACACCGTACCTGCATTTTCATGTGTTTCTGTCAATTTCAGTGTTATCGGGCCCAAACTAGTGGCTTTTCATCAGAACCGATGCAGACTCACCCAAAACGCTCGGCTGCACTGGCAGAGTCACGGCGCACACCGTACCTGCATTTTCATGTGTTTCTGTCAATTTCAGTGTTATTGGGCCCAAACTAGTGGCTTTTCATCAGAACCGATGCAGACTCACTCCAAAATGCTCGGCTGCACTGGCAGAGTCACGGCGCACACCGTATCTGCATTTTCATGTGTTTCTGTCAATTTCAGTGTTATTGGACCCAAAATAGTGGCTTTTCATCAGAACCGATGCAGACTCACCCAAAACGCTCGGCTGCACTGGCAGAGTCACGGCGCACACCGTACCTGCATTTTCATGTGTTTCTGTCAATTTCAGTGTTATTGGGCCCAAACTAGTGGCTTTTCATCAGAACCGATGCAGACTCACCCAAAACGCTCGGCTGCACTGGCAGAGTCACGGCGCACACCGTACCTGCATTTTCATGTGTTTCTGTCAATTTCAGTGTTATTGGGCCCAAACTAGTGGCTTTGCATCAGAACCGATGAAGACTCACCCAAAACGCTCGGCTGCACTGGCAGAGTCACGGCGCACGCCCTACCTGCATTTTCATGTGTTTCTGTCAATTTCATTGTTATTGGGCCCAAACTAGTGGCTTTTCATCAGAACCGATGCAGACTCACCCAAAACGCTCGGCTGCACTGGCAGAGTCACGGCGCACACCGTACCTGCATTTTCATGTGTTTCTGTCAATTTCAGTGTTATCGGGCCCAAACTAGTGGCTTTTCATCAGAACCGATGCAGACTCACCCAAAACGCTCGGCTGCACTGGCAGAGTCACGGCGCACACCGTACCTGCATTTTCATGTGTTTCTGTCAATTTCAGTGTTATTGGGCCCAAACTAGTGGCTTTTCATCAGAACCGATGCAGACTCACCCAAAATGCTCGGCTGCACTGGCAGAGTCACGGCGCACACCCTACCTGCATTTTCATGTGTTTCTGTCAATTTCAGTGTTATTGGGCCCAAACTAGTGGCTTTTCATCAGAACCGATGCAGACTCACCCAAAACGCTCGGCTGCACTGGCAGCGTCACGGCGCAGACCGTACCTGCATTTTCATGTGTTTCTGTCAATTTCAGTGTTATTGGGCCCAAACTAGTGGCTTTTCATCAGAACCGATGAAGACTCACCCAAAACGCTCGGCTGCACTGGCAGAGTCACGGCGCACACCGTACCTGCATTTTCATGTGTTTCTGTCAATTTCAGTGTTATCGGGCCCAAACTAGTGGCTTTTCATCAGAACCGATGCAGACTCACCCAAAACGCTCGGCTGCACTGGCAGAGTCACGGCGCACACCGTACCTGCATTTTCATGTGTTTCTGTCAATTTCAGTGTTATTGGGCCCAAACTAGTGGCTTTTCATCAGAACCGATGCAGACTCACCCAAAACGCTCGGCTGCACTGGCAGCGTCACGGCGCACACCGTACCTGCATTTTCATGTGTTTCTGTCAATTTCAGTGTTATTGGGCCCAAACTAGTGGCTTTTCATCAGAACCGATGAAGACTCACCCAAAACGCTCGGCTGCACTGGCAGAGTCACGGCGCACACCGTACCTGCATTTTCATGTGTTTCTGTCAATTTCAGTGTTATTGGGCCCAAACTAGTGGCTTTTCATCAGAACCGATGCAGACTCACCCAAAACGCTCGGCTGCACTGGCAGAGTCACGGCGCACACCGTAACTGCATTTTCATGTGTTTCTGTCAATTTCAGTGTTATTGGGCCCAAACTAGTGGCTTTTCATCAGAACCGATGCAGACTCACCCAAAACGCTCGGCTGCACTGGCAGAGTCACGGCGCACACCGTACCTGCATTTTCATGTGTTTCTGTCAATTTCAGTGTTATTGGGCCCAAACTAGTGGCTTTTCATCAGAACCGATGCAGACTCACCCAAAACGCTCGGCTGCACTGGCAGAGTCACGGCGCACACCGTACCTGCATTTCCATGTGTTTCTGTCAATTTCAGTGTTATTGGGCCCAAACTAGTGGCTTTTCATCAGAACCGATGCAGACTCACCCAAAACGCTCGGCTGCACTGGCAGAGTCATGGCGCACACCGTACCTCTATTTTCATGTGTTTCTGTCAATTTCAGTGTTATTGGGCCCAAACTAGTGGCTTTTCATCAGAACCGATGCAGACTCACCCAAAACGCTGGGCTGCACTGGCAGAGTCATGGCGCACACCGTACCTCTATTTTCATGTGTTTCTGTCAATTTCAGTGTTATTGGGCCCAAACTAGTGGCTTTTCATCAGAACCGATGCAGACTCACCCAAAACGCTCGGCTGCACTGGCAGAGTCACGGCGCACACCGTACCTGCATTTTCATGTGTTTCTGTCAATTTCAGTGTTATTGGGCCCAAACAAGTGGCTTTTCATCAGAACCGATGCAGACTCAACCAAAACGCTCGGCTGCACTGGCAGAGTCACGGCGCACACCGTACCTGCATTTTCATGTGTTTCTGTCAATTTCAGTGTTATTGGGCCCAAACTAGTGGCTTTTCATCAGAACCGATGAAGACTCACCCAAAACGCTCGGCTGCACTGGCAGAGTCACGGCGCACACCGTACCTGCATTTTCATGTGTTTCTGTCAATTTCAGTGTTATTGGGCCCAAACTAGTGGCTTTTCATCAGAACCGATGCAGACTCACCCAAAACGCTCGGCTGCACTGGCAGAGTCACGGCGCACACCGTACCTGCATTTTCATGTGTTTCTGTCAATTTCAGTGTTATTGGGCCCAAACTAGTGGCTTTTCATCAGAACCGATGAAGACTCACCCAAAACGCTCGGCTGCACTGGCAGAGTCACGGCGCACGCCCTACCTGCATTTTCATGTGTTTCTGTCAATTTCAGTGTTATTGGGCCCAAACTAGTGGCTTTTCATCAGAACCGATGCAGACTCACCCAAAAGGCTCGGCTGCACTGGCAGAGTCACGGCGCACACCGTACCTGCATTTTCATGTGTTTCTGTCAATTTCAGTGTTATCGGGCCCAAACTAGTGGCTTTTCATCAGAACCGATGCAGACTCACCCAAAACGCTCGGCTGCACTGGCAGAGTCACGGCGCACACCGTACCTGCATTTTCATGTGTTTCTGTCAATTTCAGTGTTATTGGGCCCAAACTAGTGGCTTTTCATCAGAACCGATGCAGACTCACCCAAAACGCTCGGCTGCACTGGCAGCGTCACGGCGCACACCGTACCTGCATTTTCATGTGTTTCTGTCAATTTCAGTGTTATTGGGCCCAAACTAGTGGCTTTTCATCAGAACCGATGAAGACTCACCCAAAACGCTCGGCTGCACTGGCAGAGTCACGGCGCACACCGTACCTGCATTTTCATGTGTTTCTGTCAATTTCAGTGTTATTGGGCCCAAACTAGTGGCTTTTCATCAGAACCGATGCAGACTAACCCAAAACGCTCGGCTGCACTGGCAGAGTCACGGCGCACACCGTAACTGCATTTTCATGTGTTTCTGTCAATTTCAGTGTTATTGGGCCCAAACTAGTGGCTTTTCATCAGAACCGATGAAGACTCACCCAAAACGCTCGGCTGCACTGGCAGAGTCACGGCGCACACCGTACCTGCATTTTCATGTGTTTCTGTCAATTTCAGTGTTATTGGGCCCAAACTAGTGGCTTTTCATCAGAACCGATGCAGACTCACCCAAAACGCTCGGCTGCACTGGCAGAGTCACGGCGCACACCGTACCTGCATTTCCATGTGTTTCTGTCAATTTCAGTGTTATTGGGCCCAAACTAGTGGCTTTTCATCAGAACCGATGCAGACTCACCCAAAACGCTCGGCTGCACTGGCAGAGTCATGGCGCACACCGTACCTCTATTTTCATGTGTTTCTGTCAATTTCAGTGTTATTGGGCCCAAACTAGTGGCTTTTCATCAGAACCGATGCAGACTCACCCAAAACGCTGGGCTGCACTGGCAGAGTCATGGCGCACACCGTACCTCTATTTTCATGTGTTTCTGTCAATTTCAGTGTTATTGGGCCCAAACTAGTGGCTTTTCATCAGAACCGATGCAGACTCACCCAAAACGCTCGGCTGCACTGGCAGAGTCACGGCGCACACCGTACCTGCATTTTCATGTGTTTCTGTCAATTTCAGTGTTATTGGGCCCAAACAAGTGGCTTTTCATCAGAACCGATGCAGACTCAACCAAAACGCTCGGCTGCACTGGCAGAGTCACGGCGCACACCGTACCTGCATTTTCATGTGTTTTTGTCAATTTCAGTGTTATTGGGCCCAAACTAGTGGCTTTTCATCAGAACCGATGAAGACTCACCCAAAACGCTCGGCTGCACTGGCAGAGTCACGGCGCACACCGTACCTGCATTTTCATGTGTTTCTGTCAATTTCAGTGTTATTGGGCCCAAACTAGTGGCTTTTCATCAGAACCGATGCAGACTCACCCAAAACGCTCGGCTGCACTGGCAGAGTCACGGCGCACACCGTACCTGCATTTTCATGTGTTTCTGTCAATTTCAGTGTTATTGGGCCCAAACTAGTGGCTTTTCATCAGAACCGATGAAGACTCACCCAAAACGCTCGGCTGCACTGGCAGAGTCACGGCGCACGCCCTACCTGCATTTTCATGTGTTTCTGTCAATTTCATTGTTATTGGGCCCAAACTAGTGGCTTTTCATCAGAACCGATGCAGACTCACCCAAAACGCTCGGCTGCACTGGCAGAGTCACGGCGCACACCGTACCTGCATTTTCATGTGTTTCTGTCAATTTCAGTGTTATCGGGCCCAAACTAGTGGCTTTTCATCAGAACCGATGCAGACTCACCCAAAACGCTCGGCTGCACTGGCAGAGTCACGGCGCACACCGTACCTGCATTTTCATGTGTTTCTGTCAATTTCAGTGTTATTGGGCCCAAACTAGTGGCTTTTCATCAGAACCGATGCAGACTCACCCAAAACGCTCGGCTGCACTGGCAGAGTCACGGCGCACACCCTACCTGCATTTTCATGTGTTTCTGTCAATTTCAGTGTTATTGGGCCCAAACTAGTGGCTTTTCATCAGAACCGATGCAGACTCACCCAAAACGCTCGGCTGCACTGGCAGCGTCACGGCGCAGACCGTACCTGCATTTTCATGTGTTTCTGTCAATTTCAGTGTTATTGGGCCCAAACTAGTGGCTTTTCATCAGAACCGATGAAGACTCACCCAAAACGCTCGGCTGCACTGGCAGAGTCACGGCGCACACCGTACCTGCATTTTCATGTGTTTCTGTCAATTTCAGTGTTATTGGGCCCAAACTAGTGGCTTTTCATCAGAACCGATGCAGACTCACCCAAAACGCTCGGCTGCACTGGCAGAGTCACGGCGCACACCCTACCTGCATTTTCATGTGTTTCTGTCAATTTCAGTGTTATTGGGCCCAAACTAGTGGCTTTTCATCAGAACTGATGCAGACTCACCCAAAACGCTCGGCTGCACTGGTAGAGTCACGGCGCACACCGTACCTGCATTTTCATGTGTTTCTGTCAATTTCAGTGTTATTGGGCCCAAACTAGTGGCTTTTCATCAGAACCGATGCAGACTCACCCAAAAGGCTGGGCTGCGCTGGCAGTGTCACGGCGCACACCGTACATGCATTTTCATGTGTTTCTGTCAATTTCAGTGATATAACCCAATAACACTGAAATTGACAGAAACACATGAAAATGCATGTACGGTGTGCGCCGTGACCCTGCCAGCGCAGCCGAGCCTTTTGGGTGAGTCTGCATCGGTTCTGATGAAAAGCGACTAGTTTGGGCCCAATAACACTGAAATTGACAGAAACACATGAAAATGCATGTACGGTGTGCGCCGTGACCCTGCCAGCGCAGCCGAGGCTTTAGGGTGAGTCTGCATTGGTTCTGATGAAAAGCGACTAGTTTGGGCACAATAACACTGAAATTGACAGAAAAACATGAAAATGCATGTACGGTGTGCGCCGTGACCCTGCCAGCGCAGCCGAGCCTTTTGGGTGAGTCTGCATCGGTTCTGATGAAAAGCGACTGGTTTGGGCCCAATAACACTGAAATTGACAGAAACACATGAAAATGCATGTACGGTGTGCGCCGTGACCCTGCCAGCGCAGCCGAGCCTTTTGGGTGAGTCTGCATCGGTTCTGATGAAAAGCGACTGGTTTGGGCCCAATAACACTGAAATTGACAGAAACACATGAAAATGCATGTACGGTGTGCGCCGTGACCCTGCCAGCGCAGCCGAGCCTTTTGGGTGAGTCTGCATCGGTTCTGATGAAAAGCCACTAGTTTAGGCCCAATAACACTGAAATTGACAGAAACACATGAAAATGCATGTACGGTGTGCGCCGTGACCCTGCCAGCGCAGCCGAGCCTTATGGGTGAGTCTGCATCGGTTCGGATGAAAAGCGACTAGTTTGGGCCCAATAACACTGAAATTGACAGAAACACATGAAAATGCATGTACGGTGTGCGCCGTGAACCTGCCAGCGCAGCCGAGGCTTTAGGGTGAGTCTGCATCGGTTCTGATGAAAAGCGACTAGTTTGGGCACAATAACACTGAAATTGACAGAAACACATGAAAATGCATGTACGGTGTGCGCCGTGACCCTGCCAGCGCAGCCGAGCCTTTTGGGTGAGTCTGCATCGGTTCTGATGAAAAGCCACTAGTTTGGGCCCAATAACACTGAAATTGACAGAAACACATGAAAATGCATGTACGATGTGCGCCGTGACCCTGCCAGCGCAGCCGAGCCTTTTGGGTGAGTCTGCATCGGTTCTGATGAAAAGCCACTAGTATAGGCCCAATAACACTGAAATTGACAGAAACACATGAAAATGCATGTAACGGTGTGCGCCCTGACCCTGCCAGCGCAGCCGAGGCTTTAGGGTGAGTCTGCATCGGTTCTGATGAAAAGCGACTAGTTTGGGCCCAATAACACTGAAATTGACAGAAACACATGAAAATGCATGTACGGGGTGCGCCGTGACCCTGCCAGCGCAGCCGAGCCTTTTGGGTGAGTCTGCATCGGTTCTGATGAAAAGCGACTAGTTTGGGCCCAGTAACACTGAAATTGACAGAAAAACATGAAAATGCATGTAACGGTGTGCGCCCTGACCCTGCCAGCGCAGCCGAGCCTTTTGGGTGAGTCTGCATCGGTTCTGATGAAAAGCGACTGGTTTGGGCCCAATAACACTGAAATTTACAGAAACACATGAAAATGCATATACGGTGTGCGCCGTGACCCTGCCAGCGCAGCTGAGCCTTTTGGGTGAGTCTGCATCGGTTCTGATGAAAAGCCACTAGTTTAGGCCCAATAACACTGAAATTGACAGAAACACATGAAAATGCATGTACGGTGTGCGCCCTGACCCTGCCAGCGCAGCCGAGCCTTTTGGGTGAGTCTGCATCGGTTCTGATGAAAAGCCACTAGTTTGGGCCCAATAACACTGAAATTGACAGAAAAACATGAAAATGCACGTAACGGTGTGCGCCGTGACCCTGCCAGCGCAGCCGAGCCTTTTGGGTGAGTCTGCATCGGTTCTGATGAAAAGCCACTAGTTTGGGCCCAATAACACTGAAATTGACAGAAACACATGAAAATGCATGTACGGTGTGCGCCCTGACCCTGCCAGCGCAGCCGAGCCTTTTGGGTGAGTCTGCATCGGTTCTGATGAAAAGCGACTAGTTTGGGCCCAATAACACTGAAATTGACAGAAACACATGAAAATGCATGTACGGTGTGCGCCGTGACCCTGCCAGCGCAGCCGAGCCTTTTGGGTGAGTCTGCATCGGTTCTGATGAAAAGCCACTAGTATAGGCCCAATAACACTGAAATTGACAGAAACACATGAAAATGCATGTAACGGTGTGCGCCCTGACCCTGCCAGCGCAGCCGAGGCTTTAGGGTGAGTCTGCATCTCTTCTGATCAAAAGCCACTAGTTTGGGCCCAATAACACTGAAATTGACAGAAACACATGAAAATGCATGTACGGGGTGCGCCGTGACCCTGCCAGCGCAGCCGAGCCTTTTGGGTGAGTCTGCATCGGTTCTGATGAAAAGCGAATAGTTTGGGCCCAATAACACTGAAATTGACAGAAACACATGAAAATGCATGTAACGGTGTGCGCCCTGACCCTGCCAGCGCAGCCGAGGCTTTAGGGTGAGTCTGCATCGGTTCTGATCAAAAGCGACTAGTCTGGGCCCAATAACACTGAAATTGACAGAAACACATGAAAATGCATGTACGGGGTGCGCCGTGACCCTGCCAGCGCAGCCGAGCCTTTTGGGTGAGTCTGCATCGGTTCTGATGAAAAGCGACTAGTTTGGGCCCAATAACACTGAAATTGACAGAAACACATGAAAATGCATGTAACGGTGTGCGCCCTGACCCTGCCAGCGCAGCCGAGCCTTTTGGGTGAGTCTGCATCGGTTCTGATGAAAAGCGACTAGTTTGGGCCCAATAACACTGAAATTGACAGAAACACATGAAAATGCATGTACGGGGTGCGCCCTGACCCTGCCAGCGCAGCCGAGCCTTTTGGGTGAGTCTGCATCGGTTCTGATGAAAAGCGACTAGTTTGGGCCCAATAACACTGAAATTGACAGAAACACATGAAAATGCATGTACGGTGTGCGCCGTGACACTGCCAGCGCAGCCCAGCCTTTTGGGTGAGTCTGCATCGGTTCTGATGAAAAGCCACTAGTTTAGGCCCAATAACACTGAAATTGACAGAAACACATGAAAATGCATGTACGGTGTGCGCCGTGACTCTGCCAGCGCAGCAGAGCCTTTTGGGTGAGTCTGCATCGGTTCTGATGAAAAGCGACTAGTTTAGGCCCAATAACACTGAAATTGACAGAAACACATGAAAATGCATGTACGGTGTGCACCGTGACCCTGCCAGCGCAGCCGAGCCTTTTGGGTGAGTCTGCATCGGTTCTGATGAAAAGCCACTAGTTTGGGCCCAATAACACTGAAATTGACAGAAACACATGAAAATGCATGTACGGTGTGCGCCGTGACACTGCCAGCGCAGCCCAGCCTTTTGGGTGAGTCTGCATCGGTTCTGATGAAAAGCCACTGGTTTAGGCCCAATAACACTGAAATTGACAGAAACACATGAAAATGCATGTACGGTGTGCGCGGTGACCCTGCCAGCGCAGCCGAGCCTTTTGGGTGAGTCTGCATCGGTTCTGATCAAAAGCGACTAGTCTGGGCCCAATAACACTGAAATTGACAGAAACACATGAAAATGCATGTACGGGGTGCGCCGTGACCCTGCCAGCGCAGCCGAGCCTTTTGGGTGAGTCTGCATCGGTTCTGATGAAAAGCGACTAGTTTGGGCCCAATAACACTGAAATTGACAGAAACACATGAAAATGCATGTACGGTGTGCGCCCTGACCCTGCCAGCGCAGCCGAGCCTTTTGGGTGAGTCTGCATCGGTTCTGATGAAAAGCGACTAGTTTAGGCCCAATAACACTGAAATTGACAGAAACACATGAAAATGCATGTACGGTGTGCGCCGTGACACTGCCAGCGCAGCCCAGCCTTTTGGGTGAGTCTGCATCGGTTCTGATGAAAAGCCACTAGTTTAGGCCCAATAACACTGAAATTGACAGAAACACATGAAAATGCATGTACGGTGTGCGCCGTGACCCTGCCAGCGCAGCAGAGCCTTTTGGGTGAGTCTGCATCGGTTCTGATGAAAAGCCACTAGTTTAGGCCCAATAACACTGAAATTGACAGAAACACATGAAAATGCATGTACGGTGTGCGCCGTGACCCTGCCAGCGCAGCAGAGCCTTTTGGGTGAGTCTGCATCGGTTCTGATGAAAAGCCACTGGTTTAGGCCCAATAACACTGAAATTGACAGAAACACATGAAAATGCATGTACGGTGTGCGCCGTGACCCTGCCAGCGCAGCCGAGCCTTTTGGGTGAGTCTGCATCGGTTCTGATGAAAAGCCACTAGTTTGGGCCCAATAACACTGAAATTGACAGAAACACATGAAAATGCATGTACGGTGTGCGCCGTGACCCTGCCAGCGCAGCCGAGCCTTTTGGGTGAGTCTGCATCGGTTCTGATGAAAAGCCACTAGTTTGGGCCCAATAACACTGAAATTGATAGAAACACATGAAAATGCATGTACAATGTGCGCCGTGACCCTGCCAGCGCAGCCGAGCCTTTTGGGTGAGTCTGCATCGGTTCTGATGAAAAGCCACTAGTATAGGCCCAATAACACTGAAATTGACAGAAACACATGAAAATGCATGTAACGGTGTGCGCCCTGACCCTGCCAGCGCAGCCGAGGCTTTAGGGTGAGTCTGCATCGGTTCTGATGAAAAGCGACTAGTTTGGGCCCAATAACACTGAAATTGACAGAAACACATGAAAATGCATGTACGGGGTGCGCCGTGACCCTGCCAGCGCAGCCGAGCCTTTTGGGTGAGTCTGCATCGGTTCTGATGAAAAGCGACTAGTTTGGGCCCAGTAACACTGAAATTGACAGAAAAACATGAAAATGCATGTAACGGTGTGCGCCCTGACCCTGCCAGCGCAGCCGAGCCTTTTGGGTGAGTCTGCATCGGTTCTGATGAAAAGCGACTGGTTTGGGCCCAATAACACTGAAATTTACAGAAACACATGAAAATGCATATACGGTGTGCGCCGTGACCCTGCCAGCGCAGCTGAGCCTTTTGGGTGAGTCTGCATCGGTTCTGATGAAAAGCCACTAGTTTAGGCCCAATAACACTGAAATTGACAGAAACACATGAAAATGCATGTACGGTGTGCGCCCTGACCCTGCCAGCGCAGCCGAGCCTTTTGGGTGAGTCTGCATCGGTTCTGATGAAAAGCGACTAGTTTGGGCCCAATAACACTGAAATTGACAGAAAAACATGAAAATGCACGTAACGGTGTGCGCCGTGACCCTGCCAGCGCAGCCGAGCCTTTTGGGTGAGTCTGCATCGGTTCTGATGAAAAGCCACTAGTTTGGGCCCAATAACACTGAAATTGACAGAAACACATGAAAATGCATGTACGGTGTGCGCCCTGACCCTGCCAGCGCAGCCGAGCCTTTTGGGTGAGTCTGCATCGGTTCTGATGAAAAGCGACTAGTTTGGGCCCAATAACACTGAAATTGACAGAAACACATGAAAATGCATGTACGGTGTGCGCCGTGACCCTGCCAGCGCAGCCGAGCCTTTTGGGTGAGTCTGCATCGGTTCTGATGAAAAGCCACTAGTATAGGCCCAATAACACTGAAATTGACAGAAACACATGAAAATGCATGTAACGGTGTGCGCCCTGACCCTGCCAGCGCAGCCGAGGCTTTAGGGTGAGTCTGCATCTCTTCTGATCAAAAGCCACTAGTTTGGGCCCAATAACACTGAAATTGACAGAAACACATGAAAATGCATGTACGGGGTGCGCCGTGACCCTGCCAGCGCAGCCGAGCCTTTTGGGTGAGTCTGCATCGGTTCTGATGAAAAGCCACTAGTATAGGCCCAATAACACTGAAATTGACAGAAACACATGAAAATGCATGTAACGGTGTGCGCCCTGACCCTGCCAGCGCAGCCGAGGCTTTAGGGTGAGTCTGCATCGGTTCTGATCAAAAGCGACTAGTCTGGGCCCAATAACACTGAAATTGACAGAAACACATGAAAATGCATGTACGGGGTGCGCCGTGACCCTGCCAGCGCAGCCGAGCCTTTTGGGTGAGTCTGCATCGGTTCTGATGAAAAGCGACTAGTTTGGGCCCAATAACACTGAAATTGACAGAAACACATGAAAATGCATGTAACGGTGTGCGCCCTGACCCTGCCAGCGCAGCCGAGGCTTTAGGGTGAGTCTGCATCGGTTCTGATCAAAAGCGACTAGTCTGGGCCCAATAACACTGAAATTGACAGAAACACATGAAAATGCATGTACGGGGTGCGCCCTGACCCTGCCAGCGCAGCCGAGCCTTTTGGGTGAGTCTGCATCGGTTCTGATGAAAAGCGACTAGTTTGGGCCCAATAACACTGAAATTGACAGAAACACATGAAAATGCATGTACGGTGTGCGCCGTGACACTGCCAGCGCAGCCCAGCCTTTTGGGTGAGTCTGCATCGGTTCTGATGAAAAGCCACTAGTTTAGGCCCAATAACACTGAAATTGACAGAAACACATGAAAATGCATGTACGGTGTGCGCCGTGACCCTGCCAGCGCAGCAGAGCCTTTTGGGTGAGTCTGCATCGGTTCTGATGAAAAGCGACTAGTTTAGGCCCAATAACACTGAAATTGACAGAAACACATGAAAATGCATGTACGGTGTGCACCGTGACCCTGCCAGCGCAGCCGAGCCTTTTGGGTGAGTCTGCATCGGTTCTGATGAAAAGCCACTAGTTTGGGCCCAATAACACTGAAATTGACAGAAACACATGAAAATGCATGTACGGTGTGCGCCGTGACACTGCCAGCGCAGCCCAGCCTTTTGGGTGAGTCTGCATCGGTTCTGATGAAAAGCCACTGGTTTAGGCCCAATAACACTGAAATTGACAGAAACACATGAAAATGCATGTACGGTGTGCGCGGTGACCCTGCCAGCGCAGCCGAGCCTTTTGGGTGAGTCTGCATCGGTTCTGATCAAAAGCGACTAGTCTGGGCCCAATAACACTGAAATTGACAGAAACACATGAAAATGCATGTACGGGGTGCGCCGTGACCCTGCCAGCGCAGCCGAGCCTTTTGGGTGAGTCTGCATCGGTTCTGATGAAAAGCGACTAGTTTGGGCCCAATAACACTGAAATTGACAGAAACACATGAAAATGCATGTACGGTGTGCGCCCTGACCCTGCCAGCGCAGCCGAGCCTTTTGGGTGAGTCTGCATCGGTTCTGATGAAAAGCGACTAGTTTAGGCCCAATAACACTGAAATTGACAGAAACACATGAAAATGCATGTACGGTGTGCGCCGTGACACTGCCAGCGCAGCCCAGCCTTTTGGGTGAGTCTGCATCGGTTCTGATGAAAAGCCACTAGTTTAGGCCCAATAACACTGAAATTGACAGAAACACATGAAAATGCATGTACGGTGTGCGCCGTGACCCTGCCAGCGCAGCAGAGCCTTTTGGGTGAGTCTGCATCGGTTCTGATGAAAAGCGACTAGTTTAGGCCCAATAACACTGAAATTGACAGAAACACATGAAAATGCATGTACGGTGTGCGCCGTGACCCTGCCAGCGCAGCAGAGCCTTTTGGGTGAGTCTGCATCGGTTCTGATGAAAAGCCACTGGTTTAGGCCCAATAACACTGAAATTGACAGAAACACATGAAAATGCATGTACGGTGTGCGCCGTGACCCTGCCAGCGCAGCCGAGCCTTTTGGGTGAGTCTGCATCGGTTCTGATGAAAAGCCACTAGTTTGGGCCCAATAACACTGAAATTGACAGAAACACATGAAAATGCATGTACGGTGTGCGCCGTGACCCTGCCAGCGCAGCCGAGCCTTTTGGGTGAGTCTGCATCGGTTCTGATGAAAAGCCACTAGTTTGGGCCCAATAACACTGAAATTGACAGAAACACATGAAAATGCATGTACGGTGTGCGCCCTGACCCTGCCAGCGCAGCCGAGCCTTTTGGGTGAGTCTGCATCGGTTCTGATGAAAAACCACTAGTTTGGGCCCAATAACACTGAAATTGACAGAAACACATGAAAATGCATGTACGGTGTGCGCCCTGACCCTGACAGCGCAGTCGAGCCTTTTGGGTGAGTCTGCATCAGTTCTGATGAAAAGCGACTAGTTTAGGCCCAATAACACTGAAATTGACAGAAACACATGAAAATGCATGTAACGGTGTGCGCCGTGACCCTGCCAGCGCAGCCGAGGCTTTAGGGTGAGTCTGCATCGGTTCTGATGAAAAGCCACTAGTTTGGGCCCAATAACACTGAAATTGACAGAAAAACATGAAAATGCACGTAACGGTGTGCCCCGTGACCCTGCCAGCGCAGCCGAGCCTTTTGGGTGAGTCTGCATCGGTTCTGATGAAAAGCGACTAGTTTGGGCCCAATAACACTGAAATTGACAGAAACACATGAAAATGCACGTAACGGTGTGCGCCGTGACCCTGCCAGCGCAGCCGAGCCTTTTGGGTGAGTCTGCATCGGTTCTGATGAAAAGCGACTAGTTTGGGCCCAATAACACTGAAATTGACAGAAAAACATGAAAATGCATGTACGGTGTGCGCCACGACCCTGCCAGCGCAGCTGAGCCTTTTGGGTGAGTCTGAATCGGTTCTGATGAAAAGCCACTAGTTTAGGCCCAATAACACTGAAATTGACAGAAACACATGAAAATGCATGTACGGTGTGCGCCCTGACCCTGCCAGCGCAGCCGAGCCTTTTGGGTGAGTCTGCATCGGTTCTGATGAAAAGCGACTAGTTTGGGCCCAATAACACTGAAATTGACAGAAAAACATGAAAATGCACGTAACGGTGTGCGCCGTGACCCTGCCAGCGCAGCCGAGCCTTTTGGGTGAGTCTGCATCGGTTCTGATGAAAAGCCACTAGTTTGGGCCCAATAACACTGAAATTGACAGAAACACATGAAAATGCATGTACGGTGTGCGCCGTGACCCTGCCAGCGCAGCCGAGCCTTTTGGGTGAGTCTGCATCGGTTCTGATGAAAAGCCACTAGTTTAGGCCCAATAACACTGAAATTGACAGAAACACATGAAAAATGCATGTGGGTGCGTGCCCTAACCCTGCCAGCGCAGCCGAGCCTTTTGGGTGAGTCTGCATCGGTTCTGATGAAAAGCCACTAGGTTGGGCCCAATAACACTGAAATTGACAGAAACACATGAAAATGCATGTACGGTGTGCGCCGTGACCCTGCCAGCGCAGCCGAGCCTTTTGGGTGAGTCTGCATCGGTTCTGATGAAATGCGACTAGTTTGGGCACAATAACACTGAAATTGACAGAAACACATGAAAATGCATGTACGGTGTGCGCCGTGACCCTGCCAGCGCAGCCGAGCCTTTTGGGTGAGTCTGCATCGGTTCTGATGAAAAGCCACTAGTATAGGCCCAATAACACTGAAATTGACAGAAAAACATGAAAATGCATGTAACGGTTTGCGCCGTGACCCTGCCAGCGCAGCCGAGCCTTTTGGGTGAGTCTGCATCGGTTCTGATGAAAAGCCACTAGTTTGGGCCCAATAACACTGAAATTGACAGAAACACATGAAAATGCATGTACGGTGTGCGCCCTGACCCTGCCAGCGCAGCCGAGCCTTTTGGGTGAGTCTGCATCGGTTCTGATGAAAAGCCACTAGTATAGGCCCAATAACACTGAAATTGACAGAAAAACATGAAAATGCATGTAACGGTGTGCGCCGTGACCCTGCCAGCGCAGCCGAGGATTTAGGGTGAGTCTGCATCGGTTCTGATGAAAAGCGACTAGTTTGGGCCCAATAACACTGAAATTGACAGAAACACATGAAAATGCATATACGGTGTGCGCCGTGACCCTGCCAGCGCAGCCGAGCCTTTTGGGTGAGTCTGCATCGGTTCTGATGAAAAGCGACTAGTTTGGGCCCAATAACACTGAAATTGACAGAAAAACATGAAAATGCATGTACGGTGTGCGCCGTGACCCTGCCAGCGCAGCCGAGCCTTTTGGGTGAGTCTGCATCGGTTCTGATGAAAAGCCACTAGTTTGGGCCCAATAACACTGAAATTGACAGAAACACATGAAAATGCATGTACGGTGTGCGCCCTGACCCTGCCAGCGCAGCCGAGCCTTTTGGGTGAGTTTGCATCGGTTCTGATGAAAAACCACTAGTTTGGGCCCAATAACACTGAAATTGACAGAAACACATGAAAGTACATGTACGGTGTGCGCCCTGACCCTGCCAGCGCAGCCGAGCCTTTTGGGTGAGTCTGCATCGGTTCTGATGAAAAGCGACTAGTTTGGGCCCAATAACACTGAAATTGACAGAAACACATGAAAATGCATGTACGGTGTGCGCCCTGACCCTGACAGCGCAGCCGAGGCTTTAGGGTGAGTCTGCATCGGTTCTGATGAAAAGCGAATAGTTTGGGCCCAATAACACTGAAATTGACAGAAAAACATGAAAATGCATGTAACGGTGTGCGCCCTGACCCTGCCAGCGCAGCCGAGCCTTTTGGGTGAGTCTGCATCGGTTCTGATGAAAAGCGACTGGTTTGGGCCCAATAACACTGAAATTGACAGAAACACATGAAAATGCATGTACGGTGCGCGCCGTGACCCTGCCAGCGCAGCCGAGCCTTTTGGGTGAGTCTGCATCGGTTCTGATCAAAAGCCACTAATTTAGGCCCAATAACACTGAAATTGACAGAAACACATGAAAATGCATGTACGGTGTGCGCCGTGACCCTGCCAGCGCAGCCGAGCCTTTTGGGTGAGTCTGCATCGGTTCTGATGAAAAGCCACTAGTTTGGGCCCAATAACACTGAAATTGACAGAAAAACATGAAAATGCATGTACGGTGTGCGCCCTGACCCTGCCAGCGCAGCCGAGCCTTTTGGGTGAGTCTGCATCGGTTCTGATGAAAAGCCACTAGTTTGGGCCCAATAACACTGAAATTGACAGAAACACATGAAAATGCATATACGGTGTGCGCCGTGACCCTGCCAGCGCAGCCGAGCCTTTTGGGTGAGTCTGCATCGGTTCTGATGAAAAGCGACTAGTTTGGGCCCAATAACACTGAAATTGACAGAAACACATGAAAATGCATGTACGGTGTGCGCCGTGACCCTGCCAGCGCAGCCGAGCCTTTTGGGTGAGTCTGCATCGGTTCTGATGAAAAGCCACTAGTTTAGGCCCAATAACACTGAAATTGACAGAAACACATGAAAATGCATGTACGGTGTGCGCCCTGACCCTGCCAGCGCAGCCGAGCCTTTTGGGTGAGTTTGCATCGGTTCTGATGAAAAACCACTAGTTTGGGCCCAATAACACTGAAATTGACAGAAACACATGAAAATGCATGTACGGTGTGCGCCCTGACCCTGCCAGCGCAGCCGAGCCTTTTGGGTGAGTCTGCATCGGTTCTGATGAAAAGCGACTAGTTTAGGCCCAATAACACTGAAATTGACAGAAAAACATGAAAATGCATGTAACGGTGTACGCCGTGACCCTGCCAGCGCAGCCGAGGCTTTAGGGTGAGTCTGCATCGGTTCTGATGAAAAGCGACTAGTTTGGGCCCAATAACACTGAAATTGACAGAAACACATGAAAATGCATGTACGGTGTGCGCCCTGACCCTGCCAGCGCAGCCGAGCCTTTTGGGTGAGTTTGCATCGGTTCTGATGAAAAGCCACTAGTTTGGGCCCAATAACACTGAAATTGACAGAAACACATGAAAATGCATGTACGGTGTGCGCCCTGACCCTGCCAGCGCAGCCGAGCCTTTTGGGTGAGTTTGCATCGGTTCTGATGAAAAACCACTAGTTTGGGCCCAATAACACTGAAATTGACAGAAACACATGAAAATGCATGTACGGTGTGCGCCCTGACCCTGCCAGCGCAGCCGAGCCTTTTGGGTGAGTCTGCATCGGTTCTGATGAAAAGCGACTAGTTTAGGCCCAATAACACTGAAATTGACAGAAAAACATGAAAATGCATGTAACGGTGTACGCCGTGACCCTGCCAGCGCAGCCGAGGCTTTAGGGTGAGTCTGCATCGGTTCTGATGAAAAGCGACTAGTTTGGGCCCAATAACACTGAAATTGACAGAAAAACATGAAAATGCATGTAACGGTGTGCGCCCTGACCCTGCCAGCGCAGCCGAGCCTTTTGGGTGAGTCTGCATCGGTTCTGATGAAAAGCCACTAGTATAGGCCCAATAACACTGAAATTGACAGAAACACATGAAAATGCATGTAACGGTGTGCGCCGTGACCCTGCCAGCGCAGCCGAGGCTTTAGGGTGAGTCTGCATCGGTTCTGATGAAAAGCGACTAGTTTGGGCCCAATGACACTGAAATTGACAGAAACACATGAAAATGCATGTACGGTGTGCGCCGTGACCCTGCCAGCGCAGCAGAGCCTTTTGGGTGAGTCTGCATCGGTTCTGATGAAAAGCCACTAGTTTGGGCCCAATAACACTGAAATTGACAGAAACACATGAAAATGCATGTACGGTGTGCGCCCTGACCCTGCCAGCGCAGCCGAGCCTTTTGGGTGAGTTTGCATCGGTTCTGATGAAAAACCACTAGTTTGGGCCCAATAACACTGAAATTGACAGAAACACATGAAAGTACATGTACGGTGTGCGCCCTGACCCTGCCAGCGCAGCCGAGCCTTTTGGGTGAGTCTGCATCGGTTCTGATGAAAAGCGACTAGTTTGGGCCCAATAACACTGAAATTGACAGAAACACATGAAAATGCATGTACGGTGTGCGCCCTGACCCTGACAGCGCAGCCGAGGCTTTAGGGTGAGTCTGCATCGGTTCTGATGAAAAGCGAATAGTTTGGGCCCAATAACACTGAAATTGACAGAAAAACATGAAAATGCATGTAACGGTGTGCGCCCTGACCCTGCCAGCGCAGCCGAGCCTTTTGGGTGAGTCTGCATCGGTTCTGATGAAAAGCGACTGGTTTGGGCCCAATAACACTGAAATTGACAGAAACACATGAAAATGCATGTACGGTGCGCGCCGTGACCCTGCCAGCGCAGCCGAGCCTTTTGGGTGAGTCTGCATCGGTTCTGATCAAAAGCCACTAATTTAGGCCCAATAACACTGAAATTGACAGAAACACATGAAAATGCATGTACGGTGTGCGCCGTGACCCTGCCAGCGCAGCCGAGCCTTTTGGGTGAGTCTGCATCGGTTCTGATGAAAAGCCACTAGTTTGGGCCCAATAACACTGAAATTGACAGAAAAACATGAAAATGCATGTACGGTGTGCGCCCTGACCCTGCCAGCGCAGCCGAGCCTTTTGGGTGAGTCTGCATCGGTTCTGATGAAAAGCCACTAGTTTGGGCCCAATAACACTGAAATTGACAGAAACACATGAAAATGCATATACGGTGTGCGCCGTGACCCTGCCAGCGCAGCCGAGCCTTTTGGGTGAGTCTGCATCGGTTCTGATGAAAAGCGACTAGTTTGGGCCCAATAACACTGAAATTGACAGAAACACATGAAAATGCATGTACGGTGTGCGCCGTGACCCTGCCAGCGCAGCCGAGCCTTTTGGGTGAGTCTGCATCGGTTCTGATGAAAAGCCACTAGTTTAGGCCCAATAACACTGAAATTGACAGAAAAACATGAAAATGCATGTACGGTGTGCGCCGTGACCCTGCCAGCGCAGCCGAGCCTTTTGGGTGAGTCTGCATCGGTTCTGATGAAAAGCCACTAGTTTGGGCCCAATAACACTGAAATTGACAGAAACACATGAAAATGCATGTACGGTGTGCGCCCTGACCCTGACAGCGCAGCCGAGGCTTTAGGGTGAGTCTGCATCGGTTCTGATGAAAAGCGAATAGTTTGGGCCCAATAACACTGAAATTGACAGAAAAACATGAAAATGCATGTAACGGTGTGCGCCCTGACCCTGCCAGCGCAGCCGAGCCTTTTGGGTGAGTCTGCATCGGTTCTGATGAAAAGCGACTGGTTTGGGCCCAATAACACTGAAATTGACAGAAACACATGAAAATGCATGTACGGTGCGCGCCGTGACCCTGCCAGCGCAGCCGAGCCTTTTGGGTGAGTCTGCATCGGTTCTGATCAAAAGCCACTAATTTAGGCCCAATAACACTGAAATTGACAGAAACACATGAAAATGCATGTACGGTGTGCGCCGTGACCCTGCCAGCGCAGCCGAGCCTTTTGGGTGAGTCTGCATCGGTTCTGATGAAAAGCCACTAGTTTGGGCCCAATAACACTGAAATTGACAGAAAAACATGAAAATGCATGTACGGTGTGCGCCCTGACCCTGCCAGCGCAGCCGAGCCTTTTGGGTGAGTCTGCATCGGTTCTGATGAAAAGCCACTAGTTTGGGCCCAATAACACTGAAATTGACAGAAACACATGAAAATGCATATACGGTGTGCGCCGTGACCCTGCCAGCGCAGCCGAGCCTTTTGGGTGAGTCTGCATCGGTTCTGATGAAAAGCGACTAGTTTGGGCCCAATAACACTGAAATTGACAGAAACACATGAAAATGCATGTACGGTGTGCGCCGTGACCCTGCCAGCGGAGCCGAGCCTTTTGGGTGAGTCTGCATCGGTTCTGATGAAAAGCCACTAGTTTAGGCCCAATAACACTGAAATTGACAGAAACACATGAAAATGCATGTACGGTGTGTGCCCTGACCCTGCCAGCGCAGCCGAGCCTTTTGGGTGAGTCTGCATCGGTTCTGATGAAAAGCCACTAGTTTGGGCCCAATAACACTGAAATTGACAGAAACACATGAAAATGCATGTACGGTGTGCGCCGTGACCCTGCCAGCGCAGCCGAGCCTTTTGGGTGAGTCTGCATCAGTTCTGATGAACAGCGACTAGTTTAGGCCCAATAACACTGAAATTGACAGAAACACATGAAAATGCATGTACGGTGTGCGCCCTGACCCTGACAGCGCAGCCGAGGCTTTAGGGTGAGTCTGCATCGGTTCTGATGAAAAGCGAATAGTTTGGGCCCAATAACACTGAAATTGACAGAAAAACATGAAAATGCATGTAACGGTGTGCGCCCTGACCCTGCCAGCGCAGCCGAGCCTTTTGGGTGAGTCTGCATCGGTTCTGATGAAAAGCGAATGGTTTGGGCCCAATAACACTGAAATTGACAGAAACACATGAAAATGCATGTACGGTGTGCGCCGTGACCCTGCCAGCGCAGCCGAGCCTTTTGGGTGAGTCTGCATCGGTTCTGATGAAAAGCCACTAATTTTGGCCCAATAACACTGAAATTGACAGAAACACATGAAAATGCATGTACGGTGTGCGCCCTGACCCTGCCAGCGCAGCCGAGCCTTTTGGGTGAGTCTGCATCGGTTCTGATGAAAAGCCACTAGTTTGGGCCCAATAACACTGAAATTGACAGAAACACATGAAAATGCATGTAACGGTGCCGCGCCGTGACCCTGCCAGCGCAGCCGAGCCTTTTGGGTGAGTCTGCAATCGGTTCTGATGAAAAGCGACTGGTTTGGGCCCAATAACACTTGAAATTGACAGAAACACATGAAAATACATGTACGGTGTGCGCCATAACCCTGCCAGCACAGCCGAGCCTTTTGGGTGAGTCTGCATCGGTTCTGATGAAATGCGACTAGTTTGGGCACAATAACACTGAAATTGACAGAAACACATGAAAATGCATGTACGGTGTGCGCCGTGACCCTTGCCAGCGCAGACCGAGGGCTTTAGGGTGAGTCTGCATCGGTTCTGATGAAAAGCGACTAGTTTGGGCCCAATAACACTGAAATTGACAGATAACACATGAAAATGCATGTACGGTGTGCGCCGTGACCCTGCCAGCAGCAGCCGAGCCTTTTGGGTGAGTCTGCATCGGTTCTGATGAAAAGCCACTAGTTTGGGCCCAATAACACTGAAATTGACAGAAACACATGAAAATGCATGTACGGTGTGCGCCTGACCCTGCCAGCGCAGCCGAGCCTTTTGGGTGAGTTTGCATCGGTTCTGATGAAAAACCACTAGTTTGGGCCCAATTAACACTGAAATTGACAAAAACACATGAAAATGCATGTACGGTGTGCGCCCTGACCCTGCCAGCGCATGCCGAGCCTTTTGGGTGAGTCTGCATCGGTTCTGATGAAAAGCGACTAGTTTAATAACACTGAAATTGACAGAAAAACATGAAAATGCATGTAACGGTGTACGCCGTGACCCTGCCAGCGCAGCCGAGGCTTTAGGGTGAGTCTGCATCGGTTCTGATGAAAAGCGACTAGTTTGGGCCCAATAACACTGAAATTGACAGAAAAACATGAAAATGCATGTACGGTGTGCGCCGTGACCCTGCCAGCGCAGCCGAGCCTTTTGGGTGAGTCTGCATCGGTTCTGATGAAAAGCCACTAGTTTGGGCCCAATAACACTGAAATTGACAGAAACACATGAAAATGCATGTACGGTGTGCGCCCTGACCCTGCCAGCGCAGCCGAGCCTTTTGGGTGAGTTTGCATCGGTTCTGATGAAAAACCACTAGTTTGGGCCCAATAACACTGAAATTGACAGAAACACATGAAAATGCATGTACGGTGTGCGCCCTGACCCTGCCAGCGCAGCCGAGCCTTTTGGGTGAGTCTGCATCGGTTCTGATGAAAAGCGACTAGTTTAGGCCCAATAACACTGAAATTGACAGAAAAACATGAAAATGCATGTAACGGTGTACGCCGTGACCCTGCCAGCGCAGCCGAGGCTTTAGGGTGAGTCTGCATCGGTTCTGATGAAAAGCGACTAGTTTGGGCCCAATAACACTGAAATTGACAGAAAAACATGAAAATGCATGTAACGGTGTGCGCCCTGACCCTGCCAGCGCAGCCGAGCCTTTTGGGTGAGTCTGCATCGGTTCTGATGAAAAGCCACTAGTATAGGCCCAATAACACTGAAATTGACAGAAACACATGAAAATGCATGTAACGGTGTGCGCCGTGACCCTGCCAGCGCAGCCGAGGCTTTAGGGTGAGTCTGCATCGGTTCTGATGAAAAGCGACTAGTTTGGGCCCAATGACACTGAAATTGACAGAAACACATGAAAATGCATGTACGGTGTGCGCCGTGACCCTGCCAGCGCAGCAGAGCCTTTTGGGTGAGTCTGCATCAGTTCTGATGAAAAGCGACTAGTTTAGGCCCAATAACACTGAAATTGACAGAAACACATGAAAATGCATGTACGGTGTGCGCCCTGACCCTGACAGCGCAGCCGAGCCTTTTGGGTGAGTCTGCATCGGTTCTGATGAAAAGCCACTAGTTTAGGCCCAATAACACTGAAATTGACAGAAAAACATGAAAATGTATGTAACGGTGTGCGCTGTGACCCTGCCAGCGCAGCCGAGCCTTTTGGGTGAGTCTGCATCGGTTCTGATGAAAAGCGACTAGTTTGGGCCCAATAACACTGAAATTGACAGAAACACATGAAAATGCATGTACGGTGTGCGCCGTGACCCTGCCAGCGCAGCCGAGCCTTTTGGGTGAGTCTGCATCGGTTCTGATGAAAAGCCACTAGTTTAGGCCCAATAACACTGAAATTGACAGAAAAACATGAAAATGCATGTACGGTGTGCGCCGTGACCCTGCCAGCGCAGCCGAGCCTTTTGGGTGAGTCTGCATCGGTTCTGATGAAAAGCGACTAGTTTGGGCCCAATAACACTGAAATTGGCAGAAACACATGAAAATGCATGTAACGGTGTGCGCCGTGACCCTGACAGCGCAGCCGAGCCTTTTGGGTGAGTCTGCATCGGTTCTGATGAAAAGCCACTAGTTTGGGCCCAATAACACTGAAATTGACAGAAACACATGAAAATGCATGTACGGTGTGCGCCGTGACCCTGCCAGCGCAGCCGAGCCTTTTGGGTGAGTCTGCATCAGTTCTGATGAAAAGCGACTAGTTTAGGCCCAATAACACTGAAATTGACAGAAACACATGAAAATGCATGTACGGTGTGCGCCCTGACCCTGACAGCGCAGCCGAGGCTTTAGGGTGAGTCTGCATCGGTTCTGATGAAAAGCGAATAGTTTGGGCCCAATAACACTGAAATTGACAGAAACACATGAAAATGCATGTACGGTGTGCGCCATAACCCTGCCAGCACAGCCGAGCCTTTTGGGTGAGTCTGCATCGGTTCTGATGAAATGCGACTAGTTTGGGCACAATAACACTGAAATTGACAGAAACACATGAAAATGCATGTACGGTGTGCGCCCTGACCCTGCCAGCGCAGCCGAGCCTTTTGGGTGAGTCTGCATCGGTTCTGATGAAAAGCCACTAGTATAGGCCCAATAACACTGAAATTGACAGAAACACATGAAAATGCATGTTACGGTGTGCGCCGTGACCCTGCCAGCGCAGCCGAGGCTTTAGGGTGAGTCTGCATCGGTTCTGATGAAAAGCGACTAGTTTGGGCCCAATAACACTGAAATTGACAGAAACACATGAAAATGCATATACGGTGTGCGCCGTGACCCTGCCAGCGCAGCCGAGCCTTTTGGGTGAGTCTGCATCGGTTCTGATGAAAAGCGACTAGTTTGGGCCGAATAACACTGAAATTGACAGAAACACATGAAAATGCATGTACGGTGTGCGCCGTGACCCTGCCAGCGCAGCCGAGCCTTTTGGGTGAGTCTGCATCGGTTCTGATGAAAAGCCACTAGTTTGGGCCCAATAACACTGAAATTGACAGAATCACATGAAAATACATGTACGGTGTGCGCCGTGACCTTGCCAGCGCAGCCGAGCCTTTTGGGTGAGTCTGCATCGGTTCTGATGAAATGCGACTAGTTTGGGCACAATAACACTGAAATTGACAGAAACACATGAAAATGCATGTAACGGTGTGCGCCGTGACCCTGCCAGCGCAGCCGAGCCTTTTGGGTGAGTCTGCATCGGTTCTGATGAAAAGCGACTAGTTTAGGCCCAATAACACTGAAATTGACAGAAAAACATGAAAATGCATGTAACGGTGTGCGCCGTGACCCTGCCAGCGCAGCCGAGCCTTTTGGGTGAGTCTGCTTCGGTTCTGATGAAAAGCGACTAGTTTAGGCCCAATAACACTGAAATTGACAGAAAAACATGAAAATGCATGTAACGGTGTGCGCCGTGACCCTGCCAGCGCAGCCGAGCCTTTTGGGTGAGTCTGCATCGGTTCTGATGAAAAGCGACTAGTTTGGGCCCAATAACACTGAAATTGACAGAAACACATGAAAATGCATGTACGGTGTGCGCCGTGACCCTGCCAGAACAGCCGAGCCTTTTGGGTGAGTCTGCATCGGTTCTGATGAAAAGCCACTAGTTTGGGCCCAATAACACTGAAATTGACAGAAACACATGAAAATGCATGTACGGTGTGCGCCATGACCCTGCCAGCGCAGCCGAGCCTTTTGGGTGAGTCTGCATCGGTTCTGATGAAAAGCCACTAGTTTGGGCCCAATAACACTGAAATTGACAGAATCACATGAAAATACATGTACGGTGTGCGCCGTGACCTTGCCAGCGCAGCCGAGCCTTTTGGGTGAGTCTGCATCGGTTCTGATGAAATGCGACTAGTTTCGGCACAATAACACTGAAATTGACAGAAACACATGAAAATGCATGTACGGTGTGCGCCCTGACCCTGCCAGCGCAGCCGAGCCTTTTGGGTGAGTCTGCATCGGTTCTGATGAAAAGCGACTAGTTTAGGCCCAATAACACTGAAATTGACAGAAAAACATGAAAATGCATGTAACGGTGTGCGCCGTGACCCTGCCAGCGCAGCCGAGCCTTTTGGGTGAGTCTGCATCGGTTCTGATGAAAAGCCACTAGTTTGGGCCCAATAACACTGAAATTGACAGAAACACATGAAAATGCATGTACGGTGTGCGCCGTGACCCTGCCAGCGCAGCCGAGCCTTTTGGGTGAGTCTGCATCGGTTCTGATGAAAAGCCACTAGTTTGGGCCCAATAACACTGAAATTGACAGAAACACATGAAAATGCATGTACGGTGTGCGCCGTGACCCTGCCAGCGCAGCCGAGCCTTTTGGGTGAGTCTGCATCGGTTCTGATGAAAAGCCACTAGTTTGGGCCCAATAACACTGAAATTGACAGAAACACATGAAAATGCATGTACGGTGTGCGCCGTGACCCTGCCAGCGCAGCCGAGCCTTTTGGGTGAGTCTGCATCGGTTCTGATGAAAAGCGACTAGTTTAGGCCCAATAACACTGAAATTGACAGAAACACATGAAAATGCATATACGGTGTGCGCCGTGACCCTGCCAGCGCAGCCGAGCCTTTTGGGTGAGTCTGCATCGGTTCTGATGAAAAGCCACTAGTTTGGGCCCAATAACACTGAAATTGACAGAATCACATGAAAATACATGTACGGTGTGCGCCGTGACCTTGCCAGCGCAGCCGAGCCTTTTGGGTGAGTCTGCATCGGTTCTGATGAAATGCGACTAGTTTGGGCACAATAACACTGAAATTGACAGAAACACATGAAAATGCATGTACGGTGTGCGCCCTGACCCTGCCAGCGCAGCCGAGCCTTTTGGGTGAGTCTGCATCGGTTCTGATGAAAAGCGACTAGTTTAGGCCCAATAACACTGAAATTGACAGAAAAACATGAAAATGCATGTAACGGTGTGCGCCGTGACCCTGCCAGCGGAGCCGAGCCTTTTGGGTGAGTCTGCATCGGTTCTGATGAAAAGCGACTAGTTTAGGCCCAATAACACTGAAATTGACAGAAACACATGAAAATGCATGTACGGTGTGCGCCGTGACCCTGCCAGCGCAGCCGAGCCTTTTGGGTGAGTCTGCATCGGTTCTGATGAAAAGCGACTAGTTTGGGCCCAATAACACTGAAATTGACAGAAACACATGAAAATACATGTACGGTGTGCGCCCTGACCCTGCCAGCGCAGCCGAGCCTTTTGGGTGAGTCTGCATCGGTTCTGATGAAAAGCGACTAGTTTAGGCCCAATAACACTGAAATTGACAGAAACACATGAAAATGCATGTACGGTGTGCGCCGTGACCCTGCCAGCGCAGCCGAGCCTTTTGGGTGAGTCTGCATCGGTTCTGATGAAAAGCCACTAGTTTAGGCCCAATAACACTGAAATTGACAGAAACACATGAAAATGCATGTAACGGTGTACGCCGTGACCCTGCCAGCGCAGCCGAGGCTTCAGGGTGAGTCTGCATCGGTTCTGATGAAAAGCGACTAGTTTGGGCCCAATAACACTGAAATTGACAGAAACACATGAAAATGCATGTACGGTGTGCGCCCTGACCCTGCCAGCGCAGCCAAGGCTTTAGGGTGAGTCTGCATTAATTCTGATGAAAAGCCACTAGTTTGGGCCCAATAACACTGAAATTGACAGAAAAACATGAAAATGCATGTAACGGTGTGCGCCCTGACCCTGCCAGCGCAGCCGAGGCTTTAGGGTGAGTCTGCATCGGTTCTGATGAAAAGCCACTAGTATAGGCCCAATAACACTGAAATTGACAGAAACACATGAAAATGCATGTACGGTGTGCGCTGTGACCCTGCCAGCGCAGCCGAGCCTTTTGGGTGAGTCTGCATCGGTTCTGATGAAAAGCCACTAGTTTAGGCCCAATAACACTGAAATTGACAGAAACACATGAAAATGCATGTACGGTGTGCGCCCTGACCCTGCCAGCGCAGCCGAGGCTTTAGGGTGAGTCTGCATCAATTCTGATGAAAAGCGACTAGTTTGGGCCCAATAACACTGAAATTGACAGAAAAACATGAAAATGCATGTAACGGTGTGCGCCCTGACCCTGCCAGCGCAGCCGAGCCTTTTGGGTGAGTCTGCATCGGTTCTGATGAAAAGCCACTAGTATAGGCCCAATAACACTGAAATTGACAGAAACACATGAAAATGCATGTACGGTGTGCGCTGTGACCCTGCCAGCGCAGCCGAGCCTTTTGGGTGAGTCTGCATCGGTTCTGATGAAATGCGACTAGTTTGGGCCCAATAACACTGAAATTGACAGAAACACATGAAAATACATGTACGGTGTGCGCCCTGACCCTGCCAGCGCAGCCGAGCCTTTTGGGTGAGTCTGCATCGGTTCTGATGAAAAGCGACTAGTTTAGGCCCAATAACACTGAAATTGACAGAAACACATGAAAATGCATGTAACGGTGTACGCCGTGACCCTGCCAGCGCAGCCGAGGCTTTAGGGTGAGTCTGCATCAATTCTGATGAAAAGCCACTAGTTTGGGCCCAATAACACTGAAATTGACAGAAAAACATGAAAATGCATGTAACGGTGTGCGCCCTGACCCTGCCAGCGCAGCCGAGCCTTTTGGGTGAGTCTGCATCGGTTCTGATGAAAAGCCACTAGTATAGGCCCAATAACACTGAAATTGACAGAAACACATGAAAATGCATGTAACGGTGTGCGCCCTGACCCTGCCAGCGCAGCCGAGCCTTTTGGGTGAGTCTGCATCGGTTCTGATGAAAAGCCACTAGTTTAGGCCCAATAACACTGAAATTGACAGAAACACATGAAAATGCATGTACGGTGTGCGCCATGACCCTGCCAGCGCAGCCGAGCCTTTTGGGTGAGTCTGCATCGGTTCTGATGAAAAGCCACTAGTTTGGGCCCAATAACACTGAAATTGACAGAATCACATGAAAATACATGTACGGTGTGCGCCGTGACCTTGCCAGCGCAGCCGAGCCTTTTGGGTGAGTCTGCATCGGTTCTGATGAAAAGCGACTAGTTTGGGCCCAATAACACTGAAATTGACAGAAACACATGAAAATGCATGTACGGTGTGCGCCGTGACCCTGCCAGCGCAGCCAAGCCTTTTGGGTGAGTCTGCATCGGTTCTGATGAAAAGCCACTAGTTTGGGCCCAATAACACTGAAATTGACAGAAACACATGAAAATGCATGTACGGTGTGCGCCCTGACCCTGCCAGCGCAGCCGAGCCTTTTGGGTGAGTTTGCATCGGTTCTGATGAAAAACCACTAGTTTGGGCCCAATAACACTGAAATTGACAGAAAAACATGAAAATGCATGTACGGTGTGCGCCGTGACCCTGCCAGCGCAGCCGAGCCTTTTGGGTGAGTCTGCATCGGTTCTGATGAAAAGCCACTAGTTTGGGCCCAATAACACTGAAATTGACAGAAACACATGAAAATGCATGTACGGTGTGCGCCCTGACCCTGCCAGCGCAGCCGAGGCTTTAGGGTGAGTCTGCATCAATTCTGATGAAAAGCCACTAGTTTGGGCCCAATAACACTGAAATTGACAGAAAAACATGAAAATGCATGTAACGGTGTGCGCCCTGACCCTGCCAGCGCAGCCGAGCCTTTTGGGTGAGTCTGCATCGGTTCTGATGAAAAGCCACTAGTATAGGCCCAATAACACTGAAATTGACAGAAACACATGAAAATGCATGTAACGGTGTGCGCCCTGACCCTGCCAGCGCAGCCGAGCCTTTTGGGTGAGTCTGCATCGGTTCTGATGAAAAGCCACTAGTTTAGGCCCAATAACACTGAAATTGACAGAAACACATGAAAATGCATGTACGGTGTGCGCCATGACCCTGCCAGCGCAGCCGAGCCTTTTGGGTGAGTCTGCATCGGTTCTGATGAAAAGCGACTAGTTTGGGCCCAATAACACTGAAATTGACAGAAACACATGAAAATGCATGTACGGTGTGCGCCGTGACCCTGCCAGCGCAGCCAAGCCTTTTGGGTGAGTCTGCATCGGTTCTGATGAAAAGCCACTAGTTTGGGCCCAATAACACTGAAATTGACAGAAACACATGAAAATGCATGTACGGTGTGCGCCCTGACCCTGCCAGCGCAGCCGAGCCTTTTGGGTGAGTTTGCATCGGTTCTGATGAAAAACCACTAGTTTGGGCCCAATAACACTGAAATTGACAGAAAAACATGAAAATGCATGTACGGTGTGCGCCGTGACCCTGCCAGCGCAGCCGAGCCTTTTGGGTGAGTCTGCATCGGTTCTGATGAAAAGCGACTAGTTTAGGCCCAATAACACTGAAATTGACAGAAAAACATGAAAATGCATGTAACGGTGTGCGCCGTGACCCTGCCAGCGCAGCCGAGCCTTTTGGGTGAGTCTGCATCGGTTCTGATGAAAAGCCACTAGTTTGGGCCCAATAACACTGAAATTGACAGAAACACATGAAAATGCATGTAACGGTGTGCGCCGTGACCCTGCCAGCGCAGCCGAGCCTTTTGGGTGAGTCTGCATCGGTTCTGATGAAAAGCGACTAGTTTGGGCCCAATAACACTGAAATTGACAGAAACACATGAAAATGCATGTACGGTGTGCGCCGTGACCCTGCCAGCGCAGCCGAGCCTTTTGGGTGAGTCTGCATCGGTTCTGATGAAAAGCCACTAGTTTGGGCCCAATAACACTGAAATTGACAGAAACACATGAAAATGCATGTACGGTGTGCGCCCTGACCCTGCCAGCGCAGCCGAGCCTTTTGGGTGAGTTTGCATCGGTTCTGATGAAAAACCACTAGTTTGGGCCGAATAACACTGAAATTGACAGAAAAACATGAAAATACATGTACGGTGTGCGCCCTGACCCTGCCAGCGCAGCCGAGCCTTTTGGGTGAGTCTGCATCGGTTCTGATGAAAAGCGACTAGTTTAGGCCCAATAACACTGAAATTGACAGAAACACATGAAAATGCATGTACGGTGTGCGCCGTGACCCTGCCAGCGCAGCCGAGCCTTTTGGGTGAGTCTGCATCGGTTCTGATGAAAAGCCACTAGTTTAGGCCCAATAACACTGAAATTGACAGAAACACATGAAAATGCATGTAACGGTGTACGCCGTGACCCTGCCAGCGCAGCCGAGGCTTTAGGGTGAGTCTGCATCGGTTCTGATGAAAAGCGACTAGTTTGGGCCCAATAACACTGAAATTGACAGAAACACATGAAAATACATGTACGGTGTGCGCCCTGACCCTGCCAGCGCAGCCGAGGCTTTAGGGTGAGTCTGCATCAATTCTGATGAAAAGCGACTAGTTTGGGCCCAATAACACTGAAATTGACAGAAAAACATGAAAATGCATGTAACGGTGTGCGCTGTGACCCTGCCAGCGCAGCCGGGCCTTTTGGGTGAGTCTGCATCGGTTCTGATGAAAAGCCACTAGTTTAGGCCCAATAACACTGAAATTGACAGAAACACATGAAAATGCATGTACGGTGTGCGCCATGACCCTGCCAGCGCAGCCGAGCCTTTTGGGTGAGTCTGCATCGGTTCTGATGAAAAGCCACTAGTTTGGGCCCAATAACACTGAAATTGACAGAATCACATGAAAATACATGTACGGTGTGCGCCGTGACCTTGCCAGCGCAGCCGAGCTTTTTGGGTGAGTCTGCATCGGTTCTGAGGATATGCGACTAGTTTGGGCACAATAACACTGAAATTGACAGAAACACATGAAAATGCATGTACGGTGTGCGCCCTGACCCTGCCAGCGCAGCCGAGCCTTTTGGGTGAGTCTGCATCGGTTCTGATGAAAAGCGACTAGTTTAGGCCCAATAACACTGAAATTGACAGAAAAACATGAAAATGCATGTACGGTGTGCGCCGTGACCCTGCCAGCGCAGCCGAGCCTTTTGGGTGAGTCTGCTTCGGTTCTGATGAAAAGCGACTAGTTTAGGCCCAAAAACACTGAAATTGACAGAAAAACATGAAAGTGCATGTAACGGTGTGCGCCGTGACCCTGCCAGCGCAGCCGAGCCTTTTGGGTGAGTCTGCATCGGTTCTGATGAAAAGCCACTAGTTTGGGCCCAATAACACTGAAATTGACAGAAACACATGAAAATGCATGTAACGGTGTGCGCCGTGACCCTGCCAGCGCATCCGAGGCTTTAGGGTGAGTCTGCATCGGTTCTGATGAAAAGCGACTAGTTTGGGCCCAATAACACTGAAATTGACAGAAACACATGAAAATGCATATACGGTGTGCGCCGTGACCCTGCCAGCGCAGCCGAGCCTTTTGGGTGAGTCTGCATCGGTTCTGATGAAAAGCGACTAGTTTGGGCCCAATAACACTGAAATTGACAGAAACACATGAAAATGCATGTACGGTGTGCGCCCTGACCCTGCCAGCGCAGCCGAGCCTTTTGGGTGAGTTTGCATCGGTTCTGATGAAAAACCACTAGTTTGGGCCCAATAACACTGAAATTGACAGAAAAACATGAAAATGCATGTACGGTGTGCGCCGTGACCCTGCCAGCGCAGCCAAGCCTTTTGGGTGAGTCTGCATCGGTTCTGATGAAAAGCCACTAGTTTGGGCCCAATAACACTGAAATTGACAGAAACACATGAAAATGCATGTACGGTGTGCGCCCTGACCCTGCCAGCGCAGCCGAGCCTTTTGGGTGAGTTTGCATCGGTTCTGATGAAAAACCACTAGTTTGGGCCCAATAACACTGAAATTGACAGAAAAACATGAAAATGCATGTACGGTGTGCGCCGTGACCCTGCCAGCGCAGCCGAGCCTTTTGGGTGAGTCTGCATCGGTTCTGATGAAAAGCCACTAGTTTAGGCCCAATAACACTGAAATTGACAGAAAAACATGAAAATGCATGTAACGGTGTGCGCCGTGACCCTGCCAGCGCAGCCGAGCCTTTTGGGTGAGTCTGCATCGGTTCTGATGAAAAGCCACTAGTTTGGGCCCAATAACACTGAAATTGACAGAAACACATGAAAATGCATGTAACGGTATGCGCCGTGACCCTGCCAGCGCATCCGAGGCTTTAGGGTGAGTCTGCATCGGTTCTGATGAAAAGCGACTAGTTTGGGCCCAATAACACTGAAATTGACAGAAACACATGAAAATGCATATACGGTGTGCGCCGTGACCCTGCCAGCGCAGCCGAGCCTTTTGGGTGAGTCTGCATCGGTTCTGATGAAAAGCGACTAGTTTGGGCCCAATAACACTGAAATTGACAGAAAAACATGAAAATGCATGTACGGTGTGCGCCCTGACCCTGCCAGCGCAGCCGAGCCTTTTGGGTGAGTCTGCATCGGTTCTGATGAAAAGCCACTAGTTTGGGCCCAATAACACTGAAATTGACAGAAACACATGAAAATGCATGTACGGTGTGCGCCCTGACCCTGCCAGCGCAGCCGAGCCTTTTGGGTGAGTTTGCATCGGTTCTGATGAAAAACCACTAGTTTGGGCCCAATAACACTGAAATTGACAGAAAAACATGAAAATACATGTACGGTGTGCGCCCTGACCCTGCCAGCGCAGCCGAGCCTTTTGGGTGAGTCTGCATCGGTTCTGATGAAAAGCGACTAGTTTAGGCCCAATAACACTGAAATTGACAGAAACACATGAAAATGCATGTACGGTGTGCGCCGTGACCCTGCCAGCGCAGCCGAGCCTTTTGGGTGAGTCTGCATCGGTTCTGATGAAAAGCCACTAGTTTAGGCCCAATAACACTGAAATTGACAGAAACACATGAAAATGCATGTACGGTGTGCGCCCTGACCCTGCCAGCGCAGCCGAGGCTTTAGGGTGAGTCTGCATCAATTCTGATGAAAAGCGACTAGTTTGGGCCCAATAACACTGAAATTGACAGAAAAACATGAAAATGCATGTAACGGTGTGCGCCCTGACCCTGCCAGCGCAGCCGAGCCTTTTGGGTGAGTCTGCATCGGTTCTGATGAAAAGCCACTAGTATAGGCCCAATAACACTGAAATTGACAGAAACACATGAAAATGCATGTACGGTGTGCGCTGTGACCCTGCCAGCGCAGCCGAGCCTTTTGGGTGAGTCTGCATCGGTTCTGATGAAAAGCCACTAGTTTAGGCCCAATAACACTGAAATCGACAGAAACACATGAAAATGCATGTACGGTGTGCGCCATGACCCTGCCAGCGCAGCCGAGCCTTTTGGGTGAGTCTGCATCGGTTCTGATGAAAAGCCACTAGTTTGGGCCCAATAACACTGAAATTGACAGAATCACATGAAAATACATGTACGGTGTGCGCCGTGACCTTGCCAGCGCAGCCGAGCCTTTTGGGTGAGTCTGCATCGGTTCTGATGAAATGCGACTAGTTTGGGCACAATAACACTGAAATTGACAGAAACACATGAAAATGCATGTACGGTGTGCGCCCTGACCCTGCCAGCGCAGCCGAGCCTTTTGGGTGAGTCTGCATCGGTTCTGATGAAAAGCGACTAGTTTAGGCCCAATAACACTGAAATTGACAGAAAAACATGAAAATGCATGTACGGTGTGCGCCGTGACCCTGCCAGCGCAGCCGAGCCTTTTGGGTGAGTCTGCTTCGGTTCTGATGAAAAGCGACTAGTTTAGGCCCAATAACACTGAAATTGACAGAAAAACATGAAAATGCATGTAACGGTGTGCGCCGTGACCCTGCCAGCGCAGCCGAGCCTTTTGGGTGAGTCTGCATCGGTTCTGATGAAAAGCCACTAGTTTGGGCCCAATAACACTGAAATTGACAGAAACACATGAAAATGCATGTAACGGTGTGCGCCGTGACCCTGCCAGCGCATCCGAGGCTTTAGGGTGAGTCTGCATCGGTTCTGATGAAAAGCGACTAGTTTGGGCCCAATAACACTGAAATTGACAGAAACACATGAAAATGCATATACGGTGTGCGCCGTGACCCTGCCAGCGCAGCCGAGCCTTTTGGGTGAGTCTGCATCGGTTCTGATGAAAAGCGACTAGTTTGGGCCCAATAACACTGAAATTGACAAAAACACATGAAAATGCATGTACGGTGTGCGCCGTGACCCTGCCAGCGCAGCCGAGCCTTTTGGGTGAGTCTGCATCGGTTCTGATGAAAAGCCACTAGTTTGGGCCCAATAACACTGAAATTGACAGAAACACATGAAAATGCATGTACGGTGTGCGCCGTGACCCTGCCAGCGCAGCCGAGCCTTTTGGGTGAGTCTGCATCGGTTCTGATGAAAAGCGACTAGTTTAGGCCCAATAACACTGAAATTGACAGAAAAACATGAAAATGCATGTAACGGTGTGCGCCGTGACCCTGCCAGCGCAGCCGAGCCTTTTGGTTGAGTCTGCATCGGTTCTGATGAAAAGCCACTAGTTTGGGCCCAATAACACTGAAATTGACAGAAACACATGAAAATGCATGTAACGGTGTGCGCCGTGACCCTGCCAGCGCATCCGAGGCTTTAGGGTGAGTCTGCATCGGTTCTGATGAAAAGCGACTAGTTTGGGCCCAATAACACTGAAATTGACAGAAACACATGAAAATGCATATACGGTGTGCGCCGTGACCCTGCCAGCGCAGCCGAGCCTTTTGGGTGAGTCTGCATCGGTTCTGATGAAAAGCGACTAGTTTGGGCCCAATAACACTGAAATTGACAGAAACACATGAAAATGCATGTACGGTGTGCGCCGTGACCCTGCCAGCGCAGCCGAGCCTTTTGGGTGAGTCTGCATCGGTTCTGATGAAAAGCCACTAGTTTGGGCCCAATAACACTGAAATTGACAGAAACACATGAAAATGCATGTACGGTGTGCGCCCTGACCCTGCCAGCGCAGCCGAGCCTTTTGGGTGAGTTTGCATCGGTTCTGATGAAAAACCACTAGTTTGGGCCCAATAACACTGAAATTGACAGAAACACATGAAAATACATGTACGGTGTGCGCCCTGACCCTGCCAGCGCAGCCGAGCCTTTTGGGTGAGTCTGCATCGGTTCTGATGAAAAGCGACTAGTTTAGGCCCAATAACACTGAAATTGACAGAAACACAGGAAAATGCATGTACGGTGTGCGCCGTGACCCTGCCAGCGCAGCCGAGCCTTTTGGGTGAGTCTGCATCGGTTCTGATGAAAAGCCACTAGTTTAGGCCCAATAACACTGAAATTGACAGAAACACATGAAAATGCATGTAACGGTGTACGCCGTGACCCTGCCAGCGCAGCCGAGGCTTTAGGGTGAGTCTGCATCGGTTCTGATGAAAAGCGACTAGTTTGGGCCCAATAACACTGAAATTGACAGAAACACATGAAAATGCATGTACGGTGTGCGCCCTGACCCTGCCAGCGCAGCCGAGGCTTTAGGGTGAGTCTGCATCAATTCTGATGAAAAGCCACTAGTATAGGCCCAATAACACTGAAATTGACAGAAACACATGAAAATGCATGTACGGTGTGCGCTGTGACCCTGCCAGCGCAGCCGAGCCTTTTGGGTGAGTCTGCATCGGTTCTGATGAAAAGCCACTAGTTTAGGCCCAATAACACTGAAATTGACAGAAACACATGAAAATGCATGTACGGTGTGCGCCATGACCCTGCCAGCGCAGCCGAGCCTTTTGGGTGAGTCTGCATCGGTTCTGATGAAAAGCCACTAGTTTGGGCCCAATAACACTGAAATTGACAGAATCACATGAAAATACATGTACGGTGTGCGCCGTGACCTTGCCAGCGCAGCCGAGGCTTTAGGGTGAGTCTGCATCGGTTCTGATGAAAAGCGACTAGTTTGGGCCCAATAACACTGAAATTGACAGAAAAACATGAAAATGCATGTACGGTGTGCGCCCTGACCCTGCCAGCGCAGCCGAGGCTTTAGGGTGAGTCTGCATCAATTCTGATGAAAAGCGACTAGTTTGGGCCCAATAACACTGAAATTGACAGAAAAACATGAAAATGCATGTAACGGTGTGCGCCCTGACCCTGCCAGCGCAGCCGAGCCTTTTGGGTGAGTCTGCATCGGTTCTGATGAAAAGCCACTAGTATAGGCCCAATAACACTGAAATTGACAGAAACACATGAAAATGCATGTACGGTGTGCGCTGTGACCCTGCCAGCGCAGCCGAGCCTTTTGGGTGAGTCTGCATCGGTTCTGATGAAAAGCCACTAGTTTAGGCCCAATAACACTGAAATTGACAGAAACACATGAAAATGCATGTACGGTGTGCGCCATGACCCTGCCAGCGCAGCCGAGCCTTTTGGGTGAGTCTGCATCGGTTCTGATGAAAAGCCACTAGTTTGGGCCCAATAACACTGAAATTGACAGAATCACATGAAAATACATGTACGGTGTGCGCCGTGACCTTGCCAGCGCAGCCGAGCCTTTTGGGTGAGTCTGCATCGGTTCTGATGAAATGCGACTAGTTTGGGCACAATAACACTGAAATTGACAGAAACACATGAAAATGCATGTACGGTGTGCGCCCTGACCCTGCCAGCGCAGCCGAGCCTTTTGGGTGAGTCTGCATCGGTTCTGATGAAAAGCGACTAGTTTAGGCCCAATAACACTGAAATTGACAGAAAAACATGAAAATGCATGTAACGGTGTGCGCCGTGACCCTGCCAGCGCAGCCGAGCCTTTTGGGTGAGTCTGCATCGGTTCTGATGAAAAGCGACTAGTTTAGGCCCAATAACACTGAAATTGACAGAAAAACATGAAAATGCATGTAACGGTGTGCGCCGTGACCCTGCCAGCGTAGCCGAGCCTTTTGGGTGAGTCTGCATCGGTTCTGATGAAAAGCCACTAGTTTGGGCCCAATAACACTGAAATTGACAGAAACACATGAAAATGCATGTACGGTGTGCGCCGTGACCCTGCCAGCGCAGCCGAGCCTTTTGGGTGAGTCTGCATCGGTTCTGATGAAAAGCGACTAGTTTGGGCCCAATAACACTGAAATTGACAGAAACACATGAAAATGCATGTACGGTGTGCGCCATGACCCTGCCAGCGCAGCCGAGCCTTTTGGGTGAGTCTGCATCGGTTCTGATGAAAAGCCACTAGTTTGGGCCCAATAACACTGAAATTGACAGAATTACATGAAAATACATGTACGGTGTGCGCCGTGACCTTGCCAGCGCAGCCGAGCCTTTTGGGTGAGTCTGCATCGGTTCTGATGAAATGCGACTAGTTTGGGCACAATAACACTGAAATTGACAGAAACACATGAAAATGCATGTACGGTGTGCGCCCTGACCCTGCCAGCGCAGCCGAGCCTTTTGGGTGAGTCTGCATCGGTTCTGATGAAAAGCGACTAGTTTAGGCCCAAAAACACTGAAATTGACAGAAAAACATGAAAATGCATGTAACGGTGTGCGCCGTGACCCTGCCAGCGCAGCCGAGCCTTTTGGGTGAGTCTGCATCGGTTCTGATGAAAAGCGACTAGTTTAGGCCCAATAAAACTGAAATTGACAGAAAAACATGAAAATGCATGTAACGGTGTGCGCCGTGACCCTGCCAGCGCAGCCGAGCCTTTTGGGTGAGTCTGCATCGGTTCTGATGAAAAGCCACTAGTTTGGGCCCAATAAAACTGAAATTGACAGAAACACATGAAAATGCATGTACGGTGTGCGCCGCGACCCTGCCAGCGCAGCCGAGCCTTTTGGGTGAGTCTGCATCAGTTCTGATGAAAAGCGACTAGTTTAGGCCCAATAACACTGAAATTGACAGAAACACATGAAAATGCATGTACGGTGTGCGCCCTGACCCTGCCAGCGCAGCCGAGCCTTTTGGGTGAGTTTGCATCGGTTCTGATGAAAAACCACTAGTTTGGGCCCAATAACACTGAAATTGACAGAAACACATGAAAATACATGTACGGTGTGCGCCCTGACCCTGCCAGCGCAGCCGAGCCTTTTGGGTGAGTCTGCATCGGTTCTGATGAAAAGCGACTAGTTTAGGCCCAATAACACTGAAATTGACAGAAACACATGAAAATGCATGTACGGTGTGCGCCGTGACCCTGCCAGCGCAGCCGAGCCTTTTGGGTGAGTCTGCATCGGTTCTGATGAAAAGCCACTAGTTTAGGCCCAATAACACTGAAATTGACAGAAACACATGAAAATGCATGTAACGGTGTACGCCGTGACCCTGCCAGCGCAGCCGAGGCTTTAGGGTGAGTCTGCATCGGTTCTGATGAAAAGCGACTAGTTTGGGCCCAATAACACTGAAATTGACAGAAACACATGAAAATGCATGTACGGTGTGCGCCCTGACCCTGCCAGCGCAGCCGAGGCTTTAGGGTGAGTCTGCATCAATTCTGATGAAAAGCGACTAGTTTGGGCCCAATAACACTGAAATTGACAGAAAAACATGAAAATGCATGTAACGGTGTGCGCCCTGACCCTGCCAGCGCAGCCGAGCCTTTTGGGTGAGTCTGCATCGGTTCTGATGAAAAGCGACTAGTTTAGGCCCAATAACACTGAAATTGACAGAAAAACATGAAAATGCATGTAACGGTGTGCGCCGTGACCCTGCCAGCGCAGCCGAGCCTTTTGGTTGAGTCTGCATCGGTTCTGATGAAAAGCCACTAGTTTGGGCCCAATAACACTGAAATTGACAGAAACACATGAAAATGCATGTAACGGTGTGCGCCGTGACCCTGCCAGCGCATCCGAGGCTTTAGGGTGAGTCTGCATCGGTTCTGATGAAAAGCGACTAGTTTGGGCCCAATAACACTGAAATTGACAGAAACACATGAAAATGCATATACGGTGTGCGCCGTGACCCTGCCAGCGCAGCCGAGCCTTTTGGGTGAGTCTGCATCGGTTCTGATGAAAAGCGACTAGTTTGGGCCCAATAACACTGAAATTGACAGAAACACATGAAAATGCATGTACGGTGTGCGCCGTGACCCTGCCAGCGCAGCCGAGCCTTTTGGGTGAGTCTGCATCGGTTCTGATGAAAAGCCACTAGTTTGGGCCCAATAACACTGAAATTGACAGAAACACATGAAAATGCATGTACGGTGTGCGCCCTGACCCTGCCAGCGCAGCCGAGCCTTTTGGGTGAGTTTGCATCGGTTCTGATGAAAAACCACTAGTTTGGGCCCAATAACACTGAAATTGACAGAAACACATGAAAATACATGTACGGTGTGCGCCCTGACCCTGCCAGCGCAGCCGAGCCTTTTGGGTGAGTCTGCATCGGTTCTGATGAAAAGCGACTAGTTTAGGCCCAATAACACTGAAATTGACAGAAACACAGGAAAATGCATGTACGGTGTGCGCCGTGACCCTGCCAGCGCAGCCGAGCCTTTTGGGTGAGTCTGCATCGGTTCTGATGAAAAGCCACTAGTTTAGGCCCAATAACACTGAAATTGACAGAAACACATGAAAATGCATGTAACGGTGTACGCCGTGACCCTGCCAGCGCAGCCGAGGCTTTAGGGTGAGTCTGCATCGGTTCTGATGAAAAGCGACTAGTTTGGGCCCAATAACACTGAAATTGACAGAAACACATGAAAATGCATGTACGGTGTGCGCCCTGACCCTGCCAGCGCAGCCGAGGCTTTAGGGTGAGTCTGCATCAATTCTGATGAAAAGCCACTAGTATAGGCCCAATAACACTGAAATTGACAGAAACACATGAAAATGCATGTACGGTGTGCGCTGTGACCCTGCCAGCGCAGCCGAGCCTTTTGGGTGAGTCTGCATCGGTTCTGATGAAAAGCCACTAGTTTAGGCCCAATAACACTGAAATTGACAGAAACACATGAAAATGCATGTACGGTGTGCGCCATGACCCTGCCAGCGCAGCCGAGCCTTTTGGGTGAGTCTGCATCGGTTCTGATGAAAAGCCACTAGTTTGGGCCCAATAACACTGAAATTGACAGAATCACATGAAAATACATGTACGGTGTGCGCCGTGACCTTGCCAGCGCAGCCGAGGCTTTAGGGTGAGTCTGCATCGGTTCTGATGAAAAGCCACTAGTTTGGGCCCAATAACACTGAAATTGACAGAAAAACATGAAAATGCATGTACGGTGTGCGCCCTGACCCTGCCAGCGCAGCCGAGGCTTTAGGGTGAGTCTGCATCAATTCTGATGAAAAGCGACTAGTTTGGGCCCAATAACACTGAAATTGACAGAAAAACATGAAAATGCATGTAACGGTGTGCGCCCTGACCCTGCCAGCGCAGCCGAGCCTTTTGGGTGAGTCTGCATCGGTTCTGATGAAAAGCCACTAGTATAGGCCCAATAACACTGAAATTGACAGAAACACATGAAAATGCATGTACGGTGTGCGCTGTGACCCTGCCAGCGCAGCCGAGCCTTTTGGGTGAGTCTGCATCGGTTCTGATGAAAAGCCACTAGTTTAGGCCCAATAACACTGAAATTGACAGAAACACATGAAAATGCATGTACGGTGTGCGCCATGACCCTGCCAGCGCAGCCGAGCCTTTTGGGTGAGTCTGCATCGGTTCTGATGAAAAGCCACTAGTTTGGGCCCAATAACACTGAAATTGACAGAATCACATGAAAATACATGTACGGTGTGCGCCGTGACCTTGCCAGCGCAGCCGAGCCTTTTGGGTGAGTCTGCATCGGTTCTGATGAAATGCGACTAGTTTGGGCACAATAACACTGAAATTGACAGAAACACATGAAAATGCATGTACGGTGTGCGCCCTGACCCTGCCAGCGCAGCCGAGCCTTTTGGGTGAGTCTGCATCGGTTCTGATGAAAAGCGACTAGTTTAGGCCCAATAACACTGAAATTGACAGAAAAACATGAAAATGCATGTAACGGTGTGCGCCGTGACCCTGCCAGCGCAGCCGAGCCTTTTGGGTGAGTCTGCATCGGTTCTGATGAAAAGCGACTAGTTTAGGCCCAATAACACTGAAATTGACAGAAAAACATGAAAATGCATGTAACGGTGTGCGCCGTGACCCTGCCAGCGCAGCCGAGCCTTTTGGGTGAGTCTGCATCGGTTCTGATGAAAAGCGACTAGTTTAGGCCCAATAAAACTGAAATTGACAGAAAAACATGAAAATGCATGTAACGGTGTGCGCCGTGACCCTGCCAGCGCAGCCGAGCCTTTTGGGTGAGTCTGCATCGGTTCTGATGAAAAGCCACTAGTTTGGGCCCAATAAAACTGAAATTGACAGAAACACATGAAAATGCATGTACGGTGTGCGCCGCGACCCTGCCAGCGCAGCCGAGCCTTTTGGGTGAGTCTGCATCAGTTCTGATGAAAAGCGACTAGTTTAGGCCCAATAACACTGAAATTGACAGAAACACATGAAAATGCATGTACGGTGTGCGCCCTGACCCTGCCAGCGCAGCCGAGCCTTTTGGGTGAGTTTGCATCGGTTCTGATGAAAAACCACTAGTTTGGGCCCAATAACACTGAAATTGACAGAAACACATGAAAATACATGTACGGTGTGCGCCCTGACCCTGCCAGCGCAGCCGAGCCTTTTGGGTGAGTCTGCATCGGTTCTGATGAAAAGCGACTAGTTTAGGCCCAATAACACTGAAATTGACAGAAACACATGAAAATGCATGTACGGTGTGCGCCGTGACCCTGCCAGCGCAGCCGAGCCTTTTGGGTGAGTCTGCATCGGTTCTGATGAAAAGCCACTAGTTTAGGCCCAATAACACTGAAATTGACAGAAACACATGAAAATGCATGTAACGGTGTACGCCGTGACCCTGCCAGCGCAGCCGAGGCTTTAGGGTGAGTCTGCATCGGTTCTGATGAAAAGCGACTAGTTTGGGCCCAATAACACTGAAATTGACAGAAACACATGAAAATGCATGTACGGTGTGCGCCCTGACCCTGCCAGCGCAGCCGAGGCTTTAGGGTGAGTCTGCATCAATTCTGATGAAAAGCGACTAGTTTGGGCCCAATAACACTGAAATTGACAGAAAAACATGAAAATGCATGTAACGGTGTGCGCCCTGACCCTGCCAGCGCAGCCGAGCCTTTTGGGTGAGTCTGCATCGGTTCTGATGAAAAGCCACTAGTATAGGCCCAATAACACTGAAATTGACAGAAACACATGAAAATGCATGTACGGTGTGCGCTGTGACCCTGCCAGCGCAGCCGAGCCTTTTGGGTGAGTCTGCATCGGTTCTGATGAAAAGCCACTAGTTTAGGCCCAATAACACTGAAATTGACAGAAACACATGAAAATGCATGTACGGTGTGCGCCATGACCCTGCCAGCGCAGCCGAGCCTTTTGGGTGAGTCTGCATCGGTTCTGATGAAATGCGACTAGTTTGGGCACAATAACACTGAAATTGACAGAAACACATGAAAATGCATGTACGGTGTGCGCCCTGACCCTGCCAGCGCAGCCGAGCCTTTTGGGTGAGTCTGCATCGGTTCTGATGAAAAGCGACTAGTTTAGGCCCAATAACACTGAAATTGACAGAAAACATGAAAATGCATGTACGGTGTGCGCCGTGACCCTGCCAGCGCAGCCGAGGCTTTAGGGTGAGTCTGCATCAATTCTGATGAAAAGCGACTAGTTTGGGCCCAATAACACTGAAATTGACAGAAAAACATGAAAATGCATGTAACGGTGTGCGCCCGGACCCTGCCAGCGCAGCCGAGCCTTTTGGGTGAGTCTGCATCGGTTCTGATGAAAAGCCACTAGTATAGGCCCAATAACACTGAAATTGACAGAAACACATGAAAATGCATGTACGGTGTGCGCTGTGACCCTGCCAGCGCAGCCGAGCCGTTTGGGTGAGTCTGCATCGGTTCTGATGAAAAGCCACTAGTTTGGGCCCAATAACACTGAAATTGACAGAATCACATGAAAATGCATGTACGGTGTGCGCCATGACCCTGCCAGCGCAGCCGAGCCTTTTGGGTGAGTCTGCATCGGTTCTGATGAAAAGCCACTAGTTTGGGCCCAATAACACTGAAATTGACAGAATCACATGAAAATACATGTACGGTGTGCGCCGTGACCTTGCCAGCGCAGCCGAGCCTTTTGGGTGAGTCTGCATCGGTTCTGATGAAATGCGACTAGTTTGGGCACAATAACACTGAAATTGACAGAAACACATGAAAATGCATGTACGGTGTGCGCCCTGACCCTGCCAGCGCAGCCGAGCCTTTTGGGTGAGTCTGCATCGGTTCTGATGAAAAGCGACTAGTTTAGGCCCAATAACACTGAAATTGACAGAAAAACATGAAAATGCATGTACGGTGTGCGCCGTGACCCTGCCAGCGCAGCCGAGCCTTTTGGGTGAGTCTGCATCGGTTCTGATGAAAAGCGACTAGTTTAGGCCCAATAACACTGAAATTGACAGAAAAACATGAAAATGCATGTAACGGTGTGCGCCGTGACCCTGCCAGCGCAGCCGAGCCTTTTGGGTGAGTCTGCATCGGTTCTGATGAAAAGCCACTAGTTTGGGCCCAATAACACTGAAATTGACAGAAAAACATGAAAATGCATGTAACGGTGTGCGCCGTGACCCTGCCAGCGCAGCCGAGCCTTTTGGGTGAGTCTGCATCGGTTCTGATGAAAAGCCACTAGTTTGGGCCCAATAACACTGAAATTGACAGAAACACATGAAAATGCATGTACGGTGTGCGCCCTGACCCTGCCAGCGCAGCCGAGCCTTTTGGGTGAGTTTGCATCGGTTCTGATGAAAAACCACTAGTTTGGGCCCAATAACACTGAAATTGACAGAAACACATGAAAATACATGTACGGTGTGCGCCCTGACCCTGCCAGCGCAGCCGAGCCTTTTGGGTGAGTCTGCATCGGTTCTGATGAAAAGCCACTAGTATAGGCCCAATAACACTGAAATTGACAGAAACACATGAAAATGCATGTACGGTGTGCGCTGTGACCCTGCCAGCGCAGCCGAGCCTTTTGGGTGAGTCTGCATCGGTTCTGATGAAAAGCCACTAGTTTAGGCCCAATAACACTGAAATTGACAGAAACACATGAAAATGCATGTACGGTGTGCGCCATGACCCTGCCAGCGCAGCCGAGCCTTTTGGGTGAGTCTGCATCGGTTCTGATGAAAAGCCACTAGTTTGGGCCCAATAACACTGAAATTGACAGAATCACATGAAAATACATGTACGGTGTGCGCCGTGACCTTGCCAGCGCAGCCGAGCCTTTTGGGTGAGTCTGCATCGGTTCTGATGAAATGCGACTAGTTTGGGCACAATAACACTGAAATTGACAGAAACACATGAAAATGCATGTACGGTGTGCGCCCTGACCCTGCCAGCGCAGCCGAGCCTTTTGGGTGAGTCTGCATCGGTTCTGATGAAAAGCGACTAGTTTAGGCCCAATAACACTGAAATTGACAGAAAAACATGAAAATGCATGTAACGGTGTGCGCCGTGACCCTGCCAGCGCAGCCGAGCCTTTTGGGTGAGTCTGCATCGGTTCTGATGAAAAGCGACTAGTTTAGGCCCAATAACACTGAAATTGACAGAAAAACATGAAAATGCATGTAACGGTGTGCGCCGTGACCCTGCCAGCGCAGCCGAGCCTTTTGGGTGAGTCTGCATCGGTTCTGATGAAAAGCCACTAGTTTGGGCCCAATAACACTGAAATTGACAGAAACACATGAAAATGCATGTACGGTGTGCGCCGTGACCCTGCCAGCGCAGCCGAGCCTTTTGGGTGAGTCTGCATCGGTTCTGATGAAAAGCGACTAGTTTGGGCCCAATAACACTGAAATTGACAGAAACACATGAAAATGCATGTACGGTGTGCGCCATGACCCTGCCAGCGCAGCCGAGCCTTTTGGGTGAGTCTGCATCGGTTCTGATGAAAAGCCACTAGTTTGGGCCCAATAACACTGAAATTGAAAGAATCACATGAAAATACATGTACGGTGTGCGCCGTGACCTTGCCAGCGCAGCCGAGCCTTTTGGGTGAGTCTGCATCGGTTCTGATGAAATGCGACTAGTTTGGGCACAATAACACTGAAATTGACAGAAACACATGAAAATGCATGTACGGTGTGCGCCCTGACCCTGCCAGCGCAGCCGAGCCTTTTGGGTGAGTCTGCATCGGTTCTGATGAAAAGCGACTAGTTTAGGCCCAATAACACTGAAATTGACAGAAAAACATGAAAATGCATGTAACGGTGTGCGCCGTGACCCTGCCAGCGCAGCCGAGCCTTTTGGGTGAGTCTGCATCGGTTCTGATGAAAAGCGACTAGTTTAGGCCCAATAACACTGAAATTGACAGAAAAACATGAAAATGCATGTAACGGTGTGCGCCGCGACCCTGCCAGCGCAGCCGAGCCTTTTGGGTGAGTCTGCATCGGTTCTGATGAAAAGCCACTAGTTTGGGCCCAATAACACTGAAATTGACAGAAACACATGAAAATGCATGTACGGTGTGCGCCGCGACCCTGCCAGCGCAGCCGAGCCTTTTGGGTGAGTCTGCATCAGTTCTGATGAAAAGCGACTAGTTTAGGCCCAATAACACTGAAATTGACAGAAAAAGCCATTAGTTTGGGCCCAATAACACTGAAATTGACAGAAACACATGAAAATGCATGTACGGTGTGCGCCGTGACCCTGCCAGCGCAGCCGAGCCTTTTGGGTGAGTCTGCATCGGTTCTGATGAAAAGCGACTAGTTTAGGCCCAATAACACTGAAATTGACAGAAAAACATGAAAATTCATGTAACGGTGTGCGCCGTGACCCTGCCAGCGCAGCCGAGCCTTTTGGGTGAGTCCGCATCGGTTCTGATGAAAAGCCACTAGTTTGGGCCCAATAACACTGAAATTGACAGAAACACATGAAAATGCATGTACGGTGTGCGCCGTGACCCTGCCAGCGCAGCCGAGCCTTTTTGGTGAGTCTGCATCGGTTCTGATGAAAAGCCACTAGTTTAGGCCCAATAACACTGAAATTGACAGAAACACATGAAAATGCATGTACGGTGTGCGCCGTGACCCTGCCAGCGCAGCCGAGCCTTTTGGGTGAGTCTGCATCGGTTCTGATGAAAAGCCACTAGTTTGGGCCCAATAACACTGAAATTGACAGAAACACATGAAAATGCATGTACGGTGTGCGCCATGACCCTGCCAGCGCAGCCGAGCCTTTTGGGTGAGTCTGCATCGGTTCTGATGAAAAGCCACTAGTTTGGGCCCAATAACACTGAAATTGACAGAATCACATGAAAATACATGTACGGTGTGCGCCGTGACCTTGCCAGCGCAGCCGAGCCTTTTGGGTGAGTCTGCATCGGTTCTGATGAAATGCGACTAGTTTGGGCACAATAACACTGAAATTGACAGAAACACATGAAAATGCATGTACGGTGTGCGCCCTGACCCTGCCAGCGCAGCCGAGCCTTTTGGGTGAGTCTGCATCGGTTCTGATGAAAAGCGACTAGTTTAGGCCCAATAACACTGAAATTGACAGAAAAACATGAAAATGCATGTAACGGTGTGCGCCGTGACCCTGCCAGCGCAGCCGAGCCTTTTGGGTGAGTCTGCATCGGTTCTGATGAAAAGCGACTAGTTTAGGCCCAATAACACTGAAATTGACAGAAAAACATGAAAATGCATGTAACGGTCTGCGCCGTGACCCTGCCAGCGCAGCCGAGCCTTTTGGGTGAGTCTGCATCGGTTCTGATGAAAAGCCACTAGTTTGGGCCCAATAACACTGAAATTGACAGAAACACATGAAAATGCATGTACGGTGTGCGCCGTGACCCTGCCAGCGCAGCCGAGCCTTTTGGGTGAGTCTGCATCAGTTCTGATGAAAAGCGACTAGTTTAGGCCCAATAACACTGAAATTGACAGAAAAAGCCATTAGTTTGGGCCCAATAACACTGAAATTGACAGAAACACATGAAAATGCATGTACGGTGTGCGCCGTGACCCTGCCAGCGCAGCCGAGCCTTTTGGGTGAGTCTGCATCGGTTCTGATGAAAAGCGACTAGTTTAGGCCCAATAACACTCAAATTGACAGAAAAAAATGAAAATTCATGTAACGGTGTGCGCCGTGACCCTGCCAGCGCAGCCGAGCCTTTTGGGTGAGTCCGCATCGGTTCTGATGAAAAGCCACTAGTTTGGGCCCAATAACACTGAAATTGACAGAAACACATGAAAATGCATGTACGGTGTGCGCCGTGACCCTGCCAGCGCAGCCGAGCCTTTTGGGTGAGTCCGCATCGGTTCTGATGAAAAGCGACTAGTTTGGGCCCAATAACACTGAAATTGACAGAAACACATGAAAATGCATGTACGGTGTGCGCCGTGACCCTGCCAGCGCAGCCGAGCCTTTTGGGTGAGTCTGTATCGGTTCTGATGAAAAGCCACTAGTTTAGGCCCAATAACACTGAAATTGACAGAAAAACATGAAAATGCATGTACGGTGTGCGCCCTGACCCTGCCAGCGCAGCCGAGCCTTTTGGGTGAGTCTGCATCGGTTCTGATGAAAAGCGACTAGTTTGGGCCCAATAACACTGAAATTGACAGAAACACATGAAAATGCATGTAACGGTGCGCGCCGTGACCCTGCCAGCGCAGCCGAGCCTTTTGGGTGAGTCTGCATCGGTTCTGATGAAAAGCCACTAGTTTAGGCCCAATAACACTGAAATTGACAGAAACACATGAAAATGCATGTACGGTGTGCGCCGTGACCCTGCCAGCGCAGCCGAGCCTTTTGGGTGAATCTGCATCGGTTCTGATGAAAAGCCACTAGTTTGGGCCCAATAACACTGAAATTGACAGAAACACATGAAAATGCATGTAACGGTGCGCGCCGTGACCCTGCCAGCGCAGCCGAGCCATTTGGGTGAGTCTGCATCGGTTCTGATGAAAAGCGACTGGTTTGGGCCCAATAACACTGAAATTGACAGAAACACATGAAAATGCATGTACGGTGTGCGCCGTGACCCTGCCAGCGCAGCCGAGCCTTTTGGGTGAGTCTGCATCGGTTCTGATGAAAAGCCACTAGTTTAGGCCCAATAACACTGAAATTGACAGAAACACATGAAAATGCATGTACGGTGTGCGCCATAACTCTGCCAGCGCAGCCGAGCCTTTTGGGTGAGTCTGCATCGGTTCTGATGAAAAGCGACTAGTTTGGGCCCAATAACACTGAAATTGACAGAAACACATGAAAATGCATGTACGGTGTGCGCGGTGACCCTGCCAGCGCAGCCGAGACTTTTGGGTGAGTCTGCATCGGTTCTGATGAAAAGCGACTAGTTTGGGCCCAATAACACTGAAATTGACAGAAACACATGAAAATGCATGTAACGGTGCGCGCCGTGACCCTGCCAGCGCAGCCGAGCCTTTTGGGTGAGTCTGCATCGGTTCTGATGAAAAGCCACTAGTTTAGGCCCAATAACACTGAAATTGACAGAAACACATGAAAATGCATGTACGGTGTGCGCCGTGACCCTGCCAGCGCAGCCGAGCCTTTTGGGTGAGTCTGCATCGGTTCTGATGAAAAGCGACTAGTTTGGGCCCAATAACACTGAAATTGACAGAAACACATGAAAATGCATGTAACGGTGCGCGCCGTGACCCTGCCAGCGTAGCCGAGCCTTTTGGGTGAGTCTGCATCGGTTCTGATGAAAAGCCACTAGTTTAGGCCCAATAACACTGAAATTGACAGAAACACATGAAAATGCATGTACGGTGTGCGCCGTGACCCTGCCAGCGCAGCCGAGGCTTTAGGGTGAATCTGCATCGGTTCTGATGAAAAGCCACTAGTTTGGGCCCAATAACACTGAAATTGACAGAAACACATGAAAATGCATGTACGGTGTGCGCCCTGACCCTGCCAGCGCAGCCGAGCCATTTGGGTGAGTCTGCATCGGTTCTGATGAAAAGCGACTGGTTTGGGCCCAATAACACTGAAATTGACAGAAACACATGAAAATGCATGTACGGTGTGCGCCGTGACCCTGCCAGCGCAGCCGAGCCTTTTGGGTGAGTCTGCATCAGTTCTGATGAAAAGCGACTAGTTTAGGCCCAATAACACTGAAATTGACAGAAAAACATGAAAATGCATGTAACGGTGTGCGCCGTGACCCTGCCAGCGCAGCCGAGGCTTTAGGGTGAGTCTGCATCGGTTCTGATGAAAAGCGACTAGTTTGGGCCCAATAACACTGAAATTGACAGAAACACATGAAAATGCATGTACGGTGTGTGCCCTGACCCTGCCAGTGCAGCCGAGCCTTTTGGGTGAGTCTGCATCGGTTCTGATGAAAAGCGACTAGTTTGGGCCCAATAACACTGAAATTGACAGAAACACATGAAAATGCATGTACGGTGTGCGCCGTGACCCTGCCAGCGCAGCCGAGCCTTTTGGGTGAGTCTGTATCGGTTCTGATGAAAAGCCACTAGTTTAGGCCCAATAACACTGAAATTGACAGAAAAACATGAAAATGCATGTACGGTGTGCGCCCTGACCCTGCCAGCGCAGCCGAGCCTTTTGGGTGAGTCTGCATCGGTTCTGATGAAAAGCGACTAGTTTGGGCCCAATAACACTGAAATTGACAGAAACACATGAAAATGCATGTAACGGTGCGCGCCGTGACCCTGCCAGCGCAGCCGAGCCTTTTTGGTGAGTCTGCATCGGTTCTGATGAAAAGCCACTAGTTTAGGCCCAATAACACTGAAATTGACAGAAACACATGAAAATGCATGTACGGTGTGCGCCGTGACCCTGCCAGCGCAGCCGAGCCTTTTGGGTGAGTCTGCATCGGTTCTGATGAAAAGCCATTAGTTTGGGCCCAATAACACTGAAATTGACAGAAACACATGAAAATGCATGTACGGTGTGCGCCATGACCCTGCCAGCGCAGCCGAGCCTTTTGGGTGAGTCTGCATCGGTTCTGATGAAAAGCCACTAGTTTGGGCCCAATAACACTGAAATTGACAGAATCACATGAAAATACATGTACGGTGTGCGCCGTGACCTTGCCAGCGCAGCCGAGCCTTTTGGGTGAGTCTGCATCGGTTCTGATGAAATGCGACTAGTTTGGGCACAATAACACTGAAATTGACAGAAACACATGAAAATGCATGTACGGTGCGCGCCCTGACCCTGCCAGCGCAGCCGAGCCTTTTGGGTGAGTCTGCATCGGTTCTGATGAAAAGCGACTAGTTTAGGCCCAATAACACTGAAATTGACAGAAAAACATGAAAATGCATGTAACGGTGTGCGCCGTGACCCTGCCAGCGCAGCCGAGCCTTTTGGGTGAGTCTGCATCGGTTCTGATGAAAAGCGACTAGTTTAGGCACAATATCACTGAAATTGACAGAAAAACATGAAAATGCATGTAACGGTCTGCGCCGTGACCCTGCCAGTGCAGCCGAGCCTTTTGGGTGAGTCTGCATCGGTTCTGATGAAAAGCCACTAGTTTGGGCCCAATAACACTGAAATTGACAGAAACACATGAAAATGCATGTACGGTGTGCGCCGTGACCCTGCCAGCGCAGCCGAGCCTTTTGGGTGAGTCTGCATCAGTTCTGATGAAAAGCGACTAGTTTAGGCCCAATAACACTGAAATTGACAGAAAAAGCCATTAGTTTGGGCCCAATAACATTGAAATTGACAGAAACACATGAAAATGCATGTACGGTGTGCGCCGTGACCCTGCCAGCGCAGCCGAGCCTTTTGGGTGAGTCTGCATCGGTTCTGATGAAAAGCGACTAGTTTAGGCCCAATAACACTCAAATTGACAGAAAAACATGAAAATTCATGTAACGGTGTGCGCCGTGACCCTGCCAGCGCAGCCGAGCCTTTTGGGTGAGTCCGCATCGGTTCTGATGAAAAGCCACTAGTTTGGGCCCAATAACACTGAAATTGACAGAAACACATGAAAATGCATGTACGGTGTGCGCCGTGACCCTGCCAGCGCAGCCGAGCCTTTTGGGTGAGTCTGCATCGGTTCTGATGAAAAGCCACTAGTTTGGGCCCAATAACACTGAAATTGACAGAAACACATGAAAATGCATGTACGGTGTGCGCCGTGACCCTGCCAGCGCAGCCGAGCCTTTTGGGTGAGTCTGTATCGGTTCTGATGAAAAGCCACTAGTTTAGGCCCAATAACACTGAAATTGACAGAAAAACATGAAAATGCATGTACGGTGTGCGCCCTGACCCTGCCAGCGCAGCCGAGCCTTTTGGGTGAGTCTGCATCGGTTCTGATGAAAAGCGACTAGTTTGGGCCCAATAACACTGAAATTGACAGAAACACATGAAAATGCATGTAACGGTGCGCGCCGTGACCCTGCCAGCGCAGCCGAGCCTTTCGGGTGAGTCTGCATCGGTTCTGATGAAAAGCCACTAGTTTAGGCCCAATAACACTGAAATTGACAGAAACACATGAAAATGCATGTACGGTGTGCGCCATGACCCTGCCAGCGCAGCCGAGCCTTTTGGGTGAATCTGCATCGGTTCTGATGAAAAGCCACTAGTTTGGGCCCAATAACACTGAAATTGACAGAAACACATGAAAATGCATGTAACGGTGCGCGCCGTGACCCTGCCAGCGCAGCCGAGCCTTTTGGGTGAGTCTGCATCGGTTCTGATGAAAAGCCACTAGTTTAGGCCCAATAACACTGAAATTGACAGAAACACATGAAAATGCATGTACGGTGTGCGCCGTGACCCTGCCAGCGCAGCCGAGCCTTTTGGGTGAATCTGCATCGGTTCTGATGAAAAGCCACTAGTTTGGGCCCAATAACACTGAAATTGACAGAAACACATGAAAATGCATGTACGGTGTGCGCCCTGACCCTGCCAGCGCAGCCGAGCCATTTGGGTGAGTCTGCATCGGTTCTGATGAAAAGCGACTAGTTTGGGCCCAATAACACTGAAATTGACAGAAACACATGAAAATGCATGTAACGGTGCGCGCCGTGACCCTGCCAGCGCAGCCGAGCCTTTTGGGTGAGTCTGCATCGGTTCTGATGAAAAGCCACTAGTTTAGGCCCAATAACACTGAAATTGACAGAAACACATGAAAATGCATGTACGGTGTGCGCCGTGACCCTGCCAGCGCAGCCGAGCCTTTTGGGTGAGTCTGCATCGGTTCTGATGAAAAGCGACTAGTTTGGGCCCAATAACACTGAAATTGACAGAAACACATGAAAATGCATGTAACGGTGCGCGCCGTGACCCTGCCAGCGTAGCCGAGCCTTTTGGGTGAGTCTGCATCGGTTCTGATGAAAAGCCACTAGTTTAGGCCCAATAACACTGAAATTGACAGAAACACATGAAAATGCATGTACGGTGTGCGCCGTGACCCTGCCAGCGCAGCCGAGGCTTTAGGGTGAATCTGCATCGGTTCTGATGAAAAGCCACTAGTTTGGGCCCAATAACACTGAAATTGACAGAAACACATGAAAATGCATGTACGGTGTGCGCCCTGACCCTGCCAGCGCAGCCGAGCCATTTGGGTGAGTCTGCATCGGTTCTGATGAAATGCGACTAGTTTGGGCACAATAACACTGAAATTGACAGAAACACATGAAAATGCATGTACGGTGTGCGCCCTGACCCTGCCAGCGCAGCCGAGCCTTTTGGGTGAGTCTGCATCGGTTCTGATGAAAAGCGACTAGTTTGGGCCCAATAACACTGAAATTGACAGAAAAACATGAAAATGCATGTAACGGTGTGCGCCGTGACCCTGCCAGCGCAGCCGAGCCTTTTGGGTGAGTCTGCATCGGTTCTGATGAAAAGCGACTAGTTTAGGCCCAATAACACTGAAATTGACAGAAAAACATGAAAATGCATGTAACGGTCTGCGCCGTGACCCTGCCAGCGCAGCCGAGCCTTTTGGGTGAGTCTGCATCGGTTCTGATGAAAAGCCACTAGTTTGGGCCCAATAACACTGAAATTGACAGAAACACATGAAAATGCATGTACGGTGTGCGCCGTGACCCTGCCAGCGCAGCCGAGCCTTTTGGGTGAGTCTGCATCAGTTCTGATGAAAAGCGACTAGTTTAGGCCCAATAACACTGAAATTGACAGAAAAAGCCATTAGTTTGGGCCCAATAACACTGAAATTGACAGAAACACATGAAAATGCATGTACGGTGTGCGCCGTGACCCTGCCAGCGCAGCCGAGCCTTTTGGGTGAGTCTGCATCGGTTCTGATGAAAAGCGACTAGTTTAGGCCCAATAACACTCAAATTGACAGAAAAACATGAAAATTCATGTAACGGTGTGCGCCGTGACCCTGCCAGCGCAGCCGAGCCTTTTGGGTGAGTCCGCATCGGTTCTGATGAAAAGCCACTAGTTTGGGCCCAATAACACTGAAATTGACAGAAACACATGAAAATGCATGTACGGTGTGCGCCGTGACCCTGCCAGCGCAGCCGAGCCTTTTGGGTGAGTCTGCATCGGTTCTGATGAAAAGCGACTAGTTTGGGCCCAATAACACTGAAATTGACAGAAACACATGAAAATGCATGTAACGGTGCGCGCCGTGACCCTGCCAGCGCAGCCGAGCCTTTTGGGTGAGTCTGCATCGGTTCTGATGAAAAGCCACTAGTTTGGGCCCAATAACACTGAAATTGACAGAAACACATGAAAATGCATGTACGGTGTGCGCCCTGACCCTGCCAGCGCAGCCGAGCCATTTGGGTGAGTCTGCATCGGTTCTGATGAAAAGCGACTGGTTTGGGCCCAATAACACTGAAATTGACAGAAACACATGAAAATGCATGTACGGTGTGCGCCGTGACCCTGCCAGCGCAGCCGAGCCTTTTGGGTGAGTCTGCATCGGTTCTGATGAAAAGCCACTAGTTTAGGCCCAATAACACTGAAATTGACAGAAACACATGAAAATGCATGTACGGTGTGCGCCATAACTCTGCCAGCGCAGCCGAGCCTTTTGGGTGAGTCTGCATCGGTTCTGATGAAAAGCGACTAGTTTGGGCCCAATAACACTGAAATTGACAGAAACACATGAAAATGCATGTACGGTGTGCGCGGTGACCCTGCCAGCGCAGCCGAGCCTTTTGGGTGAGTCTGCATCGGTTCTGATGAAAAGCCACTAGTTTGGGCCCAATAACACTGACATTGACAGAAACACATGAAAATGCATGTAACGGTGCGCGCCGTGACCCTGCCAGCGCAGCCGAGCCTTTTGGGTGAGTCTGCATCGGTTCTGATGAAAAGCCACTAGTTTAGGCCCAATAACACTGAAATTGACAGAAACACATGAAAATGCATGTACGGTGTGCGCCGTGACCCTGCCAGCGCAGCCGAGCCTTTTGGGTGAGTCTGCATCGGTTCTGATGAAAAGCGACTAGTTTGGGCCCAATAACACTGAAATTGACAGAAACACATGAAAATGTATGTAACGGTGCGCGCCGTGACCCTGCCAGCGTAGCCGAGCCTTTTGGGTGAGTCTGCATCGGTTCTGATGAAAAGCCACTAGTTTAGGCCCAATAACACTGAAATTGACAGAAACACATGAAAATGCATGTACGGTGTGCGCCGTGACCCTGCCAGCGCAGCCGAGGCTTTAGGGTGAATCTGCATCGGTTCTGATGAAAAGCCACTAGTTTGGGCCCAATAACACTGAAATTGACAGAAACACATGAAAATGCATGTACGGTGTGCGCCCTGACCCTGCCAGCGCAGCCGAGCCTTTTGGGTGAGTCTGCATCGGTTCTGATGAAAAGCGACTGGTTTGGGCCCAATAACACTGAAATTGACAGAAACACATGAAAATGCATGTACGGTGTGCGCCGTGACCCTGCCAGCGCAGCCGAGCCTTTTGGGTGAGTCTGCATCAGTTCTGATGAAAAGCGACTAGTTTAGGCACAATAACACTGAAATTGACAGAAAAACATGAAAATGCATGTAACGGTGTGCGCCGTGACCCTGCCAGCGCAGCCGAGGCTTTAGGGTGAGTCTGCATCGGTTCTGATGAAAAGCGACTAGTTTGGGCCCAATAACACTGAAATTGACAGAAACACATGAAAATGCATGTACGGTGTGTGCCCTGACCCTGCCAGTGCAGCCGAGCCTTTTGGGTGAGTCTGCATCGGTTCTGATGAAAAGCGACTGGTTTGGGCCCAATAACACTGAAATTGACAGAAACACATGAAAATGCATGTACGGTGTGCGCCGTGACCCTGCCAGCGCAGCCGAGCCTTTTGGGTGAGTCTGCATCGGTTCTGATGAAAAGCCACTGGTTTAGGCCCAATAACACTGAAATTGACAGAAACACATGAAAATGCATGTAACGGTGTGCGCCGTGACCCTGCCAGCGCAGCCGAGCCTTTTGGGTGAGTCTGCATCGGTTCTGATGAAAAGCCATTAGTTTGGGCCCAATAACACTGAAATTGACAGAAACACATGAAAATGCATGTACGGTGTGCGCCGTGACCCTGCCAGCGCAGCCGAGCCTTTTGGGTGAGTCTGCATCGGTTCTGATGAAAAGCCACTAGTTTAGGCCCAATAACACTGAAATTGACAGAAACACATGAAAATGCATGTACGGTGTGCGCCGTGACCCTGCCAGCGCAGCCGAGCCTTTTGGGTGAGTCTGCATCGGTTCTGATGAAAAGCGACTAGTTTGGGCCCAATAACACTGAAATTGACAGAAACACATGAAAATGCATGTAACGGTGCGCGCCGTGACCCTGCCAGCGTAGCCGAGCCTTTTGGGTGAGTCTGCATCGGTTCTGATGAAAAGCCACTAGTTTAGGCCCAATAACACTGAAATTGACAGAAACACATGAAAATGCATGTACGGTGTGCGCCGTGACCCTGCCAGCGCAGCCGAGGCTTTAGGGTGAATCTGCATCGGTTCTGATGAAAAGCCACTAGTTTGGGCCCAATAACACTGAAATTGACAGAAACACATGAAAATGCATGTACGGTGTGCGCCCTGACCCTGCCAGCGCAGCCGAGCCATTTGGGTGAGTCTGCATCGGTTCTGATGAAATGCGACTAGTTTGGGCACAATAACACTGAAATTGACAGAAACACATGAAAATGCATGTACGGTGTGCGCCCTGACCCTGCCAGCGCAGCCGAGCCTTTTGGGTGAGTCTGCATCGGTTCTGATGAAAAGCGACTAGTTTAGGCCCAATAACACTGAAATTGACAGAAAAACATGAAAATGCATGTAACGGTGTGCGCCGTGACCCTGCCAGCGCAGCCGAGCCTTTTGGGTGAGTCTGCATCAGTTCTGATGAAAAGCGACTAGTTTAGGCCCAATAACACTGAAATTGACAGAAAAAGCCATTAGTTTGGGCCCAATAACACTGAAATTGACAGAAACACATGAAAATGCATGTACGGTGTGCGCCGTGACCCTGCCAGCGCAGCCGAGCCTTTTGGGTGAGTCTGCATCGGTTCTGATGAAAAGCGACTAGTTTAGGCCCAATAACACTCAAATTGACAGAAAAACATGAAAATTCATGTAACGGTGTGCGCCGTGACCCTGCCAGCGCAGCCGAGCCTTTTGGGTGAGTCCGCATCGGTTCTGATGAAAAGCCACTAGTTTGGGCCCAATAACACTGAAATTGACAGAAACACATGAAAATGCATGTACGGTGTGCGCCGTGACCCTGCCAGCGCAGCCGAGCCTTTTGGGTGAGTCCGCATCGGTTCTGATGAAAAGCGACTAGTTTGGGCCCAATAACACTGAAATTGACAGAAACACATGAAAATGCATGTACGGTGTGCGCCGTGACCCTGCCAGCGCAGCCGAGCCTTTTGGGTGAGTCTGTATCGGTTCTGATGAAAAGCCACTAGTTTAGGCCCAATAACACTGAAATTGACAGAAAAACATGAAAATGCATGTACGGTGTGCGCCCTGACCCTGCCAGCGCAGCCGAGCCTTTTGGGTGAGTCTGCATCGGTTCTGATGAAAAGCCATTAGTTTGGGCCCAATAACACTGAAATTGACAGAAACACATGAAAATGCATGTAACGGTGCGCGCCGTGACCCTGCCAGCGCAGCCGAGCCTTTTGGGTGAGTCTGCATCGGTTCTGATGAAAAGCCACTAGTTTAGGCCCAATAACACTGAAATTGATAGAAACACATGAAAATGCATGTACGGTGTGCGCCGTGACCCTGCCAGCGCAGCCGAGCCTTTTGGGTGAATCTGCATCGGTTCTGATGAAAAGCCACTAGTTTGGGCCCAATAACACTGAAATTGACAGAAACACATGAAAATGCATGTAACGGTGCGCGCCGTGACCCTGCCAGCGCAGCCGAGCCTTTTGGGTGAGTCTGCATCGGTTCTGATGAAAAGCCACTAGTTTGGGCCCAATAACACTGAAATTGACAGAAACACATGAAAATGCATGTACGGTGTGCGCCCTGACCCTGCCAGCGCAGCCGAGCCATTTGGGTGAGTCTGCATCGGTTCTGATGAAAAGCGACTGGTTTGGGCCCAATAACACTGAAATTGACAGAAACACATGAAAATGCATGTACGGTGTGCGCCGTGACCCTGCCAGCGCAGCCGAGCCTTTTGGGTGAGTCTGCATCGGTTCTGATGAAAAGCCACTAGTTTGGGCCCAATAACACTGAAATTGACAGAAACACATGAAAATGCATGTACGGTGTGCGCCGTGAACCTGCCAGCGCAGCCGAGCCTTTTGGGTGAGTCTGCATCAGTTCTGATGAAAAGCGACTAGTTTAGGCCCAATAACACTGAAATTGACAGAAAAAGCCATTAGTTTGGGCCCAATAACACTGAAATTGACAGAAACACATGAAAATGCATGTACGGTGTGCGCCGTGACCCTGCCAGCGCAGCCGAGCCTTTTGGGTGAGTCTGCATCGGTTCTGATGAAAAGCGACTAGTTTAGGCCCAATAACACTCAAATTGACAGAAAAACATGAAAATTCATGTAACGGTGTGCGCCGTGACCCTGCCAGCGCAGCCGAGCCTTTTGGGTGAGTCCGCATCGGTTCTGATGAAAAGCCACTAGTTTGGGCCCAATAACACTGAAATTGACAGAAACACATGAAAATGCATGTACGGTGTGCGCCGTGACCCTGCCAGCGCAGCCGAGCCTTTTGGGTGAGTCTGCATCGGTTCTGATGAAAAGCGACTAGTTTGGGCCCAATAACACTGAAATTGACAGAAACACATGAAAATGCATGTACGGTGTGCGCCGTGACCCTGCCAGCGCAGCCGAGCCTTTTGGGTGAGTCTGTATCGGTTCTGATGAAAAGCCACTAGTTTAGGCCCAATAACACTGAAATTGACAGAAAAACATGAAAATGCATGTACGGTGTGCGCCCTGACCCTGCCAGCGCAGCCGAGCCTTTTGGGTGAGTCTGCATCGGTTCTGATGAAAAGCGACTAGTTTGGGCCCAATAACACTGAAATTGACAGAAACACATGAAAATGCATGTAACGGTGCGCGCCGTGACCCTGCCAGCGCAGCCGAGCCTTTTGGGTGAGTCTGCATCGGTTCTGATGAAAAGCCACTAGTTTAGGCCCAATAACACTGAAATTGATAGAAACACATGAAAATGCATGTACGGTGTGCGCCGTGACCCTGCCAGCGCAGCCGAGCCTTTTGGGTGAATCTGCATCGGTTCTGATGAAAAGCCACTAGTTTGGGCCCAATAACACTGAAATTGACAGAAACACATGAAAATGCATGTAACGGTGCGCGCCGTGACCCTGCCAGCGCAGCCGAGCCTTTTGGGTGAGTCTGCATCGGTTCTGATGAAAAGCCACTAGTTTGGGCCCAATAACACTGAAATTGACAGAAACACATGAAAATGCATGTACGGTGTGCGCCCTGACCCTGCCAGCGCAGCCGAGCCATTTGGGTGAGTCTGCATCGGTTCTGATGAAAAGCGACTGGTTTGGGCCCAATAACACTGAAATTGACAGAAACACATGAAAATGCATGTACGGTGTGCGCCGTGACCCTGCCAGCGCAGCCGAGCCTTTTGGGTGAGTCTGCATCGGTTCTGATGAAAAGCCACTAGTTTAGGCCCAATAACACTGAAATTGACAGAAACACATGAAAATGCATGTACGGTGTGCGCCATAACTCTGCCAGCGCAGCCGAGCCTTTTGGGTGAGTCTGCATCGGTTCTGATGAAAAGCGACTAGTTTGGGCCCAATAACACTGAAATTGACAGAAACACATGAAAATGCATGTACGGTGTGCGCGGTGACCCTGCCAGCGCAGCCGAGCCTTTTGGGTGAGTCTGCATCGGTTCTGATGAAAAGCCACTAGTTTGGGCCCAATAACACTGAAATTGACAGAAACACATGAAAATGCATGTAACGGTGCGCGCCGTGACCCTGCCAGCGCAGCTGAGCCTTTTGGGTGAGTCTGCATCGGTTCTGATGAAAAGCCACTAGTTTAGGCCCAATAACACTGAAATTGACAGAAACACATGAAAATGCATGTACGGTGTGCGCCGTGACCCTGCCAGCGCAGCCGAGGCTTTAGGGTGAATCTGCATCGGTTCTGATGAAAAGCCACTAGTTTGGGCCCAATAACACTGAAATTGACAGAAACACATGAAAATGCATGTACGGTGTGCGCCCTGACCCTGCCAGCGCAGCCGAGCCATTTGGGTGAGTCTGCATCGGTTCTGATGAAAAGCGACTGGTTTGGGCCCAATAACACTGAAATTGACAGAAACACATGAAAATGCATGTACGGTGTGCGCCGTGACCCTGCCAGCGCAGCCGAGCCTTTTGGGTGAGTCTGCATCAGTTCTGATGAAAAGCGACTAGTTTAGGCACAATAACACTGAAATTGACAGAAAAACATGAAAATGCATGTAACGGTGTGCGCCGTGACCCTGCCAGCGCAGCCGAGGCTTTAGGGTGAGTCTGCATCGGTTCTGATGAAAAGCGACTAGTTTGGGCCCAATAACACTGAAATTGACAGAAACACATGAAAATGCATGTACGGTGTGTGCCCTGACCCTGCCAGTGCAGCCGAGCCTTTTGGGTGAGTCTGCATCGGTTCTGATGAAAAGCGACTGGTTTGGGCCCAATAACACTGAAATTGACAGAAACACATGAAAATGCATGTACGGTGTGCGCCGTGACCCTGCCAGCGCAGCCGAGCCTTTTGGGTGAGTCTGCATCGGTTCTGATGAAAAGCCACTGGTTTAGGCCCAATAACACTGAAATTGACAGAAACACATGAAAATGCATGTAACGGTGTGCGCCGTGACCCTGCCAGCGCAGCCGAGCCTTTTGGGTGAGTCTGCATCGGTTCTGATGAAAAGCCATTAGTTTGGGCCCAATAACACTGAAATTGACAGAAACACATGAAAATGCATGTACGGTGTGCGCCGTGACCCTGCCAGCGCAGCCGAGCCTTTTGGGTGAGTCTGCATCGGTTCTGATGAAAAGCGACTAGTTTAGGCCCAATAACACTGAAATTGACAGAAAAACATGAAAATTCATGTAACGGTGTGCGCCGTGACCCTGCCAGCGCAGCCGAGCCTTTTGGGTGAGTCCGCATCGGTTCTGATGAAAAGCCACTAGTTTGGGCCCAATAACACTGAAATTGACAGAAACACATGAAAATGCATGTACGGTGTGCGCCGTGACCCTGCCAGCGCAGCCGAGCCTTTTGGGTGAGTCTGCATCGGTTCTGATGAAAAGCGACTAGTTTGGGCCCAATAACACTGAAATTGACAGAAACACATGAAAATGCATGTAACGGTGCGCGCCGTGACCCTGCCAGCGTAGCCGAGCCTTTTGGGTGAGTCTGCATCGGTTCTGATGAAAAGCCACTAGTTTAGGCCCAATAACACTGAAATTGACAGAAACACATGAAAATGCATGTACGGTGTGCGCCGTGACCCTGCCAGCGCAGCCGAGGCTTTAGGGTGAATCTGCATCGGTTCTGATGAAAAGCCACTAGTTTGGGCCCAATAACACTGAAATTGACAGAAACACATGAAAATGCATGTACGGTGTGCGCCCTGACCCTGCCAGCGCAGCCGAGCCATTTGGGTGAGTCTGCATCGGTTCTGATGAAAAGCGACTGGTTTGGGCCCAATAACACTGAAATTGACAGAAACACATGAAAATGCATGTACGGTGTGCGCCGTGACCCTGCCAGCGCAGCCGAGCCTTTTGGGTGAGTCTGCATCAGTTCTGATGAAAAGCGACTAGTTTAGGCACAATAACACTGAAATTGACAGAAAAACATGAAAATGCATGTAACGGTGTGCGCCGTGACCCTGCCAGCGCAGCCGAGGCTTTAGGGTGAGTCTGCATCGGTTCTGATGAAAAGCGACTAGTTTGGGCCCAATAACACTGAAATTGACAGAAACACATGAAAATGCATGTACGGTGTGTGCCCTGACCCTGCCAGTGCAGCCGAGCCTTTTGGGTGAGTCTGCATCGGTTCTGATGAAAAGCGACTGGTTTGGGCCCAATAACACTGAAATTGACAGAAACACATGAAAATGCATGTACGGTGTGCGCCGTGACCCTGCCAGCGCAGCCGAGCCTTTTGGGTGAGTCTGCATCGGTTCTGATGAAAAGCCACTGGTTTAGGCCCAATAACACTGAAATTGACAGAAACACATGAAAATGCATGTAACGGTGTGCGCCGTGACCCTGCCAGCGCAGCCGAGCCTTTTGGGTGAGTCTGCATCGGTTCTGATGAAAAGCCATTAGTTTGGGCCCAATAACACTGAAATTGACAGAAACACATGAAAATGCATGTACGGTGTGCGCCGTGACCCTGCCAGCGCAGCCGAGCCTTTTGGGTGAGTCTGCATCGGTTCTGATGAAAAGCGACTAGTTTAGGCCCAATAACACTGAAATTGACAGAAAAACATGAAAATTCATGTAACGGTGTGCGCCGTGACCCTGCCAGCGCAGCCGAGCCTTTTGGGTGAGTCCGCATCGGTTCTGATGAAAAGCCACTAGTTTGGGCCCAATAACACTGAAATTGACAGAAACACATGAAAATGCATGTACGGTGTGCGCCGTGACCCTGCCAGCGCAGCCGAGCCTTTTGGGTGAGTCTGCATCGGTTCTGATGAAAAGCGACTAGTTTGGGCCCAATAACACTGAAATTGACAGAAACACATGAAAATGCATGTAACGGTGCGCGCCGTGACCCTGCCAGCGCAGCCGAGCCTTTTGGGTGAGTCTGCATCGGTTCTGATGAAAAGCCACTAGTTTAGGCCCAATAACACTGAAATTGACAGAAACACATGAAAATGCATGTACGGTGTGCGCCGTGACCCTGCCAGCGCAGCCGAGCCTTTTGGGTGAATCTGCATCGGTTCTGATGAAAAGCCACTAGTTTGGGCCCAATAACACTGAAATTGACAGAAACACATGAAAATGCATGTACGGTGTGCGCCCTGACCCTGCCAGCGCAGCCGAGCCATTTGGGTGAGTCTGCATCGGTTCTGATGAAAAGCGACTGGTTTGGGCCCAATAACACTGAAATTGACAGAAACACATGAAAATGCATGTACGGTGTGCGCCGTGACCCTGCCAGCGCAGCCGAGCCTTTTGGGTGAGTCTGCATCGGTTCTGATGAAAAGCCACTAGTTTAGGCCCAATAACACTGAAATTGACAGAAACACATGAAAATGCATGTACGGTGTGCGCCGTGACCCTGCCAGCGCAGCCGAGCCTTTTGGGTGAGTCTGCATCGGTTCTGATGAAAAGCCACTAGTTTGGGCCCAATAACACTGAAATTGACAGAAACACATGAAAATGCATGTACGGTGTGCGCCGTGACCCTGCCAGCGCAGCCGAGCCTTTTGGGTGAGTCTGTATCGGTTCTGATGAAAAGCCACTAGTTTAGGCCCAATAACACTGAAATTGACAGAAACACATGAAAATGCATGTAACGGTGCGCGCCGTGACCCTGCCAGCGCAGCCGAGCCTTTTGGGTGAGTCTGCATCGGTTCTGATGAAAAGCCACTAGTTTAGGCCCAATAACACTGAAATTGACAGAAACACATGAAAATGCATGTACGGTGTGCGCCGTGACCCTGCCAGCGCAGCCGAGCCTTTTGGGTGAGTCTGCATCGGTTCTGATGAAAAGCGACTAGTTTGGGCCCAATAACACTGAAATTGACAGAAACACATGAAAATGCATGTAACGGTGCGCGCCGTGACCCTGCCAGCGCAGCCGAGCCTTTTGGGTGAGTCTGCATCGGTTCTGATGAAAAGCCACTAGTTTAGGCCCAATAACACTGAAATTGACAGAAACACATGAAAATGCATGTACGGTGTGCGCCGTGACCCTGCCAGCGCAGCATAGCCTTTTGGGTGAATCTGCATCGGTTCTGATGAAAAGCCAGTAGTTTGGGCCCAATAACACTGAAATTGACAGAAACACATGAAAATGCATGTACGGTGTGCGCCCTGACCCTGCCAGCGCAGCCGAGCCTTTTGGGTGAGTCTGCATCGGTTCTGATGAAAAGCGACTGGTTTGGGCCCAATAACACTGAAATTGACAGAAACACATGAAAATGCATGTACGGTGTGCGCCGTGACCCTGCCAGCGCAGCCGAGCCTTTTGGGTGAGTCTGCATCGGTTCTGATGAAAAGCCACTAGTTTAGGCCCAATAACACTGAAATTGACAGAAACACATGAAAATGCATCTGCGGTGTGCGCCATAACTCTGCCAGCGCAGCCGAGCCTTTTGGGTGAGTCTGCATCGGTTCTGATGAAAAGCCATTAGTTTGGGCCCAATAACACTGAAATTGACAGAAACACATGAAAATGCATGTACGGTGTGCGCCGTGACCCTGCCAGCGCAGCCGAGCCTTTTGGGTGAGTCTGCATCGGTTCTGATGAAAAGCCACTAGTTTGGGCCCAATAACACTGAAATTGACAGAAACACATGAAAATGCATGTAACGGTGTGTGCCGTGACCCTGCCAGTGCAGCCGAGCCTTTTGGGTGAGTCTGCATCGGTTCTGATGAAAAGCGACTAGTTTGGGCCCAATAACACTGAAATTGACAGAAACACATGAAAATGCATGTACGGTGTGCGCCGTGACCCTGCCAGCGCAGCCGAGCCTTTTGGGTGAGTCTGCATCGGTTCTGATGAAAAGCGACTAGTTTAGGCCCAATAACACTGAAATTGACAGAAAAACATGAAAATGCATGTACGGTGTGCGCCGTGATCCTGCCAGCGCAGCCGAGCCTTTTGGGTGAGTCTGCATCGGTTCTGATGAAAAGCCACTAGTTTAGGCCCAATAACACTGAAATTGACAGAAAAACATGAAAATGCATGTACGGTGTGCGCCGTGACCCTGCCAGCGCAGCCGAGCCTTTTGGGTGAGTCTGCATCGGTTCTGATGAAAAGCCACTAGTTTGGGCCCAATAACACTGAAATTGACAGAAACACATGAAAATGCATGTACGGTGTGCGCCTTGACACTGCCAGCGCAGCCGAGCCTTTTGGGTGAGTCTGCATCGGTTCTGATGAAAAGCGACTACTTTAGGCCCAATAACACTGAAATTGACAGAAACACATGAAAATGCATGTAACGGTGTGCGCCCTGACCCTGCCAGCGCAGCCGAGGCTTTAGGGTGAGTTTGCATCGGTTCTGATGAAAAGCGACTAGTTTGGGCCCAATAACACTGAAATTGACAGAAACACATGAAAATGCATGTACGGTGTGCGCCGTGACCCTGCCAGCGCAGCATAGCCTTTTGGGTGAATCTGCATCGGTTCTGATGAAAAGCCAGTAGTTTGGGCCCAATAACACTGAAATTGACAGAAACACATGAAAATGCATGTACGGTGTGCGCCCTGACCCTGCCAGCGCAGCCGAGCCTTTTGGGTGAGTCTGCATCGGTTCTGATGAAAAGCGACTGGTTTGGGCCCAATAACACTGAAATTGACAGAAACACATGAAAATGCATGTACGGTGTGCGCCGTGACCCTGCCAGCGCAGCCGAGCCTTTTGGGTGAGTCTGCATCGGTTCTGATGAAAAGCCACTAGTTTAGGCCCAATAACACTGAAATTGACAGAAACACATGAAAATGCATCTGCGGTGTGCGCCATAACTCTGCCAGCGCAGCCGAGCCTTTTGGGTGAGTCTGCATCGGTTCTGATGAAAAGCCATTAGTTTGGGCCCAATAACACTGAAATTGACAGAAACACATGAAAATGCATGTACGGTGTGCGCCGTGACCCTGCCAGCGCAGCCGAGCCTTTTGGGTGAGTCTGCATCGGTTCTGATGAAAAGCCACTAGTTTGGGCCCAATAACACTGAAATTGACAGAAACACATGAAAATGCATGTAACGGTGTGTGCCGTGACCCTGCCAGTGCAGCCGAGCCTTTTGGGTGAGTCTGCATCGGTTCTGATGAAAAGCGACTAGTTTGGGCCCAATAACACTGAAATTGACAGAAACACATGAAAATGCATGTACGGTGTGCGCCGTGACCCTGCCAGCGCAGCCGAGCCTTTTGGGTGAGTCTGCATCGGTTCTGATGAAAAGCGACTAGTTTAGGCCCAATAACACTGAAATTGACAGAAAAACATGAAAATGCATGTACGGTGTGCGCCGTGATCCTGCCAGCGCAGCCGAGCCTTTTGGGTGAGTCTGCATCGGTTCTGATGAAAAGCCACTAGTTTAGGCCCAATAACACTGAAATTGACAGAAAAACATGAAAATGCATGTACGGTGTGCGCCGTGACCCTGCCAGCGCAGCCGAGCCTTTTGGGTGAGTCTGCATCGGTTCTGATGAAAAGCCACTAGTTTGGGCCCAATAACACTGAAATTGACAGAAACACATGAAAATGCATGTACGGTGTGCGCCCTGACCCTGCCAGCGCAGCCGAGCCTTTTGGGTGAGTCTGCATCGGTTCTGATGAAAAGCGACTGGTTTGGGCCCAATAACACTGAAATTGACAGAAACACATGAAAATGCATGTACGGTGTGCGCCGTGACCCTGCCAGCGCAGCCGAGCCTTTTGGGTGAGTCTGCATCGGTTCTGATGAAAAGCCACTAGTTTGGGCCCAATAACACTGAAATTGACAGAAACACATGAAAATGCATGTACGGTGTGCGCCTTGACACTGCCAGCGCAGCCGAGCCTTTTGGGTGAGTCTGCATCGGTTCTGATGAAAAGCGACTACTTTAGGCCCAATAACACTGAAATTGACAGAAACACATGAAAATGCATGTAACGGTGTGCGCCCTGACCCTGCCAGCGCAGCCGAGGCTTTAGGGTGAGTTTGCATCGGTTCTGATGAAAAGCGACTAGTTTGGGCCCAATAACACTGAAATTGACAGAAACACATGAAAATGCATGTACGGTGTGCGCCCTGACCCTGCCAGCGCAGCCGAGCCTTTTGGGTGAGTCTGCATCGGTTCTGATGAAAAGCCACTGGTTTGGGCCCAATAACACTGAAATTGACAGAAACACATGAAAATGCATGTAACGGTGTGCGCCGTGACCCTGCCAGTGCAGCCGAGCCTTTTGGGTGAGTCTGCATCGGTTCTGATGAAAAGCTACTACTTTAGGCCCAATAACACTGAAATTGACAGAAAAACATGAAAATGCATGTAACGGTGTGCGCCGCGACCCTGCCAGCGCAGCCGAGCTTTTAGGGTGAGTCTGCATCGGTTCTGATGAAAAGCGACTAGTTTGGGCCCAATAACACTGAAATTGACAGAAACACATGAAAATGCATGTACGGTGTGCGCCCTGACCCTGCCAGCGCAGCCGAGCCTTTTGGGTGAGTCTGCATCGGTTCTGATGAAAAGTGACTGGTTTGGGCCCAATAACACTGAAATTGACAGAAACACATGAAAATGCATGTACGGTGTGCGCCGTGACCCTGCCAGCGCAGCCGATCCTTTTGGGTGAGTCTGCATCGGTTCTGATGAAAAGCCACTAGTTTGGGCCCAATAACACTGAAATTGACAGAAACACATGAAAATGCATGTAACGGTGTGCGCCGTGACCCTGCCAGCGCAGCCGAGCCTTTTGGGTGAGTCTGCATCGGTTCTGATGAAAAGCGACTGGTTTGGGCCCAATAACACTGAAATTGACAGAAACACATGAAAATGCATGTACGGTGTGCGCCGTGACCCTGCCAGCGCAGCCGAGCCTTTTGGGTGAGTCTGCATCGGTTCTGATGAAAAGCCACTAGTTTAGGCCCAATAACACTGAAATTGACAGAAACACATGAAAATGCATCTGCGGTGTGCGCCATAACTCTGCCAGCGCAGCCGAGCCTTTTGGGTGAGTCTGCATCGGTTCTGATGAAAAGCCATTAGTTTGGGCCCAATAACACTGAAATTGACAGAAACACATGAAAATGCATGTACGGTGTGCGCCGTGACCCTGCCAGCGCAGCCGAGCCTTTTGGGTGAGTCTGCATCGGTTCTGATGAAAAGCCACTAGTTTGGGCCCAATAACACTGAAATTGACAGAAACACATGAAAATGCATGTAACGGTGTGTGCCGTGACCCTGCCAGTGCAGCCGAGCCTTTTGGGTGAGTCTGCATCGGTTCTGATGAAAAGCGACTAGTTTGGGCCCAATAACACTGAAATTGACAGAAACACATGAAAATGCATGTACGGTGTGCGCCGTGACCCTGCCAGCGCAGCCGAGCCTTTTGGGTGAGTCTGCATCGGTTCTGATGAAAAGCGACTAGTTTAGGCCCAATAACACTGAAATTGACAGAAAAACATGAAAATGCATGTACGGTGTGCGCCGTGATCCTGCCAGCGCAGCCGAGCCTTTTGGGTGAGTCTGCATCGGTTCTGATGAAAAGCGACTAGTTTAGGCCCAATGACACTGAAATTGACAGAAACACATGAAAATGCATGTACGGTGTGCGCCGTGACCCTGCCAGCGCAGCCGAGCCTTTTGGGTGAGTCTGCATCGGTTCTGATGAAAAGCCACTAGTTTGGGCCCAATAACACTGAAATTGACAGAAACACATGAAAATGCATGTACGGTGTGCGCCCTGACCCTGCCAGCGCAGCCGAGCCTTTTGGGTGAGTCTGCATCGGTTCTGATGAAAAGCGACTGGTTTGGGCCCAATAACACTGAAATTGACAGAAACACATGAAAATGCATGTACGGTGTGCGCCTTGACACTGCCAGCGCAGCCGAGCCTTTTGGGTGAGTCTGCATCGGTTCTGATGAAAAGCGACTACTTTAGGCCCAATAACACTGAAATTGACAGAAACACATGAAAATGCATGTAACGGTGTGCGCCCTGACCCTGCCAGCGCAGCCGAGGCTTTAGGGTGAGTTTGCATCGGTTCTGATGAAAAGCGACTAGTTTGGGCCCAATAACACTGAAATTGACAGAAACACATGAAAATGCATGTACGGTGTGCGCCCTGACCCTGCCAGCGCAGCCGAGCCTTTTGGGTGAGTCTGCATCGGTTCTGATGAAAAGCCACTGGTTTGGGCCCAATAACACTGAAATTGACAGAAACACATGAAAATGCATGTAACGGTGTGCGCCGTGACCCTGCCAGTGCAGCCGAGCCTTTTGGGTGAGTCTGCATCGGTTCTGATGAAAAGCTACTACTTTAGGCCCAATAACACTGAAATTGACAGAAAAACATGAAAATGCATGTAACGGTGTGCGCCGCGACCCTGCCAGCGCAGCCGAGCTTTTAGGGTGAGTCTGCATCGGTTCTGATGAAAAGCGACTAGTTTGGGCCCAATAACACTGAAATTGACAGAAACACATGAAAATGCATGTACGGTGTGCGCCCTGACCCTGCCAGCGCAGCCGAGCCTTTTGGGTGAGTCTGCATCGGTTCTGATGAAAAGTGACTGGTTTGGGCCCAATAACACTGAAATTGACAGAAACACATGAAAATGCATGTACGGTGTGCGCCGTGACCCTGCCAGCGCAGCCGATCCTTTTGGGTGAGTCTGCATCGGTTCTGATGAAAAGCCACTAGTTTGGGCCCAATAACACTGAAATTGACAGAAACACATGAAAATGCATGTAACGGTGTGCGCCGTGACCCTGCCAGCGCAGCCGAGCCTTTTGGGTGAGTCTGCATCGGTTCTGATGAAAAGCGACTGGTTTGGGCCCAATAACACTGAAATTGACAGAAACACATGAAAATGCATGTACGGTGTGCGCCGTGACCCTGCCAGCGCAGCCGAGCCTTTTGGGTGAGTCTGCATCGGTTCTGATGAAAAGCCACTAGTTTGGGCTCAATAACACTGAAATTGACAGAAACACATGAAAATGCATGTACGGTGTGCGCCCTGACCCTGCCAGCGCAGCCGAGCCTTTTGGGTGAGTCTGCATCGGTTCTGATGAAAAGCGACTGGTTTGGGCCCAATAACACTGAAATTGACAGAAACACATGAAAATGCATGTACGGTGTGCGCCCTGACCCTGCCAGCGCAGCCGAGCCTTTTGGGTGAGTCTACATCCGTTCTGATGACAAGCGACTAATTTAGGCCCAATAATACTGAAATTGACAGAAAAACATGAAAATGCATGTAACGGTGTGCGCCATGACCCTGCCAGCGCAGCCGAGGCTTTAGGGTGAGTCTGCATCGGTTCTGATGAAAAGCGACTAGTTTGGGCCCAATAACACTGAAATTGACAGAAACACATGAAAATGCATGTACGGTGTGCGCCCTGACCCTGCCAGCGCAGCCGAGCCTTTTGGGTGAGTCTGCATCGGTTCTGATGAAAAGCGACTGGTTTGGGCCCAATAACACTGAAATTGACAGAAACACATGAAAATGCATGTACGGTGTGCGCCGTGACCCTGCCAGCGCAGCCGAGCCTTTTGGGTGAGTCTGCATCGGTTCTGATGAAAAGCCACTAGTTTGGGCCCAATAACACTGAAATTGACAGAAAAACATGAAAATGCATGTATGGTGTGCGCCTTGACACTGCCAGCGCAGCCGAGCCTTTTGGGTGAGTCTGCATCGGTTCTGATGAAAAGTGACTACTTTAGGCCCAATAACACTGAAATTGACAGAAAAACATGAAAATGCATGTAACGGTGTGCGCCCTGACCCTGCCAGCGCAGCCGAGGCTTTAGGGTGAGTCTGCATCGGTTCTGATGAAAAGCGACTAGTTTGGGCCCAATAACACTGAAATTGACAGAAAAACATGAAAATGCATGTAATGGTGTGCGCCGTGACCCTGCCAGCGCAGCCGAGCCTTTTGGGTGAGTCTGCATCGGTTCTGATGAAAAGCCACTAGTTTGGGCCCAATAACACTGAAATTGACAGAAACACATGAAAATGCATGTACGGTGTGCGCCCTAACCCTGCCAGCGCAGCCGAGTCTTTTGGGTGAGTCTGCATAGGTTCTGATGAAAAGCGACTGGTTTGGGCCCAATAACACTGAAATTGACAGAAACACATGAAAATGCATGTACGGTGTGCACCGTGACCCTGCCAGCGCAGCCGAGCCTTTTGGGTGAGTCTGCATCGGTTCTGATGAAGAGCCACTAGTTTAGGCCCAATAACACTGAAATTGACAGAAACACATGAAAATGCATGTACGGTGTGCGCCATAACTCTGCCAGCGCAGCCGAGCCTTTTGGGTGAGTCTGCATCGGTTCTGATGAAAAGCCATTAGTTTGGGCCCAATAACACTGAAATTGACAGAAACACATGAAAATGCATGTACGGTATGCGCCCTGACCCTGCCAGCGCAGCCGAGCCTTTTGGGTGAGTCTGCATCAGTTCTGATGAAAAGCGACTAGTTTGGGCCCAATAACACTGAAATTGACAGAAACACATGAAAATGTATGTACGGTGTGCGCCCTGACGCTGCCAGTGCAGCCGAGCCTTTTGGGTGAGTCTGCATCGGTTCTGATGAAAAGCGACTGGTTTGGGCCCAATAACACTGAAATTGACAGAAACACATGAAAATGCATGTACGGTGTGCGCCCTGACGCTGCCAGTGCAGCCGAGCCTTTTGGGTGAGTCTGCATCGGTTCTGATGAAAAGCGACTGGTTTGGGCCCAATAACACTGAAATTGACAGAAACACATGAAAATGCATGTACGGTGTGCACCGTGACCCTGCCAGCGCAGCCGAGCCTTTTGGGTGAGTCTGCATCGGTTCTGATGAAAAGCGACTAGTTTAGGCCCAATAACACTGAAATTGACAGAAAAACATGAAAATGCATGTAACGGTGTGCGCCGTGACCCTGCCAGCGCAGCCGAGGCTTTAGGGTGAGTCTGCATCGGTTCTGATGAAAAGCGACTAGTTTAGGCCCAATAACACTGAAATTGACAGAAACACATGAAAATGCATGTAACGGTGTGCGCCGTGACCCTGCCAGCGCAGCCGAGCCTTTTGGGTGAGTCTGCATCGGTTCTGATGAAAAGCGACTAGTTTGGGCCCAATAACACTGAAATTGACAGAAACACATGAAAACGCATGTACGGTGTGCGCCGTGACCCTGCCAGTGCAGCCGAGCCTTTTGGGTGAGTCTGCATCGGTTCTGATGAAAAGCGACTAGTTTAGGCCCAATAACACTGAAATTGACAGAAAAACATGAAAATGCATGTAACGGTGTGCGCCGTGACCCTGCCAGCGCAGCCGAGGCTTTAGGGTGAGTCTGCATCGGTTCTGATGAAAAGCCACTAGTTTAGGCCCAATAACACTGAAATTGACAGAAACACATGAAAATGCATGTACGGTGTGCGCCGTGACCCTGCCAGCGCAGCCGAGGCTTTAGGGTGAGTCTGCATCGGTTCTGATGAAAAGCGACTAGTTTGGGCACAATAACACTGAAATTGACAGAAACACATGAAAATGCATGTACGGTGTGCGCCCTAACCCTGCCAGCGCAGCTGAGCCTTTTGGGTGAGTCTGCATCGGTTCTGATGAAAAGCGACTGGTTTGGGCCCAATAACACTGAAATTGACAGAAACACATGAAAATGCATGTAACGGTGTGCGCCGTGACCCTGCCTGCGCAGCCGAGGCTTTAGGGTGAGTCTGCATCGGTTCTGATGAAAAGCGACTAGTTTAGGCCCAATAACACTGAAATTGACAGAAAAACATGAAAATGTATGTAACGGTGTGCGCCGTGACCCTGCCAGCGCAGCCGAGGCTTTAGGGTGAGTCTGCATCGGTTCTGATGAAAAGCGACTAGTTTGGGCACAATAACACTGAAATTGACAGAAACACATGAAAATGCATGTACGGTGTGCGCCCTAACCCTGCCAGCGCAGCTGAGCCTTTTGGGTGAGTCTGCATCGGTTCTGATGAAAAGCGACTGGTTTGGGCCCAATAACACTGAAATTGACAGAAACACATGAAAATGCATGTAACGGTGTGCGCCGTGACCCTGCCTGCGCAGCCGAGGCTTTAGGGTGAGTCTGCATCGGTTCTGATGAAAAGCGACTAGTTTAGGCCCAATAACACTGAAATTGACAGAAAAACATGAAAATGTATGTAACGGTGTGCGCCGTGACCCTGCCAGCGCAGCCGAGGCTTTAGGGTGAGTCTGCATCGGTTCTGATGAAAAGCGACTAGTTTGGGCACAATAACACTGAAATTGACAGAAACACATGAAAATGCATGTACGGTGTGCGCCCTAACCCTGCCAGCGCAGCCGAGCCTTTTGGGTGAGTCTGCATCGGTTCTGATGCAAAGCGACTGGTTTGGGCCCAATAACACTGAAATTGACAGAAACACATGAAAATGCATGTAACGGTGTGCGCCGTGACCCTGCCAGTGCAGCCGAGCCTTTTGGGTGAGTCTGCATCGGTTCTGATGAAAAGCGACTAGTTTAGGCCCAATAACACTGAAATTGACAGAAACACATGAAAATGCATGTACGGTGTGCGCCGTGACCCTGCCAGCGCAGCCGAGGCTTTTGGGTGAGTCTGCATCGGTTCTGATGAAAAGCCACTAGTTTGGGCCCAATAACACTGAAATTGACAGAAACACATGAAAATGCATGTACGGTGTGCGCCGTGACACTGCCAGCGCAGCCGAGCCTTTTGGGTGAGTCTGCATCGGTTCTGATGAAAAGCCGCTAGTTTGGGCCCAATAACACTGAAATTGACAGAAACACATGAAAATGCATGTAACGGTGTGCGCCGCGACCCTGCCAGCGCAGCCGATCCTTTTGGGTGAGTCTGCATCGGTTCTGATGAAAAGCCACTAGTTTGGGCCCAATAACACTGAAATTGACAGAAACACATGAAAATGCATGTAACGGTGTGCGCCGTGACCCTGCCAGCGCAGCCTAGCCTTTTGGGTGAGTCTGCATCAGTTCTGATGAAAAGCGACTAGTTTAGGCCCAATAACACTGAAATTGACAGAAAAACATGAAAATGTATGTAACGGTGTGCGCCGTGACCCTGCCAGCGCAGCCGAGGCTTTAGGGTGAGTCTGCATCGGTTCTGATGAAAAGCGACTAGTTTGGGCCCAATAACACTGAAATTGACAGAAACACATGAAAATGCATGTACGGTGTGCGCCGTGACCCTGCCAGCGCAGCCGAGCCTTTTGGGTGAGTCTGCATCGGTTCTGATGAAAAGCCACTAGTTTAGGCCCAATAACACTGAAATTGACAGAAACACATGAAAATGCATGTACGGTGTGCGCCGTGACCCTGCCAGCGCAGCCGAGGCTTTAGGGTGAGTCTGCATCGGTTCTGATGAAAAGCGACTAGTTTGGGCACAATAACACTGAAATTGACAGAAACACATGAAAATGCATGTACGGTGTGCGCCCTAACCCTGCCAGCGCAGCTGAGCCTTTTGGGTGAGTCTGCATCGGTTCTGATGAAAAGCGACTGGTTTGGGCCCAATAACACTGAAATTGACAGAAACACATGAAAATGCATGTAACGGTGTGCGCCGTGACCCTGCCTGCGCAGCCGAGGCTTTAGGGTGAGTCTGCATCGGTTCTGATGAAAAGCGACTAGTTTAGGCCCAATAACACTGAAATTGACAGAAACACATGAAAATGCATGTACGGTGTGCGCCGTGACCCTGCCAGCGCAGCCGAGGCTTTTGGGTGAGTCTGCATCGGTTCTGATGAAAAGCCACTAGTTTGGGCCCAATAACACTGAAATTGACAGAAACACATGAAAATGCATGTACGGTGTGCGCCGTGACACTGCCAGCGCAGCCGAGCCTTTTGGGTGAGTCTGCATCGGTTCTGATGAAAAGCCACTAGTTTGGGCCCAATAACACTAAAATTGACAGAAACACATGAAAATGCATGTAACGGTGTGCGCCGCGACCCTGCCAGCGCAGCCGATCCTTTTGGGTGAGTCTGCATCGGTTCTGATGAAAAGCCACTAGTTTGGGGCCAATAACACTGAAATTGACAGAAACACATGAAAATGCATGTAACGGTGTGCGCCGTGACCCTGCCAGCGCAGCCGAGCCTTTTGGGTGAGTCTGCATCAGTTCTGATGAAAAGCGACTAGTTTAGGCCCAATAACACTGAAATTGACAGAAAAACATGAAAATGTATGTAACGGTGTGCGCCGTGACCCTGCCAGCGCAGCCGAGGCTTTAGGGTGAGTCTGCATCGGTTCTGATGAAAAGCGACTAGTTTGGGCCCAATAACACTGAAATTGACAGAAACACATGAAAATGCATGTACGGTGTGCGCCGTGACCCTGCCAGCGCAGCCGAGCCTTTTGGGTGAGTCTGCATCGGTTCTGATGAAAAGCCACTAGTTTAGGCCCAATAACACTGAAATTGACAGAAACACATGAAAATGCATGTACGGTGTGCGCCGTGACCCTGCCAGCGCAGCCGAGCCTTTTGGGTGAATCTGCATCGGTTCTGATGAAAAGCCACTAGTTTGGGCCCAATAACACTGAAATTGACAGAAACACATGAAAATGCATGTACGGTGTGCGTCGTGACACTGCCAGCGCAGCCGAGCCATTTGGGTGAGTCTGCATCGGTTCTGATGAAAAGCCACTAGTTTGGGCCCAATAACACTGAAATTGACAGAAACACATGAAAATGCATGTACGGTGTGCGCCCTAACCCTGCCAGCGCAGCCGAGCCTTTTGGGTGAGTCTGCATCGGTTCTGATGAAAAGCGACTGGTTTGGGCCCAGTAACACTGAAATTGACAGAAACACATGAAAATGCATGTAACGGTGTGCGCCGTGACCCTGCCAGCACAGCCGAGGCTTTAGGGTGAGTCTGCATCGGTTCTGATGAAAAGCGACTAGTTTAGGCCCAATAACACTGAAATTGACAGAAACACATGAAAATGCATGTAACGGTGTGCGCCGTGACCCTGCCAGCGCAGCCGAGCCTTTTGGGTGAGTCTGCATCGGTTCTGATGAAAAGCGACTAGTTTGGGCCCAATAACACTGAAATTGACAGAAACACATGAAAACGCATGTACGGTGTGCGCCGTGACCCTGCCAGTGCAGCCGAGCCTTTTGGGTGAGTCTGCATCGGTTCTGATGAAAAGCGACTAGTTTAGGCCCAATAACACTGAAATTGACAGAAACACATGAAAATGCATGTACGGTGTGCGCCCTAACCCTGCCAGCGCAGCCGAGCCTTTTGGGTGAGTCTGCATCGGTTCTGATGAAAAGCGACTGGTTTGGGCCCAATAACACTGAAATTGACAGAAACACATGAAAATGCATGTAACGGTGTGCGCCGTGACCCTGCCTGCGCAGCCGAGGCTTTAGGGTGAGTCTGCATCGGTTCTGATGAAAAGCCACTAGTTTAGGCCCAATAACACTGAAATTGACAGAAACACATGAAAATGCATGTACGGTGTGCGCCGTGACCCTGCCAGCGCAGCCGAGGCTTTTGGGTGAGTCTGCATCGGTTCTGATGAAAAGCCACTAGTTTGGGCCCAATAACACTGAAATTGACAGAAACACATGAAAATGCATGTAACGGTGTGCGCCGCGACCCTGCCAGCGCAGCCGATCCTTTTGGGTGAGTCTGCATCAGTTCTGATGAAAAGCGACTAGTTTAGGCCCAATAACACTGAAATTGACAGAAAAACATGAAAATGTATGTAACGGTGTGCGCCGTGACCCTGCCAGCGCAGCCGAGGCTTTAGGGTGAGTCTGCATCGGTTCTGATGAAAAGCGACTAGTTTGGGCCCAATAACACTGAAATTGACAGAAACACATGAAAATGCATGTACGGTGTGCGCCGTGACCCTGCCAGCGCAGCCGAGCCTTTTGGGTGAATCTGCATCGGTTCTGATGAAAAGCCACTAGTTTGAGCCCAATAACACTGAAATTGACAGAAACACATGAAAATGCATGTACGGTGTGCGTCGTGACACTGCCAGCGCAGCCGAGCCATTTGGGTGAGTCTGCATCGGTTCTGATGAAAAGCCACTAGTTTGGGCCCAATAACACTGAAATTGACAGAAACACATGAAAATGCATGTACGGTGTGCGCCGTGACCCTGCCAGCGCAGCCGAGGCTTTAGGGTGAGTCTGCATCGGTTCTGATGAAAAGCCACTAGTTTGGGCACAATAACACTGAAATTGACAGAAACACATGAAAATGCATGTACGGTGTGCGCCCTAACCCTGCCAGCGCAGCCGAGCCTTTTGGGTGAGTCTGCATCGGTTCTGATGAAAAGCGACTGGTTTGGGCCCAGTAACACTGAAATTGACAGAAACACATGAAAATGCATGTAACGGTGTGCGCCGTGACCCTGCCAGCACAGCCGAGGCTTTAGGGTGAGTCTGCATCGGTTCTGATGAAAAGCGACTAGTTTAGGCCCAATAACACTGAAATTGACAGAAAAACATGAAAATGCATGTACGGTGTGCGCCGTGACCCTGCCAGCGCAGCCGAGGCTTTTGGGTGAGTCTGCATCGGTTCTGATGAAAAGCCACTAGTTTGGGCCCAATAACACTGAAATTGACAGAAACACATGAAAATGCATGTACGGTGTGCGCCGTGACACTGCCAGCGCAGCCGAGCCTTTTGGGTGAGTCTGCATCGGTTCTGATGAAAAGCGACTAGTTTGGGCCCAATAACACTGAAATTGACAGAAAAACATGAAAATGCATGTAACGGTGTGCGCCGCGACCCTGCCAGCGCAGCCGAGGCTTTAGGGTGAGTCTGCATCGGTTCTGATGAAAAGCGACTAGTTTGGGCCCAATAACACTGAAATTGACAGAAACACATGAAAATGCATGTACGGTGTGCGCCCTGACCCTGCCAGCGCAGCCGAGCCTTTTGGGTGAGTCTGCATCGGTTCTGATGAAAAGCGACTGGTTTGGGCCCAATAACACTGAAATTGACAGAAACACATGAAAATGCATGTACGGTGTGCGCCGTGACCCTGCCAGCGCAGCCGAGCCTTTTGGGTGAGTCTGCATCGGTTCTGATGAAAAGCCACTAGTTTGGGCCCAATAACACTGAAATTGACAGAAACACATGAAAATGCATGTACGGTGTGCGCCTTGACACTGCCAGCGCAGCCGAGCCTTTTGGGTGAGTCTGCATCGGTTCTGATGAAAAGCGACTACTTTAGGCCCAATAACACTGAAATTGACAGAAAAACATGAAAATGCATGTAACGGTGTGCGCCGTGACCCTGCCAGCGCAGCCGAGGCTTTAGGGTGAGTCTGCATCGGTTCTGATGAAAAGCGACTAGTTTGGGCCCAATAACACTGAAATTGACAGAAACACATGAAAATGCATGTACGGTGTGCGCCCTGACCCTGCCAGCGCAGCCGAGCCTTTTGGGTGAGTCTGCATCGGTTCTGATGAAAAGCCACTGGTTTGGGCCCAATAACACTGAAATTGACAGAAACACATGAAAATGCATGTAACGGTGTGCGCCGTGACCCTGCCAGTGCAGCCGAGCCTTTTGGGTGAGTCTGCATCGGTTCTGATGAAAAGCTACTACTTTAGGCCCAATAACACTGAAATTGACAGAAAAACATGAAAATGCATGTAACGGTGTGCGCCGCGACCCTGCCAGCGCAGCCGAGCCTTTTGGGTGAGTCTGCATCGGTTCTGATGAAAAGCCACTGGTTTGGGCCCAATAACACTGAAATTGACAGAAACACATGAAAATGCATGTAACGGTGTGCGCCGTGACCCTGCCAGTGCAGCCGAGCCTTTTGGGTGAGTCTGCATCGGTTCTGATGAAAAGCCACTAGTTTGGGCCCAATAACACTGAAATTGACAGAAACACATGAAAATGCATGTAACGGTGTGCGCCATGACCCTGCCAGCGCAGCCGAGGCTTTAGGGTGAGTCTGCATCGGTTCTGATGAAAAGCGACTAGTTTGGGCCCAATAACACTGAAATTGACAGAAACACATGAAAATGCATGTACGGTGTGCGCCCTGACCCTGCCAGCGCAGCCGAGCCTTTTGGGTGAGTCTGCATCGGTTCTGATGAAAAGCCACTAGTTTGGGCCCAATGACACTGAAATTGACAGAAACACATGAAAATGCATGTACGGTGTGCGCCGTGACACTGCCAGCGCAGCCGAGCCTTTTGGGTGAGTCTTTGGGTCCGAGCCTTTTGGGTGAGTCTGCGGTGTGCGCCCTGACCCTGCCAGCGCATCGGTTCTGATGAAAAGCGACTAGTTTGGGCCCAATAACACTGAAATTGACAGAAACACATGAAAATGCATGTAACGGTGTGCGCCCTAACCCTGCCAGCGCAGCCGAGCCTTTTGGGTGAGTCTGCATCGGTTCTGATGAAAAGCGACTGGTTTGGGCCCAATAACACTGAAATTGACAGAAACACATGAAAATGCATGTACGGTGTGCGCCGTGACCCTGCCAGCGCAGCCGAGCCTTTTGGGTGAGTCTGCATCAGTTCTGATGAAAAGCGACTAGTTTAGGCCCAATAACACTGAAATTGACAGAAAAACATGAAAATGTATGTAACGGTGTGCGCCGTGACCCTGCCAGCGCAGCCGAGGCTTTAGGGTGAGTCTGCATCGGTTCTGATGAAAAGCGACTAGTTTGGGCCCAATAACACTGAAATTGACAGAAACACATGAAAATGCATGTACGGTGTGCGCCGTGACCCTGCCAGCGCAGCCGAGCCTTTTGGGTGAGTCTGCATCGGTTCTGATGAAAAGCCACTAGTTTAGGCCCAATAACACTGAAATTGACAGAAACACATGAAAATGCATGTACGGTGTGCGCCGTGACCCTGCCAGCACAGCCGAGGCTTTAGGGTGAGTCTGCATCGGTTCTGATGAAAAGCGACTAGTTTGGGCACAATAACACTGAAATTGACAGAAACACATGAAAATGCATGTACGGTGTGCGCCCTAACCCTGCCAGCGCAGCCGAGCCTTTTGGGTGAGTCTGCATCGGTTCTGATGAAAAGCGACTGGTTTGGGCCCAATAACACTGAAATTGACAGAAACACATGAAAATGCATGTAACGGTGTGCGCCGTGACCCTGCCAGCACAGCCGAGGCTTTAGGGTGAGTCTGCATCGGTTCTGATGAAAAGCGACTAGTTTAGGCCCAATAACACTGAAATTGACAGAAAAACATGAAAATGCATGTACGGTGTGCGCCGTGACCCTGCCAGCGCAGCCGAGGCTTTTGGGTGAGTCTGCATCGGTTCTGATGAAAAGCCACTAGTTTGGGCCCAATAACACTGAAATTGACAGAAACACATGAAAATGCATGTACGGTGTGCGCCGTGACACTGCCAGCGCAGCCGAGCCTTTTGGGTGAGTCTGCATCGGTTCTGATGAAAAGCGACTAGTTTGGGCCCAATAAAACTGAAATTGACAGAAAAACATGAAAATGCATGTAACGGTGTGCGCCGCGACCCTGCCAGCGCAGCCGAGGCTTTAGGGTGAGTCTGCATCGGTTCTGATGAAAAGCGACTAGTTTGGGCCCAATAACACTGAAATTGACAGAAACACATGAAAATGCATGTACGGTGTGCGCCGTGACCCTGCCAGCGCAGCCGAGCCTTTTGGGTGAGTCTGCATCGGTTCTGATGAAAAGCCACTAGTTTGGGCCCAATAACACTGAAATTGACAGAAACACATGAAAATGCATGTACGGTGTGCGCCTTGACACTGCCAGCGCAGCCGAGCCTTTTGGGTGAGTCTGCATCGGTTCTGATGAAAAGCGACTACTTTAGGCCCAATAACACTGAAATTGACAGAAAAACATGAAAATGCATGTAACGGTGTGCGCCCTTACCCTGCCAGCGCAGCCGAGGCTTTAGGGTGAGTCTGCATCGGTTCTGATGAAAAGCGACTAGTATGGGCCCAATAACACTGAAATTGACAGAAACACATGAAAATGCATGTACGGTGTGCGCCCTGACCCTGCCAGCGCAGCCGAGCCTTTTGGGTGAGTCTGCATCGGTTCTGATGAAAAGCCACTGGTTTGGGCCCAATAACACTGAAATTGACAGAAACACATGAAAATGCATGTAACGGTGTGCGCCGTGACCCTGCCAGTGCAGCCGAGCCTTTTGGGTGAGTCTGCATCGGTTCTGATGAAAAGCTACTACTTTAGGCCCAATAACACTGAAATTGACAGAAAAACATGAAAATGCATGTAACGGTGTGCGCCGCGACCCTGCCAGCGCAGCCGAGCCTTTTGGGTGAGTCTGCATCGGTTCTGATGAAAAGCCACTGGTTTGGGCCCAATAACACTGAAATTGACAGAAACACATGAAAATGCATGTAACGGTGTGCGCCGTGACCCTGCCAGTGCAGCCGAGCCTTTTGGGTGAGTCTGCATCGGTTCTGATGAAAAGCTACTACTTTAGGCCCAATAACACTGAAATTGACAGAAAAACATGAAAATGCATGTAACGGTGTGCGCCATGACCCTGCCAGCGCAGCCGAGGCTTTAGGGTGAGTCTGCATCGGTTCTGATGAAAAGCGACTAGTTTGGGCCCAATAACACTGAAATTGACAGAAACACATGAAAATGCATGTACGGTGTGCGCCCTGACCCTGCCAGCGCAGCCGAGCCTTTTGGGTGAGTCTGCATCGGTTCTGATGAAAAGCCACTAGTTTGGGCCCAATAACACTGAAATTGACAGAAACACATGAAAATGCATGTACGGTGTGCGCCGTGACACTGCCAGCGCAGCCGAGCCTTTTGGGTGAGTCTTTGGGTCCGAGCCTTTTGGGTGAGTCTGCGGTGTGCGCCCTGACCCTGCCAGCGCATCGGTTCTGATGAAAAGCGACTAGTTTGGGCCCAATAACACTGAAATTGACAGAAACACATGAAAATGCATGTAACGGTGTGCGCCCTAACCCTGCCAGCGCAGCCGAGCCTTTTGGGTGAGTCTGCATCGGTTCTGATGAAAAGCGACTGGTTTGGGCCCAATAACACTGAAATTGACAGAAACACATGAAAATGCATGTACGGTGTGCGCCGTGACCCTGCCAGCGCAGCCGAGCCTTTTGGGTGAGTCTGCATCAGTTCTGATGAAAAGCGACTAGTTTAGGCCCAATAACACTGAAATTGACAGAAAAACATGAAAATGTATGTAACGGTGTGCGCCGTGACCCTGCCAGCGCAGCCGAGGCTTTAGGGTGAGTCTGCATCGGTTCTGATGAAAAGCGACTAGTTTGGGCCCAATAACACTGAAATTGACAGAAACACATGAAAATGCATGTACGGTGTGCGCCGTGACCCTGCCAGCGCAGCCGAGCCTTTTGGGTGAGTCTGCATCGGTTCTGATGAAAAGCCACTAGTTTAGGCCCAATAACACTGAAATTGACAGAAACACATGAAAATGCATGTACGGTGTGCGCCGTGACCCTGCCAGCGCAGCCGAGGCTTTAGGGTGAGTCTGCATCGGTTCTGATGAAAAGCGACTAGTTTGGGCACAATAACACTGAAATTGACAGAAACACATGAAAATGCATGTACGGTGTGCGCCCTAACCCTGCCAGCGCAGCCGAGCCTTTTGGGTGAGTCTGCATCGGTTCTGATGAAAAGCGACTGGTTTGGGCCCAATAACACTGAAATTGACAGAAACACATGAAAATGCATGTAACGGTGTGCGCCGTGACCCTGCCTGCGCAGCCGAGGCTTTAGGGTGAGTCTGCATCGGTTCTGATGAAAAGCGACTACTTTAGGCCCAATAACACTGAAATTGACAGAAACACATGAAAATGCATGTACGGTGTGCGCCGTGACCCTGCCAGCGCAGCCGAGGCTTTTGGGTGAGTCTGCATCGGTTCTGATGAAAAGCCACTAGTTTGGGCCCAATAACACTGAAATTGACAGAAACACATGAAAATGCATGTACGGTGTGCGCCGTGACACTGCCAGCGCAGCCGAGCCTTTTGGGTGAGTCTGCATCGGTTCTGATGAAAAGCCACTAGTTTGGGCCCAATAACACTGAAATTGACAGAAACACATGAAAATGCATGTAACGGTGTGCGCCGCGACCCTGCCAGCGCAGCCGATCCTTTTGGGTGAGTCTGCATCGGTTCTGATGAAAAGCCACTAGTTTGGGCCCAATAACACTGAAATTGACAGAAACACATGAAAATGCATGTAACGGTGTGCGCCGTGACCCTGCCAGCGCAGCCGAGGCTTTAGGGTGAGTCTGCATCGGTTCTGATGAAAAGCCACTAGTTTGGGCCCAATAACACTGAAATTGACAGAAACACATGAAAATGCATGTACGGTGTGCGCCGTGACCCTGCCAGCGCAGCCGAGCCTTTTGGGTGAGTCTGCATCGGTTCTGATGAAAAGCCACTAGTTTAGGCCCAATAACACTGAAATTGACAGAAACACATGAAAATGCATGTACGGTGTGCGCCGTGACCCTGCCAGCGCAGCCGAGCCTTTTGGGTGAATCTGCATCGGTTCTGATGAAAAGTCACTAGTTTGGGCCCAATAACACTGAAATTGACAGAAACACATGAAAATGCATGTACGGTGTGCGTCGTGACACTGCCAGCGCAGCCGAGCCATTTGGGTGAGTCTGCATCGGTTCTGATGAAAAGCCACTAGTTTGGGCCCAATAACACTGAAATTGACAGAAACACATGAAAATGCATGTACGGTGTGCGCCGTGACCCTGCCAGCGCAGCCGAGGCTTTAGGGTGAGTCTGCATCGGTTCTGATGAAAAGCCACTAGTTTGGGCACAATAACACTGAAATTGACAGAAACACATGAAAATGCATGTACGGTGTGCGCCCTAACCCTGCCAGCGCAGCCGAGCCTTTTGGGTGAGTCTGCATCGGTTCTGATGAAAAGCGACTGGTTTGGGCCCAGTAACACTGAAATTGACAGAAACACATGAAAATGCATGTAACGGTGTGCGCCGTGACCCTGCCAGCACAGCCGAGGCTTTAGGGTGAGTCTGCATCGGTTCTGATGAAAAGCGACTAGTTTAGGCCCAATAACACTGAAATTGACAGAAAAACATGAAAATGCATGTACGGTGTGCGCCGTGACCCTGCCAGCGCAGCCGATCCTTTTGGGTGAGTCTGCATCGGTTCTGATGAAAAGCCACTAGTTTGGGCCCAATAACACTGAAATTGACAGAAACACATGAAAATGCATGTACGGTGTGCGCCGTGACACTGCCAGCGCAGCCGAGCCTTTTGGGTGAGTCTGCATCGGTTCTGATGAAAAGCCACTAGTTTGGGCCCAATAACACTGAAATTGACAGAAAAACATGAAAATGCATGTAACGGTGTGCGCCGCGACCCTGCCAGCGCAGCCGAGGCTTTAGGGTGAGTCTGCATCGGTTCTGATGAAAAGCGACTAGTTTGGGCCCAATAACACTGAAATTGACAGAAACACATGAAAATGCATGTACGGTGTGCGCCCTGACCCTGCCAGCGCAGCCGAGCCTTTTGGGTGAGTCTGCATCGGTTCTGATGAAAAGCGACTAGTATGGGCCCAATAACACTGAAATTGACAGAAACACATGAAAATGCATGTACGGTGTGCGCCCTGACCCTGCCAGCGCAGCCGAGCCTTTTGGGTGAGTCTGCATCGGTTCTGATGAAAAGCCACTGGTTTGGGCCCAATAACACTGAAATTGACAGAAACACATGAAAATGCATGTAACGGTGTGCGCCGTGACCCTGCCAGCGCAGCCGAGGCTTTAGGGTGAGTCTGCATCGGTTCTGATGAAAAGCGACTAGTTTGGGCCCAATAACACTGAAATTGACAGAAACACATGAAAATGCATGTACGGTGTGCGCCGTGACCCTGCCAGCGCAGCCGAGCCTTTTGGGTGAGTCTGCATCGGTTCTGATGAAAAGCCACTAGTTTAGGCCCAATAACACTGAAATTGACAGAAACACATGAAAATGCATGTACGGTGTGCGCCGTGACCCTGCCAGCGCAGCCGAGGCTTTAGGGTGAGTCTGCATCGGTTCTGATGAAAAGCGACTAGTTTGGGCACAATAACACTGAAATTGACAGAAACACATGAAAATGCATGTACGGTGTGCGCCCTAACCCTGCCAGCGCAGCCGAGCCTTTTGGGTGAGTCTGCATCGGTTCTGATGAAAAGCGACTGGTTTGGGCCCAATAACACTGAAATTGACAGAAACACATGAAAATGCATGTAACGGTGTGCGCCGTGACCCTGCCTGCGCAGCCGAGGCTTTAGGGTGAGTCTGCATCGGTTCTGATGAAAAGCGACTAGTTTAGGCCCAATAACACTGAAATTGACAGAAACACATGAAAATGCATGTACGGTGTGCGCCGTGACCCTGCCAGCGCAGCCGAGGCTTTTGGGTGAGTCTGCATCGGTTCTGATGAAAAGCCACTAGTTTGGGCCCAATAACACTGAAATTGACAGAAACACATGAAAATGCATGTACGGTGTGCGCCGTGACACTGCCAGCGCAGCCTAGCCTTTTGGGTGAGTCTGCATCGGTTCTGATGAAAAGCCACTAGTTTGGGCCCAATAACACTGAAATTGACAGAAACACATGAAAATGCATGTAACGGTGTGCGCCGCGACCCTGCCAGCGCAGCCGAGCCTTTTGGGTGAGTCTGCATCAGTTCTGATGAAAAGCGACTAGTTTAGGCCCAATAACACTGAAATTGACAGAAAAACATGAAAATGTATGTAACGGTGTGCGCCGTGACCCTGCCAGCGCAGCCGAGGCTTTAGGGTGAGTCTGCATCGGTTCTGATGAAAAGCCACTAGTTTGGGCCCAATAACACTGAAATTGACAGAAACACATGAAAATGCATGTACGGTGTGCGCCGTGACCCTGCCAGCGCAGCCGAGCCTTTTGGGTGAGTCTGCATCGGTTCTGATGAAAAGCCACTAGTTTAGGCCCAATAACACTGAAATTGACAGAAACACATGAAAATGCATGTACGGTGTGCGCCGTGACCCTACCAGCGCAGCCGAGCCTTTTGGGTGAATCTGCATCGGTTCTGATGAAAAGCCACTAGTTTGGGCCCAATAACACTGAAATTGACAGAAACACATGAAAATGCATGTACGGTGTGCGTCGTGACACTGCCAGCGCAGCCGAGCCATTTGGGTGAGTCTGCATCGGTTCTGATGAAAAGCCACTAGTTTGGGCCCAATAACACTGAAATTGACAGAAACACATGAAAATGCATGTACGGTGTGCGCCGTGACCCTGCCAGCGCAGCCGAGGCTTTAGGGTGAGTCTGCATCGGTTCTGATGAAAAGCCACTAGTTTGGGCACAATAACACTGAAATTGACAGAAACACATGAAAATGCATGTACGGTGTGCGCCCTAACCCTGCCAGCGCAGCCGAGCCTTTTGGGTGAGTCTGCATCGGTTCTGATGAAAAGCGACCGGTTTGGGCCCAGTAACACTGAAATTGACAGAAACACATGAAAATACATGTAACGGTGTGCGCCGTGACCCTGCCAGCACAGCCGAGGCTTTAGGGTGAGTCTGCATCGGTTCTGATGAAAAGCGACTAGTTTAGGCCCAATAACACTGAAATTGACAGAAAAACATGAAAATGCATGTACGGTGTGCGCCGTGACCCTGCCAGCGCAGCCGAGGCTTTTGGGTGAGTCTGCATCGGTTCTGATGAAAAGCCACTAGTTTGGGCCCAATAACACTGAAATTGACAGAAACACATGAAAATGCATGTACGGTGTGCGCCGTGACACTGCCAGCGCAGCCGAGCCTTTTGGGTGAGTCTGCATCGGTTCTGATGAAAAGCCACTAGTTTGGGCCCAATAACACTGAAATTGACAGAAAAACATGAAAATGCATGTAACGGTGTGCGCCGCGACCCTGCCAGTGCAGCCGAGGCTTTAGGGTGAGTCTGCATCGGTTCTGATGAAAAGCGACTAGTTTGGGCCCAATAACACTGAAATTGACAGAAACACATGAAAATGCATGTACGGTGTGCGCCCTGACCCTGCCAGCGCAGCCGAGCCTTTTGGGTGAGTCTGCATCGGTTCTGATGAAAAGCGACTGGTTTGGGCCCAATAACACTGAAATTGACAGAAACACATGAAAATGCATGTACGGTGTGCGCCGTGACCCTGCCAGCGCAGCCGAGCCTTTTGGGTGAGTCTGCATCGGTTCTGATGAAAAGCCACTAGTTTGGGCCCAATAACACTGAAATTGACAGAAACACATGAAAATGCATGTACGGTGTGCGCCTTGACACTGCCAGCGCAGCCGAGCCTTTTGGGTGAGTCTGCATCGGTTCTGATGAAAAGCGACTACTTTAGGCCCAATAACACTGAAATTGACAGAAAAACATGAAAATGCATGTACGGTGTGCGCCCTGACCCTGCCAGCGCAGCCGAGCCTTTTGGGTGAGTCTGCATCGGTTCTGATGAAAAGCCACTGGTTTGGGCCCAATAACACTGAAATTGACAGAAACACATGAAAATGCATGTAACGGTGTGCGCCGTGACCCTGCCAGTGCAGCCGAGCCTTTTGGGTGAGTCTGCATCGGTTCTGATGAAAAGCTACTACTTTAGGCCCAATAACACTGAAATTGACAGAAAAACATGAAAATGCATGTAACGGTGTGCGCCGCGACCCTGCCAGCGCAGCCGAGCCTTTTGGGTGAGTCTGCATCGGTTCTGATGAAAAGCCACTGGTTTGGGCCCAATAACACTGAAATTGACAGAAACACATGAAAATGCATGTAACGGTGTGCGCCGTGACCCTGCCAGTGCAGCCGAGCCTTTTGGGTGAGTCTGCATCGGTTCTGATGAAAAGCTACTACTTTAGGCCCAATAACACTGAAATTGACAGAAAAACATGAAAATGCATGTAACGGTGTGCGCCATGACCCTGCCAGCGCAGCCGAGGCTTTAGGGTGAGTCTGCATCGGTTCTGATGAAAAGCGACTAGTTTGGGCCCAATAACACTGAAATTGACAGAAACACATGAAAATGCATGTACGGTGTGCGCCCTGACCCTGCCAGCGCAGCCGAGCCTTTTGGGTGAGTCTGCATCGGTTCTGATGAAAAGCCACTAGTTTGGGCCCAATAACACTGAAATTGACAGAAACACATGAAAATGCATGTACAGTGTGCGCCGTGACACTGCCAGCGCAGCCGAGCCTTTTGGGTGAGTCTTTGGGTCCGAGCCTTTTGGGTGAGTCTGCGGTGTGTGCCCTGACCCTGCCAGCGCATCGGTTCTGATGAAAAGCGACTAGTTTGGGCCCAATAACACTGAAATTGACAGAAACACATGAAAATGCATGTACGGTGTGCGCCGTGACCCTGCCAGCGCAGCCGAGCCTTTTGGGTGAGTCTGCATCGGTTCTGATGAAAAGCCACTAGTTTAGGCCCAATAACACTGAAATTGACAGAAACACATGAAAATGCATGTACGGTGTGCGCCGTGACCCTGCCAGCGCAGCCGAGCCTTTTGGGTGAATCTGCATCGGTTCTGATGAAAAGCCACTAGTTTGGGCCCAATAACACTGAAATTGACAGAAACACATGAAAATGCATGTACGGTGTGCGTCGTGACACTGCCAGCGCAGCCGAGCCATTTGGGTGAGTCTGCATCGGTTCTGATGAAAAGCCACTAGTTTGGGCCCAATAACACTGAAATTGACAGAAACACATGAAAATGCATGTACGGTGTGCGCCGTGACCCTGCCAGCGCAGCCGAGGCTTTAGGGTGAGTCTGCATCGGTTCTGATGAAAAGCCACTAGTTTGGGCACAATAACACTGAAATTGACAGAAACACATGAAAATGCATGTACGGTGTGCGCCCTAACCCTGCCAGCGCAGCCGAGCCTTTTGGGTGAGTCTGCATCGGTTCTGATGAAAAGCGACTGGTTTGGGCCCAGTAACACTGAAATTGACAGAAACACATGAAAATGCATGTAACGGTGTGCGCCGTGACCCTGCCAGCACAGCCGAGGCTTTAGGGTGAGTCTGCATCGGTTCTGATGAAAAGCGACTAGTTTAGGCCCAATAACACTGAAATTGACAGAAAAACATGAAAATGCATGTACGGTGTGCGCCGTGACCCTGCCAGCGCAGCCGAGGCTTTTGGGTGAGTCTGCATCGGTTCTGATGAAAAGCCACTAGTTTGGGCCCAATAACACTGAAATTGACAGAAACACATGAAAATGCATGTACGGTGTGCGCCGTGACACTGCCAGCGCAGCCGAGCCTTTTGGGTGAGTCTGCATCGGTTCTGATGAAAAGCGACTAGTTTGGGCCCAATAACACTGAAATTGACAGAAAAACATGAAAATGCATGTAACGGTGTGCGCCGCGACCCTGCCAGCGCAGCCGAGGCTTTAGGGTGAGTCTGCATCGGTTCTGATGAAAAGCGACTAGTTTGGGCACAATAACACTGAAATTGACAGAAACACATGAAAATGCATGTACGGTGTGCGCCCTGACCCTGCCAGCGCAGCCGAGCCTTTTGGGTGAGTCTGCATCGGTTCTGATGAAAAGCGACTGGTTTGGGCCCAATAACACTGAAATTGACAGAAACACATGAAAATGCATGTACGGTGTGCGCCGTGACCCTGCCAGCGCAGCCGAGCCTTTTGGGTGAGTCTGCATCGGTTCTGATGAAAAGCCACTAGTTTGGGCCCAATAACACTGAAATTGACAGAAACACATGAAAATGCATGTACGGTGTGCGCCTTGACACTGCCAGCGCAGCCGAGCCTTTTGGGTGAGTCTGCATCGGTTCTGATGAAAAGCGACTACTTTAGGCCCAATAACACTGAAATTGACAGAAAAACATGAAAATGCATGTAACGGTGTGCGCCCTTACCCTGCCAGCGCAGCCGAGGCTTTAGGGTGAGTCTGCATCGGTTCTGATGAAAAGCGACTAGTATGGGCCCAATAACACTGAAATTGACAGAAACACATGAAAATGCATGTACGGTGTGCGCCCTGACCCTGCCAGCGCAGCCGAGCCTTTTGGGTGAGTCTGCATCGGTTCTGATGAAAAGCCACTGGTTTGGGCCCAATAACACTGAAATTGACAGAAACACATGAAAATGCATGTAACGGTGTGCGCCGTGACCCTGCCAGTACAGCCGAGCCTTTTGGGTGAGTCTGCATCGGTTCTGATGAAAAGCTACTACTTTAGGCCCAATAACACTGAAATTGACAGAAAAACATGAAAATGCATGTAACGGTGTGCGCCGCGACCCTGCCAGCGCAGCCGAGCCTTTTGGGTGAGTCTGCATCGGTTCTGATGAAAAGCCACTGGTTTGGGCCCAATAACACTGAAATTGACAGAAACACATGAAAATGCATGTAACGGTGTGCGCCGTGACCCTGCCAGTGCAGCCGAGCCTTTTGGGTGAGTCTGCATCGGTTCTGATGAAAAGCTACTACTTTAGGCCCAATAACACTGAAATTGACAGAAAAACATGAAAATGCATGTAACGGTGTGCGCCATGACCCTGCCAGCGCAGCCGAGGCTTTAGGGTGAGTCTGCATCGGTTCTGATGAAAAGCGACTAGTTTGGGCCCAATAACACTGAAATTGACAGAAACACATGAAAATGCATGTACGGTGTGCGCCCTGACCCTGCCAGCGCAGCCGAGCCTTTTGGGTGAGTCTGCATCGGTTCTGATGAAAAGCCACTAGTTTGGGCCCAATAACACTGAAATTGACAGAAACACATGAAAATGCATGTACGGTGTGCGCCGTGACCCTGCCAGCGCAGCCGAGCCTTTTGGGTGAGTCTTTGGGTCCGAGCCTTTTGGGTGAGTCTGCGGTGTGCGCCCTGACCCTGCCAGCGCATCGGTTCTGATGAAAAGCGACTAGTTTGGGCCCAATAACACTGAAATTGACAGAAACACATGAAAATGCATGTACGGTGTGCGCCGTGACCCTGCCAGCGCAGCCGAGGCTTTTGGGTGAGTCTGCATCGGTTCTGATGAAAAGCCACTAGTTTGGGCCCAATAACACTGAAATTGACAGAAACACATGAAAATGCATGTACGGTGTGCGCCGTGACACTGCCAGCGCAGCCGAGCCTTTTGGGTGAGTCTGCATCGGTTCTGATGAAAAGCGACTAGTTTGGGCCCAATAACACTGAAATTGACAGAAAAACATGAAAATGCATGTAACGGTGTGCGCCGCGACCCTGCCAGCGCAGCCGAGGCTTTAGGGTGAGTCTGCATCGGTTCTGATGAAAAGCGACTAGTTTGGGCCCAATAACACTGAAATTGACAGAAACACATGAAAATGCATGTACGGTGTGCGCCCTGACCCTGCCAGCGCAGCCGAGCCTTTTGGGTGAGTCTGCATCGGTTCTGATGAAAAGCGACTGGTTTGGGCCCAATAACACTGAAATTGACAGAAACACATGAAAATGCATGTACGGTGTGCGCCGTGACCCTGCCAGCGCAGCCGAGCCTTTTGGGTGAATCTGCATCGGTTCTGATGAAAAGCCACTAGTTTGGGCCCAATAACACTGAAATTGACAGAAACACATGAAAATGCATGTACGGTGTGCGCCTTGACACTGCCAGCGCAGCCGAGCCTTTTGGGTGAGTCTGCATCGGTTCTGATGAAAAGCGACTACTTTAGGCCCAATAACACTGAAATTGACAGAAAAACATGAAAATGCATGTAACGGTGTGCGCCCTTACCCTGCCAGCGCAGCCGAGGCTTTAGGGTGAGTCTGCATCGGTTCTGATGAAAAGCGACTAGTTTGGGCCCAATAACACTGAAATTGACAGAAACACATGAAAATGCATGTACGGTGTGCGCCCTGACCCTGCCAGCGCAGCCGAGCCTTTTGGGTGAGTCTGCATCGGTTCTGATGAAAAGCCACTGGTTTGGGCCCAATAACACTGAAATTGACAGAAACATATGAAAATGCATGTAACGGTGTGCGCCGTGACCCTGCCAGTGCAGCCGAGCCTTTTGGGTGAGTCTGCATCGGTTCTGATGAAAAGCTACTACTTTAGGCCCAATAACACTGAAATTGACAGAAAAACATGAAAATGCATGTAACGGTGTGCGCCGCGACCCTGCCAGCGCAGCCGAGGCTTTAGGGTGAGTCTGCATCGGTTCTGATGAAAAGCGACTGGTTTGGGCCCAATAACACTGAAATTGACAGAAACACATGAAAATGCATGTACGGTGTGCGCCCTGACCCTGCCAGCGCAGCCGAGCCTTTTGGGTGAGTCTGCATCGGTTCTGATGAAAAGCGACTGGTTTGGGCCCAATAACACTGAAATTGACAGAAACACATGAAAATGCATGTATGGTGTGCGCCGTGACCCTGCCAGCGCAGCCGATCCTTTTGGGTGAGTCTGCATCGGTTCTGATGAAAAGCCACTAGTTTGGGCCCAATAACACTGAAATTGACAGAAACACATGAAAATTCATGTAACGGTGTGCGCCGTGACCCTGCCAGCGCAGCCGAGCCTTTTGGGTGAGTCTGCATCGGTTCTGATGAAAAGCGACTGGTTTGGGCCCAATAACACTGAAATTGACAGAAACACATGAAAATGCATGTACGGTGTGCGCCGTGACCCTGCCAGCGCAGCCGAGCCTTTTGGGTGAGTCTGCATCGGTTCTGATGAAAAGCGACTAGTTTAGGCCCAATAACACTGAAATTGACAGAAAAACATGAAAATGCATGTAACGGTGTGCGCCCTGACCCTGCCAGCGCAGCCGAGCCTTTTGGGTGAGTCTGCATCGGTTCTGATGAAAAGCGACTGGTTTGGGCCCAATAACACTGAAATTGACAGAAACACATGAAAATGCATGTACGGTGTGCGCCGTGACCCTGCCAGCGCAGCCGAGCCTTTTGGGTGAGTCTGCATCGGTTCTGATGAAAAGCCACTAGTTTGGGCCCAATAACACTGAAATTGACAGAAACACATGAAAATGCATGTACGGTGTGCGCCGTGACCCTGCCAGCGCAGCCGAGGCTTTAGGGTGAGTCTGCATCGGTTCTGATGAAAAGCCACTACTTTGGGCCCAATAACACTGAAATTGACAGAAACACATGAAAATGCATGTACGGTGTGCGCCCTGACCCTGCCAGCGCAGCCGAGCCTTTTGGGTGAGTCTGCATCGGTTCTGATGAAAAGCGACTAGTTTGGGCCCAATAACACTGAAATTGACAGAAACACATGAAAATGCATGTAAGGTGTGCGCCCTGACCCTGCCAGCGCAGCCGAGCCTTTTGGGTGAGTCTGCATCGGTTCTGATGAAAAGCCACTGGTTTGGGCCCAATAACACTGAAATTGACAGAAACACATGAAAATGCATGTAACGGTGTGCGCCGTGACCCTGCCAGTGCAGCCGAGCCTTTTGGGTGAGTCTGCATCGGTTCTGATGAAAAGGTACTACTTTAGGACCAATAACACTGAAATTGACAGAAAAACATGAAAATGCATGTAACGGTGTGCGCCATGACCCTGCCAGCGCAGCCGAGGCTTTAGGGTGAGTCTGCATCGGTTCTGATGAAAAGCGACTGATTTGGGCCCAATAACACTGAAATTGACAGAAACACATGAAAATGCATGTAACGGTGTGCGCCGTGACCCTGCCAGTGCAGCCGAGCCTTTTGGGTGAGTCTGCATCGGGTCTGATGAAAAGCTACTACTTTAGGCCCAATAACACTGAAATTGACAGAAACACATGAAAATGCATGTAACGGTGTGCGCCGTGACCCTGCCAGCGCAGCCGAGGCTTTAGGGTGAGTCTGCATCGGTTCTGATGAAAAGCGACTAGTTTAGGCCCAATAACACTGAAATTGACAGAAACACATGAAAATGCATGTAACGGTGTGCCCCGTGACCCTGCCCGCGCAGCTCAGCCTTTTGGGTGAGTCTGCATCGGTTCTGATGAAAAGCGACTGGTTTGGGCCCAATAACACTGAAATTGACAGAAACACATGAAAATGCATGTAACGGTGTGCGCCCTAACCCTGCCAGCGCAGCCGAGCCTTTTGGGTGAGTCTGCATCGGTTCTGATGAAAAGCGACTGGTTTGGGCCCAATAACACTGAAATTGACAGAAACACATGAAAATGCATGTAACGGTGTGCGCCCTAACCCTGCCAGCGCAACCGAGCCTTTTGGGTGAGTCTGCATCGGTTCTGATGAAAAGCGACTGGTTTGGGCCCAATAACACTGAAATTGACAGAAACACATGAAAATGCATGTAACGGTGTGCGCCCTAACCCTGCCAGCGCAACCGAGCCTTTTGGGTGAGTCTGCATCAGTTCTGATGAAAAGCGACTAGTTTAGGCCCAATAACACTGAAATTGACAGAAAAACATGAAAATGTATGTAACGGTGTGCGCCGTGACCCTGCCAGCGCAGCCGAGGCTTTTGGGTGAGTCTGCATCGGTTCTGATGAAAAGCGACTAGTTTGGGCCCAATAACACTGACATTGACAAAAACACATGAAAATGCATGTAACGGTGTGCGCCCTAACCCTGCCAGCGCAGCCGAGCCTTTTGGGTGAGTCTGCATCGGTTCTGATGAAAAGCGACTGGTTTGGGCCCAATAACACTGAAATTGACAGAAACACATGAAAATGCATGTACGGTGTACGCCGTGACCCTGCCAGCGCAGCCGAGGCTTTAGGGTGAGTCTGCATCGGTTCTGATGAAAAGCGACTAGTTTGGGCCCAATAACACTGAAATTGACAGAAACACATGAAAATGCATGTACGGTGTGCGCCCTGACCCTGCCAGCGCAGCCGAGCCTTTTGGGTGAGTCTGCATCGGTTCTGATGAAAAGCCACTAGTTTAGGCCCAATAACACTGAAATTGACAGAAACACATGAAAATGCATGTACGGTGTGCGCCGTGACACTGCCAGCGCAGCCGAGCCTTTTGGGTGAATCTGCATCGGTTCTGATGAAAAGCGACTGGTTTGGGCCCAATAACACTGAAATTGACAGAAAAACATGAAAATGTATGTAACGGTGTGCGCCGTGACCCTGCCAGCGCAGCCGAGGCTTTTGGGTGAGTCTGCATCGGTTCTGATGAAAAGCGACTAGTTTGGGCCCAATAACACTGACATTGACAAAAACACATGAAAATGCATGTAACGGTGTGCGCCCTAACCCTGCCAGCGCAGCCGAGCCTTTTGGGTGAGTCTGCATCGGTTCTGATGAAAAGCGACTGGTTTGGGCCCAATAACACTGAAATTGACAGAAACACATGAAAATGCATGTACGGTGTACGCCGTGACCCTGCCAGCGCAGCCGAGGCTTTAGGGTGAGTCTGCATCGGTTCTGATGAAAAGCGACTAGTTTGGGCCCAATAACACTGAAATTGACAGAAACACATGAAAATGCATGTACGGTGTGCGCCCTGACCCTGCCAGCGCAGCCGAGCCTTTTGGGTGAGTCTGCATCGGTTCTGATGAAAAGCCACTAGTTTAGGCCCAATAACACTGAAATTGACAGAAACACATGAAAATGCATGTACGGTGTGCGCCGTGACACTGCCAGCGCAGCCGAGCCTTTTGGGTGAATCTGCATCGGTTCTGATGAAAAGCCACTAGTTTGGGCCCAATAACACTGAAATTGACAGAAACACATGAAAATGCATGTACGGTGTGCGCCGTGACCCTGCCAGCGCAGCCGAGCCTTTTGGGTGAGTCTGCATCGGTTCTGATGAAAAGCGACTGGTTTGGGCCCAATAACACTGAAATTGACAGAAACATATGAAAATGCATGTAACGGTGTGCGCCGTGACCCTGCCAGCGCAGCCGAGGCTTTAGAGTGAGTCTGCATTGGTTCTGATGAAAAGCGACTAGTTTAGGCCCAATAACACTGAAATTGACAGAAACACATGAAAATGCATGTACGGTGTGCGCCGTGACCCTGCCAGCGCAGCCAAGCTCTTGGGTGAGTCTGCATCGGTTAAGATGAAAAGCCACTAGTTTGGGCCCAATAACACTGAAATTGACAGAAACACATGAAAATGCATGTACGGTGTACGCCATGACACTGCCATCGCAGCCGAGCCTTTTGGGTGAGTCTGCATCGGTTCTGATGAAAAGCGACTAGTTTGGGCCAAATAACACTGAACTTGACAGAAAAACATGAAAATGCATGTAACGGTGTGCGCCGCGACCCTGCCAGCGCAGCCAAGGCTTTAGGGTGAGTCTGCATCGGTTCTGATGAAAAGCGACTAGTTTGGGCCCAATAACACTGAAATTGACAGAAACACATGAAAATGCATGTACGGTGTGCGCCCTGACCCTGCCAGCGCAGCCGAGCCATTTGTGTGAGTCTGCATCGGTTCTGATGAAAAGCTACTAGTGTGGGCCCAATAACACTGAAATTGACAGAAACACATGAAAATGCATGTACGGTGTGCGCCGTGACCCTACCAGCGCAGCCGAGGCTTTAGGGTGAGTCTGCATCGGTTCTGATGAAAAGCGACTAGTTTGGGCACAATAACACTGAAATTGACAGAAACACATGAAAATGCATGTACGGTGTGCGCCCTAACCCTGCCAGCGCAGCCGAGCCTTTTGGGTGAGTCTGCATCGGTTCTGATGAAAAGCGACTGGTTTGGGCCCAATAACACTGAAATTGACAGAAACACATGAAAATGCATGTAACGGTGTGCGCCGTGACCCTGCCAGCACAGCCGAGGCTTTAGGGTGAGTCTGCATCGGTTCTGATGAAAAGCGACTAGTTTAGGCCCAATAACACTGAAATTGACAGAAACACATGAAAATGCATGTACGGTGTGCGCCGTGACCCTGCCAGCGCAGCCGAGGCTTTTGGGTGAGTCTGCATCGGTTCTGATGAAAAGCGACTAGTTTGGGCCCAATAACACTGACATTGACAGAAACACATGAAAATGCATGTAACGGTGTGCGCCCTAACCCTGCCAGCGCAGCCGAGCCTTTTGGGTGAGTCTGCATCGGTTCTGATGAAAAGCGACTGGTTTGGGCCCAATAACACTGAAATTGACAGAAACACATGAAAATGCATGTACGGTGTGCGCCGTGACCCTGCCAGCGCAGCCGAGGCTTTAGGGTGAGTCTGCATCGGTTCTGATGAAAAGCGACTAGTTTGGGCCCAATAACACTGAAATTGACAGAAACACATGAAAATGCATGTACGGTGTGCGCCCTGACCCTGCCAGCGCAGCCGAGCCTTTTGGGTGAGTCTGCATCGGTTCTGATGAAAAGCCACTAGTTTAGGCCCAATAACACTGAAATTGACAGAAACACATGAAAATGCATGTACGGTGTGCGCCGTGACACTGCCAGCGCAGCCGAGCCTTTTGGGTGAATCTGCATCGGTTCTGATGAAAAGCCACTAGTTTGGGCCCAATAACACTGAAATTGACAGAAACACATGAAAATGCATGTACGGTGTGCGCCCTAACCCTGCCAGCGCAGCCGAGCCTTTTGGGTGAGTCTGCATCGGTTCTGATGAAAAGCGACTGGTTTGGGCCCAATAACACTGAAATTGACAGAAACACATGAAAATGCATGTAACGGTGTGCGCCGTGACCCTGCCAGCGCAGCCGAGGCTTTAGGGTGAGTCTGCATTGGTTCTGATGAAAAGCGACTAGTTTAGGCCCAATAACACTGAAATTGACAGAAACACATGAAAATGCATGTACGGTGTGCGCCGTGACCCTGCCAGCGCAGCCAAGCTCTTGGGTGAGTCTGCATCGGTTCTGATGAAAAGCCACTAGTTTGGGCCCAATAACACTGAAATTGACAGAAACACATGAAAATGCATGTACGGTGTGCGCCATGACACTGCCAGCGCAGCCGAGCCTTTTGGGTGAGTCTGCATCGGTTCTGATGAAAAGCGACTAGTTTGGGCCCAATAACACTGAACTTGACAGAAAAACATGAAAATGCATGTAACGGTGTGCGCCGCGACCCTGCCAGCGCAGCCGAGGCTTTAGGGTGAGTCTGCATCGGTTCTGATGAAAAGCGACTAGTTTGGGCCCAATAACACTGAAATTGACAGAAACACATGAAAATGCATGTACGGTGTGCGCCGTGACCCTACCAGCGCAGCCGAGGCTTTAGGGTGAGTCTGCATCGGTTCTGATGAAAAGCGACTAGTTTGGGCACAATAACACTGAAATTGACAGAAACACATGAAAATGCATGTACGGTGTGCGCCCTGACCCTGCCAGCGCAGCCGAGCCTTTTGGGTGAGTCTGCATCGGTTCTGATGAAAAGCGACTGGTTTGGGCCCAATAACACTGAAATTGACAGAAACACATGAAAATGCATGTAACGGTGTGCGCCGTGACCCTGCCAGCACAGCCGAGGCTTTAGGGTGAGTCTGCATCGGTTCTAATGAAAAGCGACTAGTTTAGGCCCAATAACACTGAAATTGACAGAAACACATGAAAATGCATGTACGGTGTGCGCCGTGACCCTGCCAGCGCAGCCGAGGCTTTTGGGTGAGTCTGCATCGGTTCTGATGAAAAGCCACTAGTTTGGGCCCAATAACACTGAAATTGACAGAAACACATGAAAATGCATGTACGGTGTGCGCCGTGACACTGCCAGCGCAGCCGAGCCTTTTGGGTGAGTCTGCATCGGTTCTGATGAAAAGCGACTAGTTTGGGCCCAATAACACTGAAATTGACAGAAAAACATGAAAATGCATGTACGGTGTGCGCCCTGACCCTGCCAGCGCAGCCGATCCTTTTGGGTGAGTCTGCATTGGTTCTGATGAAAAGCCACTAGTTTGGGCCCAATAACACTAAAATTGACAGAAACACATGAAAATGCATGTATGGTGTGCGCCGTGACCCTGCCAGCGCAGCCGATCCTTTTGGGTGAGTCTGCATCGGTTCTGATGAAAAGCCACTAGTTTGGGCCCAATAACACTGAAATTGACAGAAACACATGAAAATGCATGTAACGGTGTGCGCCGTGACCCTGCCAGCGCAGCCGAGCCTTTTGGGTGAGTCTGCATCAGTTCTGATGAAAAGCGACTAGTTTAGGCCCAATAACACTGAAATTGACAGAAAAACATGAAAATGTAAGTAACGGTGTGCGCCGTGACCCTGCCAGCGCAGCCGAGCCTTTTGGGTGAGTCTGCATCGGTTCTGATGAAAAGCCACTAGTTTAGGCCCAATAACACTGAAATTGACAGAAACACATGAAAATGCATGTACGGTGTGCGCCGTGACCCTGCCAGCGCAGCCGAGCCTTTTGGGTGAATCTGCATCGGTTCTGATGAAAAGCCACTAGTTTGGGCCCAATAACACTGAAATTGACAGAAACACATGAAAATGCATGTACGGTGTGCGTCGTGACACTGCCAGCGCAGCCGAGAATTTTGGGTGAGTCTGCATCGGTTCTGATGAAAAGCGACTAGTTTGGGCCCAATAACACTGAAATTGACAGAAACACATGAAAATGCATGTACGGTGTGCGCCCTGACCCTGCCAGCGCAGCCGAGCCATTTGGGTGAGTCTGCATCGGTTCTGATGAAAAGCTACTAGTTTGGGCCCAATAACACTGAAATTGACAGAAACACATGAAAATGCATGTACGGTGTGCGCCGTGACCCTACCAGCGCAGCCGAGGCTTTAGGGTGAGTCTGCATCGGTTCTGATGAAAAGCGACTAGTTTGGGCACAATAACACTGAAATTGACAGAAACACATGAAAATGCATGTACGGTGTGCGCCCTAACCCTGCCAGTGCAGCCGAGCCTTTTGAGTGAGTCTGCATCGGTTCTGATGAAAAGCGACTGGTTTGGGCCCAATAACACTGAAATTGACAGAAACACATGAAAATACATGTAACGGTGTGCGCCCTGACCCTGCCAGCGCAGCCGAGCCTTTTGGGTGAGTCTGCATCGGTTCTGATGAAAAGCGACTGGTTTGGGCCCAATAACACTGAAATTGACAGAAACACATGAAAATGCATGTACGGTGTGCGCCGTGACCCTGCCAGCGCAGCCGAGCCTTTTGGGTGAGTCTGCATCGGTTCTGATGAAAAGCCACTAGTTTGGGCCCAATAACACTGAAATTGACAGAAACACATGAAAATGCATGTACGGTGTGCGCCTTGACACTGCCAGCGCAGCCGAGCCTTTTGGGTGAGTCTGCATCGGTTCTGATGAAAAGCGACTACTTTAGGCCCAATAACACTGAAATTGACAGAAAAACATGAAAATGCATGTAACGGTGTGCGCCCTTACCCTGCCAGCGCAGCCGAGGCTTTAGGGTGAGTCTGCATCGGTTCTGATGAAAAGCGACTAGTTTGGGCCCAATAACACTGAAATTGACAGAAACACATGAAAATGCATGTACGGTGTGCGCCCTGACCCTGCCAGCGCAGCCGAGCCTTTTGGGTGAGTCTGCATCGGTTCTGATGATAAGCCACTGGTTTGGGCCCAATAACACTGAAATTGACAGAAACACATGAAAATGCATGTAACGGTGTGCGCCGTGACCCTGCCAGTGCAGCCGAGCCTTTTGGGTGAGTCTGCATCGGTTCTTATGAAAAGCTACTACTTTAGGCCCAATAACACTGATATTGACAGAAAAACATGAAAATGCATGTAACGGTGTGCGCCGCGACCCTGCCAGCGCAGCCGAGGCTTTAGGGTGAGTCTGCATCGGTTCTGATGAAAAGCGACTAGTTTGGGCCCAATAACACTGAAATTGACAGAAACACATGAAAATGCATGTACGGTGTGCGCCCTGACCCTGCCAGCGCAGCCGAGCCTTTTGGGTGAGTCTGCATCGGTTCTGATGAGAAGCGACTGGTTTGGGCCCAATAACACTGAAATTGACAGAAACACATGAAAATGCATGTATGGTGTGCGCCGTGACCGTGCCAGCGCAGCCGATCCTTTTGGGTGAGTCTGCATCGGTTCTGATGAAAAGCCACTAGTTTGGGCCCAATAACACTGAAATTGACAGAAACACATGAAAATGCATGTAACGGTGTGCGCCGTGACCCTGCCAGCGCAGCCGAGCCTTTTGGGTGAGTCTGCATCGGTTCTGATGAAAAGCGACTGGTTTGGGCCCAATAACACTGAAATTGACAGAAACACATGAAAATGCATGTACGGTGTGCGCCGTGACCCTGCCAGCGCAGCCGAGCCTTTTGGGTGAGTCTGCATCGGTTCTGATGAAAAGCGACTGGTTTGGGCCCAATAACACTGAAATTGACAGAAACACATGAAAATGCATGTATGGTGTGCGCCGTGACCCTGCCAGCGCAGCCGATCCTTTTGGGTGAGTCTGCATTGGTTCTGATGAAAAGCCACTAGTTTGGGCCCAATAACACTGAAATTGACAGAAACACATGAAAATGCATGTAACGGTGTGCGCCGTGACCCTGCCAGCGCAGCCGAGCCTTTTGGGTGAGTCTGCATCAGTTCTGATGAAAAGCGGCTAGTTTAGGCCCAATAACACTGAAATTGACAGAAACACATAAAAATGCATGTACGGTGTGCGTCGTGACACTGCCAGCGCAGCCGAGAATTTTGGGTGAGTCTGCATCAGTTCTGATGAAAAGCGACTAGTTTGGGCCCAATAACACTGAAATTGACAGAAACACATGAAAATGCATGTACGGTGTGCGCCCTGACCCTGCCAGCGCAGCCGAGCCATTTGGGTGAGTTTGCATCGGTTCTGATGAAAAGCTACTAGTTTGGGCCCAATAACACTGAAATTGACAGAAACACATGAAAATGCATGTACGGTGTGCGCCGTGACCCTACCAGCGCAGCCGAGGCTTTAGGGTGAGTCTGCATCGGTTCTGATGAAAAGCCACTAGTTTGGGCACAATAACACTGAAATTGACAGAAACACATGAAAATGCATGTACGGTGTGCGCCCTAACCCTGCCAGCGCAGCCGAGCCTTTTGGGTGAGTCTGCATCGGTTCTGATGAAAAGCGACTGGTTTGGGCCCAATAACACTGAAATTGACAGAAACACATGAAAATACATGTAACGGTGTGCGCCGTGACCCTGCCAGCACAGCCGAGGCTTTAGGGTGAGTCTGCATCGGTTCTGATGAAAAGCCACTAGTTTGGGCCCAATAACACTGAAATTGACAGAAACACATGAAAATGCATGTACGGTGTGCGCCCTGACCCTGCCAGCGCAGCCGACCCTTTTGGGTGAGTCTGCATCGGTTCTGATGAAAAGCGACTGGTTTGGGCCCAATAACACTGAAATTGACAGAAACACATGAAAATGCATGTACGGTGTGCGCCGTGACCCTGCCAGCGCAGCCGAGCCTTTTGGGTGAGTCTGCATCGGTTCTGATGAAAAGCCACTAGTTTGGGCCCAATAACACTGAAATTGACAGAAACACATGAAAATGCATGTACGGTGTGCGCCTTGACACTGCCAGCGCAGCCGAGCCTTTTGGGTGAGTCTGCATCGGTTCTGATGAAAAGCGACTACTTTAGGCCCAATAACACTGAAATTGACAGAAAAACATGAAAATGCATGTAACGGTGTGCGCCCTTACCCTGCCAGCGCAGCCGAGGCTTTAGGGTGAGTCTGCATCGGTTCTGATGAAAAGCGACTAGTTTGGGCCCAATAACACTGAAATTGACAGAAACACATGAAAATGCATGTACGGTGTGCGCCCTGACCCTGCCAGCGCAGCCGAGCCTTTTGGGTGAGTCTGCATCGGTTCTGATGAAAAGCCACTGGTTTGGGCCCAATAACACTGAAATTGACAGAAACACATGAAAATGCATGTAACGGTGTGCGCCGTGACCCTGCCAGTGCAGCCGAGCCTTTTGGGTGAGTCTGCATCGGTTCTGATGAAAAGCTACTACTTTAGGCCCAATAACACTGATATTGACAGAAAAACATGAAAATGCATGTAACGGTGTGCGCCGCGACCCTGCCAGCGCAGCCGAGGCTTTAGGGTGAGTCTGCATCGGTTCTGATGAAAAGCGACTAGTTTGGGCCCAATAACACTGAAATTGACAGAAACACATGAAAATACATGTAACGGTGTGCGCCGTGACCCTGCCAGCACAGCCGAGGCTTTAGGGTGAGTCTGCATCGGTTCTGATGAAAAGCCACTAGTTTGGGCCCAATAACACTGAAATTGACAGAAACACATGAAAATGCATGTACGGTGTGCGCCGTGACCCTGCCAGCGCAGCCGAGCCTTTTGGGTGAGTCTGCATCGGTTCTGATGAGAAGCGACTGGTTTGGGCCCAATAACACTGAAATTGACAGAAACACATGAAAATGCATGTATGGTGTGCGCCGTGACCGTGCCAGCGCAGCCGATCCTTTTGGGTGAGTCTGCATCGGTTCTGATGAAAAGCCACTAGTTTGGGCCCAATAACACTGAAATTGACAGAAACACATGAAAATGCATGTAACGGTGTGCGCCGTGACCCTGCCAGCGCAGCCGAGCCTTTTGGGTGAGTCTGCATCGGTTCTGATGAAAAGCGACTGGTTTGGGCCCAATAACACTGAAATTGACAGAAACACATGAAAATGCATGTACGGTGTGCGCCGTGACCCTGCCAGCGCAGCCGAGCCTTTTGGGTGAGTCTGCATCGGTTCTGATGAAAAGCGACTAGTTTAGGCCCAATAACACTGAAATTGACAGAAAAACATGAAAATGCATGTAACGGTGTGCGCCGCGACCCTGCCAGCGCAGCCGAGGCTTTAGGGTGAGTCTGCATCGGTTCTGATGAAAAGCGACTAGTTTGCGCCCAATAACACTGAAATTGACAGAAAAACATGAAAATGCATGTAACGGTGTGCGCCGTGACCCTGCCAGCGCAGCTGAGCCTTTTGGGTGAGTCTGCATCGGTTCTGATGAAAAGCGACTGGTTTGGGCCCAATAACACTGAAATTGACAGAAACACATGAAAATGCATGTAACGGTGTGCGCCCTAACCCTGCCAGCGCAGCCGAGGCTTTAGGGTGAGTCTGCATCGGTTCTGATGAAAAGCGACTAGTTTGCGCCCAATAACACTGAAATTGACAGAAACACATGAAAATGCATGTACGGTGTGCGCCCTGACCCTGCCAGCGCAGCCGAGCCTTTTGGGTGAGTCTGCATCGGTTCTGATGAAAAGCGACTAGTTTAGGCCCAATAACACTGAAATTGACAGAAACACATGAAAATGCATGTACGGTGTGCGCCGTGACCCTGCCAGCGCAGCCGAGCCTTTTGGGTGAGTCTGCATCGGTTCTGATGAAAAGCGACTAGTTTGGGCCCAATAACACTGAAATTGACAGAAACACATGAAAATGCATGTAACGGTGTGCGCCATGACCCTGCCAGCGCAGCCGAGGCTTTAGGGTGAGTCTGCATCGGTTCTGATGAAAAGCCACTGGTTTGGGCCCAATAACACTGAAATTGACAGAAACACATGAAAATGCATGTAACGGTGTGCGCCATGACCCTGCCAGCGCAGCCGAGCCTTTTGGGTGAGTCTGCATCGGTTCTGATGAAAAGCGACTGGTTTGGGCCCAATAACACTGAAATTGACAGAAACACATGAAAATGCATGTAACGGTGTGCGCCGTGACCCTGCCAGTGCAGCCGAGCCTTTTGGGTGAGTCTGCATCGGTTCTGATGAAAAGCTACTACTTTAGGCCCAATAACACTGAAATTGACAGAAAAACATGAAAATGCATGTAACGGTGTGCGCCGTGACCCTGCCAGCGCAGCCGAGGCTTTAGGGTGAGTCTGCATCGGTTCTGATGAAAAGCGACTAGTTTAGGCCCAATAACACTGAAATTGACAGAAACACATGAAAATGCATGTAACGGTGTGCGCCGTGACCCTGCCAGCGCAGCTCAGCCTTTTGGGTGAGTCTGCATCGGTTCTGATGAAAAGCGACTGGTTTGGGCCCAATAACACTGAAATTGACAGAAACACATGAAAATGCATGTAACGGTGTGCGCCCTAACCCTGCCAGCGCAGCCGAGCCTTTTGGGTGAGTCTGCATCGGTTCTGATGAAAAGCGACTGGTTTGGGCCCAATAACACTGAAATTGACAGAAACACATGAAAATGCATGTACGGTGTGCGCCGTGACCCTGCCAGCGCAGCCGAGCCTGTTGGGTGAGTCTGCATCAGTTCTGATGAAAAGCGACTAGTTTAGGCCCAATAACACTGAAATTGACAGAAAAACATGAAAATGTATGTAACGGTGTGCGCCGTGACCCTGCCAGCGCAGCCGAGGCTTTAGGGTGAGTCTGCATCGGTTCTGATGAAAAGCGACTAGTTTGGGCCCAATAACACTGACATTGACAGAAACACATGAAAATGCATGTAACGGTGTGTGCCCTAACCCTGCCAGCGCAGCCGAGCCTTTTGGGTGAGTCTGCATCGGTTCTGATGAAAAGCGACTGGTTTGGGCCCAATAACACTGAAATTGACAGAAACACATGAAAATGCATGTACGGTGTGCGCCGTGACCCTGCCAGCGCAGCCGAGCCTTTTGGGTGAGTCTGCATCGGTTCTGATGAAAAGCCACTGGTTTGGGCCCAATAACACTGAAATTGACAGAAACACATGAAAATGCATGTAACGGTGTGCGCCGTGACCCTGCCAGTGCAGCCGAGCCTTTTGGGTGAGTCTGCATCGGTTCTGATGAAAAGCTACTACTTTAGGCCCAATAACACTGAAATTGACAGAAAAACATGAAAATGCATGTAACGGTGTGCGCCGTGACCCTGCCAGCGCAGCTGAGCCTTTTGGGTGAGTCTGCATCGGTTCTGATGAAAAGCGACTGGTTTGGGCCCAATAACACTGAAATTGACAGAAACACATGAAAATGCATGTAACGGTGTGCGCCCTAACCCTGCCAGCGCAGCCGAGCCTTTTGGGTGAGTCTGCATCGGTTCTGATGAAAAGCGACTGGTTTGGGCCCAATAACACTGAAATTGACAGAAACACATGAAAATGCATGTACGGTGTGCGCCGTGACCCTGCCAGCGCAGCCGAGCCTTTTGGGTGAGTCTGCATCAGTTCTGATGAAAAGCGACTAGTTTAGGCCCAATAACACTGAAATTGACAGAAAAACATGAAAATGTATGTAACGGTGTGCGCCGTGACCCTGCCAGCGCAGCCGAGGCTTTAGGGTGAGTCTGCATCGGTTCTGATGAAAAGCGACTAGTTTGGGCCCAATAACACTGACATTGACAGAAACACATGAAAATGCATGTAACGGTGTGTGCCGTGACCCTGCCAGCGCAGCCGAGCCTTTTGGGTGAGTCTGCATCGGTTCTGATGAAAAGCCACTGGTTTGGGCCCAATAACACTGAAATTGACAGAAACACATGAAAATGCATGTAACGGTGTGCGCCGTGACCCTGCCAGTGCAGCCGAGCCTTTTGGGTGAGTCTGCATCGGTTCTGATGAAAAGCTACTACTTTAGGCCCAATAACACTGAAATTGACAGAAAAACATGAAAATGCATGTAACGGTGTGCGCCGTGACCCTGCCAGCGCAGCTCAGCCTTTTGGGTGAGTCTGCATCGGTTCTGATGAAAAGCGACTGGTTTGGGCCCAATAACACTGAAATTGACAGAAACACATGAAAATGCATGTAACGGTGTGCGCCCTAACCCTGCCAGCGCAGCCGAGCCTTTTGGGTGAGTCTGCATCGGTTCTGATGAAAAGCGACTGGTTTGGGCCCAATAACACTGAAATTGACAGAAACACATGAAAATGCATGTACGGTGTGCGCCGTGACCCTGCCAGCGCAGCCGAGCCTTTTGGGTGAGTCTGCATCAGTTCTGATGAAAAGCGACTAGTTTAGGCCCAATAACACTGAAATTGACAGAAAAACATGAAAATGTATGTAACGGTGTGCGCCGTGACCCTGCCAGCGCAGCCGAGGCTTTAGGGTGAGTCTGCATCGGTTCTGATGAAAAGCGACTAGTTTGGGCCCAATAACACTGACATTGACAGAAACACATGAAAATGCATGTAACGATGTGTGCCCTAACCCTGCCAGCGCAGCCGAGCCTTTTGGGTGAGTCTGCATCGGTTCTGATGAAAAGCGACTGGTTTGGGCCCAATAACACTGAAATTGACAGAAACACATGAAAATGCATGTACGGTGTGCGCCGTGACCCTGCCAGCGCAGCCGAGCCTTTTGGGTGAGTCTGCATCAGTTCTGATGAAAAGCGACTAGTTTAGGCCCAATAACACTGAAATTGACAGAAAAACATGAAAATGCATGTAACGGTGTGCGCCGTGACCCTGCCAGCGCAGCCGAGGCTTTAGGGTGAGTCTGCATCGGTTCTGATGAAAAGCGACTAGTTTGGGCCCAATAACACTGAAATTGACAGAAACACATGAAAATGCATGTACGGTGTGCGCCCTGACCCTGCCAGCGCAGCCGAGCCTTTTGGGTGAGTCTGCATCGGTTCTGATGAAAAGCGACTGGTTTGGGCCCAATAACACTGAAATTGACAGAAACACATGAAAATGCATGTACGGTGTGCGCCGTGACCCTACCAGCGCAGCCGAGGCTTTAGGGTGAGTCTGCATCGGTTCTGATGAAAAGCGATTAGTTTGGGCACAATAACACTGAAATTGACAGAAACACATGAAAATGCATGTACGGTGTGCGCCCTAACCCTGCCAGCGCAGCCGAGCCTTTTGGGTGAGTCTGCATCGGTTCTGATGAAAAGCCACTAGTTTGGGCCCAATAACACTGAAATTGACAGAAACACATGAAAATGCATGTACGGTGTGCGCCCTGACCCTGCCAGCGCAGCCGAGGCTTTAGGGTGAGTCTGCATCGGTTCTGATGAAAAGCCACTAGTTTGGGCCCAATAACACTGAAATTGACAGAAACACATGAAAATGCATGTACGGTGTGCGCCGTGACACTGCCACACAGCCGAGCGTTTTGGGTGAGTCTGCATCGGTTCTGATGAAAAGCGACTAGTTTGGGCCCAATAACACTGAAATTGACAGAAAAACATGAAAATGCATGTAACGGTGTGCGCCCTTACCCTGCCAGCGCAGCCGAGGCTTTAGGGTGAGTCTGCATCGGTTCTGATGAAAAGCGACTAGTTTGGGCCCAATAACACTGAAATTGACAGAAACACATGAAAATGCATGTACGGTGTACGCCCTGACCCTGCCAGCGCAGCCGAGCCTTTTGGGTGAGTCTGCATCGGTTCTGATGAAAAGCCACTGGTTTGGGCCCAATAACACTGAAATTGACAGAAACACATGAAAATGCATGTAACGGTGTGCGCCGTGACCCTGCCAGTGCAGCCGAGCCTTTTGGGTGAGTCTGCATCGGTTCTGATGAAAAGCTACTACTTTAGGCCCAATAACACTGAAATTGACAGAAAAACATGAAAATGCATGTAACGGTGTGCGCCGCGACCCTGCCAGCGCAGCCGAGGCTTTAGGGTGAGTCTGCATCGGTTCTGATGAAAAGCCACTAGTTTGGGCCCAATAACACTGAAATTGACAGAAACACATGAAAATGCATGTACGGTGTGCGCCCTGACCCTGCCAGCGCAGCCGAGCCTTTTGGGTGAGTCTGCATCGGTTCTGATGAGAAGCGACTGGTTTGGGCCCAATAACACTGAAATTGACAGAAACACATGAAAATGCATGTATGGTGTGCGCCGTGACCGTGCCAGCGCAGCCGATCCTTTTGGGTGAGTCTGCATCGGTTCTGATGAAAAGCCACTAGTTTGGGCCCAATAACACTGAAATTGACAGAAACACATGAAAATGCATGTAACGGTGTGCGCCGTGACCCTGCCAGCGCAGCCGAGCCTTTTGGGTGAGTCTGCATCGGTTCTGATGAAAAGCGACTGGTTTGGGCCCAATAACACTGAAATTGACAGAAACACATGAAAATGCATGTATGGTGTGCGCCGTGACCGTGCCAGCGCAGCCGATCCTTTTGGGTGAGTCTGCATCGGTTCTGATGAAAAGCCACTAGTTTGGGCCCAATTACACTGAAATTGACAGAAACACATGAAAATGCATGTAACGGTGTGCGACGTGACCCTGCCAGCGCAGCCGAGCCTTTTGGGTGAGTCTGCATCGGTTCTGATGAAAAGCGACTGGTTTGGGCCCAATAACACTGAAATTGACAGAAACACATGAAAATGCATGTACGGTGTGCGCCGTGACCCTGCCAGCGCAGCCGAGCCTTTTGGGTGAGTCTGCATCGGTTCTGATGAAAAGCGACTAGTTTAGGCCCAATAACACTGAAATTGACAGAAAAACATGAAAATGCATGTAACGGTGTGCGCCGCGACCCTGCCAGCGCAGCCGAGGCTTTAGGGTGAGTCTGCATCGGTTCTGATGAAAAGCGACTAGTTTGCGCCCAATAACACTGAAATTGACAGAAACACATGAAAATGCATGTACGGTGTGCGCCCTGACCCTGCCAGCGCAGCCGAGCCTTTTGGGTGAGTCTGCATCGGTTCTGATGAAAAGCGACTGGTTTGGGCCCAATAACACTGAAATTGACAGAAACACATGAAAATGCATGTACGGTGTGCGCCGTGACCCTGCCAGCGCAGCCGAGGCTTTAGGGTGAGTCTGCATCGGTTCTGATGAAAAGCCACTAGTTTGGGCCCAATAACACTGAAATTGACAGAAACACATGAAAATGCATGTACGGTGTGCGCCGTGACCCTGCCAGCGCAGCCGAGCCTTTTGGGTGAGTCTGCATCGGTTCTGATGAAAAGCCACTAGTTTAGGCCCAATAACACTGAAATTGACAGAAACACATGAAAATGCATGTACGGTGTGCGCCCTGACCCTGCCAACGCAGCCGAGGCTTTAGGGTGAGTCTGCATCGGTTCTGATGAAAAGCGACTAGTTTGGGCCCAATAACACTGAAATTGACAGAAACACATGAAAATGCATGTAACGGTGTGCGCCATGACCCTGCCAGCGCAGCCGAGGCTTTAGGGTGAGTCTGCATCGGTTCTGATGAAAAGCGACTAGTTTGGGCCCAATAACACTGAAATTGACAGAAACACATGAAAATGCATGTACGGTGTGCGCCCTGACCCTGCCAGCGCAGCCGAGCCTTTTGGGTGAGTCTGCATCGGTTCTGATGAAAAGCCACTGGTTTGGGCCCAATAACACTGAAATTGACAGAAACACATGAAAATGCATGTAACGGTGTGCACCGTGACCCTGCCAGTGCAGCCGAGCCTTTTGGGTGAGTCTGCATCGGTTCTGATGAAAAGCTACTACTTTAGGCCCAATAACACTGAAATTGACAGAAAAACATGAAAATGCATGTAACGGTGTGCGCCGTGACCCTGCCAGCGCAGCCGAGGCTTTAGGGTGAGTCTGCATCGGTTCTGATGAAAAGCGACTAGTTTAGGCCCAATAACACTGAAATTGACAGAAACACATGAAAATGCATGTAACGGTGTGCGCCGTGACCCTGCCAGCGCAGCTCAGCCTTTTGGGTGAGTCTGCATCGGTTCTGATGAAAAGCGACTGGTTTGGGCCCAATAACACTGAAATTGACAGAAACACATGAAAATGCATGTAACGGTGTGCGCCCTAACCCTGCCAGCGCAGCCGAGCCTTTTGGGTGAGTCTGCATCGGTTCTGATGAAAAGCGACTGGTTTGGGCCCAATAACACTGAAATTGACAGAAACACATGAAAATGCATGTACGGTGTGCGCCATGACACTGCCAGCGCAGCCGAGCCTTTTGGGTGAGTCTGCATCGGTTCTGATGAAAAGCGACTAGTTTAGGCCCAATAACACTGAAATTGACAGAAAAACATGAAAATGTATGTAACGGTGTGCGCCGTGACCCTGCCAGCGCAGCCGAGGCTTTAGGGTGAGTCTGCATCGGTTCTGATGAAAAGCGACTAGTTTGGGCCCAATAACACTGACATTGACAGAAACACATGAAAATGCATGTAACGGTGTGCGCCCTAACCCTGCCAGCGCAGCCGAGCCTTTTGGGTGAGTCTGCATCGGTTCTGATGAAAAGCGACTGGTTTGGGCCCAATAACACTGAAATTGACAGAAACACATGAAAATGCATGTACGGTGTGCGCCGTGACCCTGCCAGCGCAGCCGAGCCTTTTGGGTGAGTCTGCATCAGTTCTGATGAAAAGCGACTAGTTTAGGCCCAATAACACTGAAATTGACAGAAAAACATGAAAATGCATGTAACGGTGTGCGCCGTGACCCTGCCAGCGCAGCCGAGGCTTTAGGGTGAGTCTGCATCGGTTCTGATGAAAAGCGACTAGTTTGGGCCCAATAACACTGAAATTGACAGAAACACATGAAAATGCATGTACGGTGTGCGCCCTGACCCTGCCAGCGCAGCCGAGCCTTTTGGGTGAGTCTGCATCGGTTCTGATGAAAAGCGACTGGTTTGGGCCCAATAACACTGAAATTGACAGAAACACATGAAAATGCATGTATGGTGTGCGCCGTGACCCTGCCAGCGCAGCCGATCCTTTTGGGTGAGTCTGCATTGGTTCTGATGAAAAGCCACTAGTTTGGGCCCAATAACACTGAAATTGACAGAAACACATGAAAATGCATGTATGGTGTGCGCCGTGACCCTGCCAGCGCAGCCGATCCTTTTGGGTGAGTCTGCATCGGTTCTGATGAAAAGCCACTAGTTTGGGCCCAATAACACTGAAATTGACAGAAACACATGAAAATGCATGTAACGGTGTGCGCCGTGACCCTGCCAGCGCAGCCGAGCCTTTTGGGTGAGTCTGCATCGGTTCTGATGAAAAGCGACTAGTTTAGGCCCAATAACACTGAAATTGACAGAAAAACATGAAAATGTATGTAACGGTGTGCGCCGTGACCCTGCCAGCGCAGCCGAGGCTTTAGGGTGAGTCTGCATCGGTTCTGATGAAAAGCGACTAGTTTGGGCCCAATAACACTGAAATTGACAGAAACACATGAAAATGCATGTACGGTGTGCGCCGTGACCCTGCCAGCGCAGCCGAGCCTTTTGGGTGAATCTGCATCGGTTCTGATGAAAAGCCACTAGTTTGGGCCCAATAACACTGAAATTGACAGAAACATATGAAAATGCATGTACGGTGTGCGTCGTGACACTGCCAGCGCAGTCGAGAATTTTGGGTGAGTCTGCATCGGTTCTGATGAAAAGCGACTAGGTTGGGCCCAATAACACTGAAATTGACAGAAACACATGAAAATGCATTTACGGTGTGCGCCCTGACCCTGCCAGCGCAGCCGAGGCTTTAGGGTGAGTCTGCATCGGTTCTGATGAAAAGCGACTAGTTTGGGCCCAATAACACTGAAATTGACAGAAACACATGAAAATGCATGTACGGTGTGCGCCCTGACCCTGCCAGCGCAGCCGAGCCTTTTGGGTGAGTCTGCATCGGTTCTGATGAAAATCCACTAGTTTAGGCCCAATAACACTGAAATTGACAGAAACACATGAAAATGCATGTACGGTGTGCGCCGTGACACTGCCAGCGCAGCCGAGCCTTTTGGGTGAATCTGCATCGGTTCTGATGAAAAGCCACTAGTTTGGGCCCAATAACACTGAAATTGACAGAAAAACATGAAAATGTATGTAACGGTGTGCGCCGTGACCCTGCCAGCGCAGCCGAGGCTTTAGGGTGAGTCTGCATCGGTTCTGATGAAAAGCGACTAGTTTGGGCCCAATAACACTGACATTGACAGAAACACATGAAAATGCATGTAACGGTGTGCGCCCTAACCCTGCCAGCGCAGCCGAGCCTTTTGGGTGAGTCTGCATCGGTTCTGATGAAAAGCGACTGGTTTGGGCCCAATAACACTGAAATTGACAGAAACACATGAAAATGCATGTACGGTGTGCGCCGTGACCCTGCCAGCGCAGCCGAGCCTTTTGGGTGAGTCTGCATCAGTTCTGATGAAAAGCGACTAGTTTAGGCCCAATAACACTGAAATTGACAGAAAAACATGAAAATGCATGTAACGGTGTGCGCCGTGACCCTGCCAGTGCAGCCGAGGCTTTAGGGTGAGTCTGCATCGGTTCTGATGAAAAGCCACTAGTTTGGGCCCAATAACACTGAAATTGACAGAAACACATGAAAATGCATGTATGGTGTGCGCCGTGACCCTGCCAGCGCAGCCGATCCTTTTGGGTGAGTCTGCATTGGTTCTGATGAAAAGCCACTAGTTTGGGCCCAATAACACTGAAATTGACAGAAACACATGAAAATGCATGTATGGTGTGCGCCGTGACCCTGCCAGCGCAGCCGATCCTTTTGGGTGAGTCTGCATCGGTTCTGATGAAAAGCCACTAGTTTGGGCCCAATAACACTGAAATTGACAGAAACACATGAAAATGCATGTAACGGTGTGCGCCGTGACCCTGCCAGCGCAGCCGAGCCTTTTGGGTGAGTCTGCATCAGTTCTGATGAAAAGCGACTACTTTAGGCCCAATAACACTGAAATTGACAGAAACACATGAAAATGTATGTAACGGTGTGCGCCGTGACCCTGCCAGCGCAGCCGAGGCTTTAGGGTGAGTCTGCATCGGTTCTGATGAAAAGCGACTAGTTTGAGCCCAATAACACTGAAATTGACAGAAACACATGAAAATGCATGTACGGTGTGCGCCGTGACCCTGCCAGCGCAGCCGAGCCTTTTGGGTGAGTCTGCATCGGTTCTGATGAAAAGCCACTAGTTTAGGCCCAATAACACTGAAATTGACAGAAACACATGAAAATGCATGTACGGTGTGCGCCGTGACCCTGCCAGCGCAGCCGAGCCTTTTGGGTGAATCTGCATCGGTTCTGATGAAAAGCCACTAGTTTGGGCCCAATAACACTGAAATTGACAGAAACACATGAAAATGCATGTACGGTGTGCGTCGTGACACTGCCAGCGCAGTCGAGAATTTTGGGTGAGTCTGCATCGGTTCTGATGAAAAGCGACTAGTTTGGGCCCAATAACACTGAAATTGACAGAAACACATGAAAATGCATTTACGGTGTGCGCCCTGACCCTGCCAGCGCAGCCGAGGCTTTAGGGTGAGTCTGCATCGGTTCTGATGAAAAGCGACTAGTTTGGGCCCAATAACACTGAAATTGACAGAAACACATGAAAATGCATGTACGGTGTGCACCCTGACCCTGCCAGCGCAGCCGAGCCTTTTGGGTGAGTCTGCATCGGTTCTGATGAAAAGCCACTAGTTTAGGCCCAATAACACTGAAATTGACAGAAACACATGAAAATGCATGTACGGTGTGCGCCGTGACACTGCCAGCGCAGCCGAGCCTTTTGGGTGAATCTGCATCGGTTCTGATGAAAAGCCACTAGTTTGGGCCCAATAACACTGAAATTGACAGAAACACATGAAAATGCATGTACGGTGTGCGCCGTGACCCTGCCAGCGCAGCCGAGCCTTTTGGGTGAGTCTGCATCGGTTCTGATGAAAAGCGACTGGTTTGGGCCCAATAACACTGAAATTGACAGAAACACATGAAAATGCATGTAACGGTGTGCGCCGTGACCCTGCCAGCGCAGCCGAGCCTTTTGGGTGAGTCTGCATCGGTTCTGATGAAAAGCGACTGGTTTGGGCCCAATAACACTGAAATTGACAGAAACACATGAAAATGCATGTACGGTGTGCGCCGTGACCCTGCCAGCGCAGCCAAGCTCTTGGGTGAGTCTGCATCGGTTCTGATGAAAAGCCACTAGTTTGGGCCCAATAACACTGAAATTGACAGAAACACATGAAAATGCATGTACGGTGTGCGCCATGACACTGCCAGCGCAGCCGAGCCTTTTGGGTGAGTCTGCATCGGTTCTGATGAAAAGCGACTAGTTTGGGCCCAATAACACTGAACTTGACAGAAAAACATGAAAATGCATGTAACGGTGTGCGCCGCGACCCTGCCAGCGCAGCCGAGGCTTTAGGGTGAGTCTGCATCGGTTCTGATGAAAAGCGACTAGTTTGGGCCCAATAACACTGAAATTGACAGAAACACATGAAAATGCATGTACGGTGTGCGCCCTGACCCTGCCAGCGCAGCCGAGCCTTTTGGGTGAGTCTGCATCGGTTCTGATGAAAAGCCACTAGTTTGGGCCCAATAACACTGAAATTGACAGAAACACATGAAAATGCATGTACGGTGTGCGCCGTGACCCTGCCAGCGCAGCCGAGCCTTTTGGGTGAATCTGCATCGGTTCTGATGAAAAGCCACTAGTTTGGGCCCAATAACACTGAAATTGACAGAAACACATGAAAATGCATGTACGGTGTGCGCCGTGACACTGCCAGCGCAGCCGAGAATTTTGGGTGAGTCTGCATCGGTTCTGATGAAAAGCGACTAGTTTGGGCCCAATAACACTGAAATTGACAGAAACACATGAAAATGCATGTACGGTGTGCGCCCTGACCCTGCCAGCGCAGCCGAGCCTTTTGGGTGAGTCTGCATCGGTTCTGATGAAAAGCCACTAGTTTGGGCCCAATAACACTGAAATTGACAGAAACACATGAAAATGCATGTACGGTGTGCGCCGTGACCCTGCCAGCGCAGCCGAGCCTTTTGGGTGAGTCTGCATCGGTTCTGATGAAAAGCGACTAGTTTGGGCCCAATAACACTGAAATTGACAGAAACACATGAAAATGCATGTACGGTGTGCGGCTTGACCCTGCCAGCGCAGCCGAGCCTTTTGGGTGAGTCTGCATCGGTTCTGATGAAAAGCGACTAGTTTAGGCCCAATAACACTGAAATTGACAGAAACACATGAAAATGCATGTACGGTGTGCGCCCTGACCCTGCCAGCGCAGCCGACCCTTTTGGGTGAGTCTGCATCGGTTCTGATGAAAAGCGACTGGTTTGGGCCCAATAACACTGAAATTGACAGAAACACATGAAAATGCATGTACGGTGTGCGCCGTGACCCTGCCAGCGCAGCCGAGCCTTTTGGGTGAGTCTGCATCGGTTCTGATGGAAAGCCACTAGTTTGGACCCAATAACACTGAAATTGACAGAAACACATGAAAATGCATGTACGGTGTGCGACTTGACACTGCCAGCGCAGCCGAGCCTTTTGGGTGAGTCTGCATCGGTTCTGATGAAAAGCGACTACTTTAGGCCCAATAACACTGAAATTGACAGAAAAACATGAAAATGCATGTAAAGGTGTGCGCCCTGACCCTGCCAGCGCAGCCGAGGCTTTAGGGTGAGTCTGCATCGGTTCTGATGAAAAGCGACTGGTTTGGGCCCAATAACACTGAAATTGACAGAAACACATGAAAATGCATGTATGGTGTGCGCCGTGACCCTGCCAGCGCAGCCGATCCTTTTGGGTGAGTCTGCATCGGTTCTGATGAAAAGCCACTAGTTTGGGCCCAATAACACTGAAATTGACAGAAACACATGACAATGCATGTAACGGTGTGCGCCGTGACCCTGCCAGCGCAGCCGAGCCTTTTGGGTGAGTCTGCATCGGTTCTGATGAAAAGCGACTGGTTTGGGCCCAATAACACTGAAATTGACAGAAACACATGAAAATGCATGTACGGTGTGCGCCGTGACCCTGCCAGCGCAGCCGAGCCTTTTGGGTGAGTCTGCATCGGTTCTGATGAAAAGCCACTAGTTTGGGCCCAAATAACACTGAAATTGACAGAAACACATGAAAATGCATGTACGGTGTGCGCCGTGACCCTGCCAGCGCAGCCGAGGCTTTAGGGTGAGTCTGCATCGGTTCTGATGAAAAGCCACTAGTTTGGGCCCAATAACACTGAAATTGACAGAAACACATGAAAATGCATGTACGGTGTGCGCCCTGACCCTGCCAGCGCAGCCGAGCCTTTTGGGTGAGTCTGCATCGGTTCTGATGAAAAGCCACTAGTTTAGGCCCAATAACACTGAAATTGACAGAAAAACATGAAAATGCATGTAACGGTGTGCGCCCTGACCCTGCCAGCGCAGCCGAGGCTTTAGGGTGAGTCTGCATCGGTTCTGATGAAAAGCGACTAGTTTGGGCCCAATAACACTGAAATTGACAGAAACACATGAAAATGCATGTACGGTGTGCGCCCTGACCCTGCCAGCGCAGCCGAGCCTTTTGGGTGAGTCTGCATCGGATCTGATGAAAAGCCACTGGTTTGGGCCCAATAACACTGAAATTGACAGAAACACATGAAAATGCATGTACGGTGTGTGCCGTGACCCTGCCAGTGCAGCCGAGCCTTTTGGGTGAGTCTGCATCGGTTCTGATGAAAAGCCACTAGTTTGGGCCCAATAACACTGAAATTGACAGAAACACATGAAAATGCATGTACGGTGTGCGCCATGACACTGCCAGCGCAGCCGAGCCTTTTGGGTGAGTCTGCATCGGTTCTGATGAAAAGCGACTAGTTTGGGCCCAATAACACTGAACTTGACAGAAAAACATGAAAATGCATGTAACGGTGTGCGCCGCGACCCTGCCAGCGCAGCCGAGGCTTTAGGGTGAGTCTGCATCGGTTCTGATGAAAAGCGACTAGTTTGGGCCCAATAACACTGAAATTGACAGAAACACATGAAAATGCATGTACGGTGTGCGCCGTGACCCTGCCAGCGCAGCCGAGCCTTTTGGGTGAATCTGCATCGGTTCTGATGAAAAGCCACTAGTTTGGGCCCAATAACACTGAAATTGACAGAAACACATGAAAATGCATGTACGGTGTGCGCCGTGACACTGCCAGCGCAGCCGAGAATTTTGGGTGAGTCTGCATCGGTTCTGATGAAAAGCGACTAGTTTGGGCCCAATAACACTGAAATTGACAGAAACACATGAAAATGCATGTACGGTGTGCGCCCTGACCCTGCCAGCGCAGCCGAGCCATTTGGGTGAGTCTGCATCGGTTCTGATGAAAAGCCACTAGTTTGGGCCCAATAACACTGAAATTGACAGAAACACATGAAAATGCATGTACGGTGTGCGCCGTGACCCTGCCAGCGCAGCCGAGCCTTTTGGGTGAGTCTGCATCGGTTCTGATGAAAAGCGACTAGTTTGGGCCCAATAACACTGAAATTGACAGAAACACATGAAAATGCATGTACGGTGTGCGGCTTGACCCTGCCAGCGCAGCCGAGCCTTTTGGGTGAGTCTGCATCGGTTCTGATGAAAAGCGACTAGTTTAGGCCCAATAACACTGAAATTGACAGAAACACATGAAAATGCATGTACGGTGTGCGCCCTGACCCTGCCAGCGCAGCCGAGCCTTTTGGGTGAGTCTGCATCGGTTCTGATGAAAAGCGACTGGTTTGGGCCCAATAACACTGAAATTGACAGAAACACATGAAAATGCATGTACGGTGTGCGCCGTGACCCTGCCAGCGCAGCCGAGCCTTTTGGGTGAGTCTGCATCGGTTCTGATGGAAAGCCACTAGTTTGGGCCCAATAACACTGAAATTGACAGAAACACATGAAAATGCATGTACGGTGTGTGCCGTGACCCTGCCAGTGCAGCCGAGCCTTTTGGGTGAGTCTGCATCGGTTCTGATGAAAAGCCACTAGTTTGGGCCCAATAACACTGAAATTGACAGAAACACATGAAAATGCATGTACGGTGTGCGCCATGACACTGCCAGCGCAGCCGAGCCTTTTGGGTGAGTCTGCATCGGTTCTGATGAAAAGCGACTAGTTTGGGCCCAATAACACTGAACTTGACAGAAAAACATGAAAATGCATGTAACGGTGTGCGCCGCGACCCTGCCAGCGCAGCCGAGGCTTTAGGGTGAGTCTGCATCGGTTCTGATGAAAAGCGACTAGTTTGGGCCCAATAACACTGAAATTGACAGAAACACATGAAAATGCATGTACGGTGTGCGCCCTGACCCTGCCAGCGCAGCCGAGCCTTTTGGGTGAGTCTGCATCGGTTCTGATGAAAGGCGACTAGTTTGGGCCCAATAACACTGAAATTGACAGAAACACATGAAAATGCATGTACGGTGTGCGCCGTGACCCTGCCAGCGCAGCCGAGCCTTTTGGGTGAATCTGCATCGGTTCTGATGAAAAGCCACTAGTTTGGGCCCAATAACACTGAAATTGACAGAAACACATGAAAATGCATGTACGGTGTGCGCCGTGACACTGCCAGCGCAGCCGAGAATTTTGGGTGAGTCTGCATCGGTTCTGATGAAAAGCGACTAGTTTGGGCCCAATAACACTGAAATTGACAGAAACACATGAAAATGCATGTACGGTGTGCGCCCTGACCCTGCCAGCGCAGCCGAGCCATTTGGGTGAGTCTGCATCGGTTCTGATGAAAAGCCACTAGTTTGGGCCCAATAACACTGAAATTGACAGAAACACATGAAAATGCATGTACGGTGTGCGCCGTGACCCTGCCAGCGCAGCCGAGCCTTTTGGGTGAGTCTGCATCGGTTCTGATGAAAAGCGACTAGTTTGGGCCCAATAACACTGAAATTGACAGAAACACATGAAAATGCATGTACGGTGTGCGGCTTGACCCTGCCAGCGCAGCCGAGCCTTTTGGGTGAGTCTGCATCGGTTCTGATGAAAAGCCACTAGTTTAGGCCCAATAACACTGAAATTGACAGAAACACATGAAAATGCATGTACGGTGTGCGCCCTGACCCTGCCAGCGCAGCCGAGCCTTTTGGGTGAGTCTGCATCGGTTCTGATGAAAAGCGACTGGTTTGGGCCCAATAACACTGAAATTGACAGAAACACATGAAAATGCATGTACGGTGTGCGCCGTGACCCTGCCAGCGCAGCCGAGCCTTTTGGGTGAGTCTGCATCGGTTCTGATGGAAAGCCACTAGTTTGGGCCCAATAACACTGAAATTGACAGAAACACATGAAAATGCATGTACGGTGTGCGCCTTGACACTGCCAGCGCAGCCGAGCCTTTTGGGTGAGTCTGCATCGGTTCTGATGAAAAGCGACTACTTTAGGCCCAATAACACTGAAATTGACAGAAAAACATGAAAATGCATGTAAAGGTGTGCGCCCTGACCCTGCCAGCGCAGCCGAGGCTTTAGGGTGAGTCTGCATTGGTTCTGATGAAAAGCGACTAGTTTGGGCCCAATAACACTGAAATTGACAGAAACACATGAAAATGCATGTACGGTGTGCGCCGTGACCCTGCCAGCGCAGCCGAGCCTTTTGGGTGAGTCTGCATCGGTTCTGATGAAAAGCGACTGGTTTGGGCCCAATAACACTGAAATTGACAGAAACACATGAAAATGCATGTATGGTGTGCGCCGTGACCCTGCCAGCGCAGCCGATCCTTTTGGGTGAGTCTGCATCGGTTCTGATGAAAAGCCACTAGTTTGGGCCCAATAACACTGAAATTGACAGAAACACATGAAAATGCATGTACGGTGTGTGCCCTGACCCTGCCAGCGCAGCCGAGCCTTTTGGGTGAGTCTGCATCGGTTCTGATGAAAAGCGACTGGTTTGGGCCCAATAACACTGAAATTGACAGAAACACATGAAAATGCATGTACGGTGTGCGCCGTGACCCTGCCAGCGCAGCCGAGCCTTTTGGGTGAGTCTGCATCGGTTCTGATGAAAAGCCACTAGTTTGGGCCCAATAACACTGAAATTGACAGAAACACATGAAAATGCATGTACGGTGTGCGCCGTGACCCTGCCAGCGCAGCCGAGGCTTTAGGGTGAGTCTGCATCGGTTCTGATGAAAAGCCACTAGTTTGGGCCCAATAACACTGAAATTGACAGAAACACATGAAAATGCATGTACGGTGTGCGCCCTGACCCTGCCAGCGCAGCCGAGCCTTTTGGGTGAGTCTGCATCGGTTCTGATGAAAAGCCACTAATTTAGGCCCAATAACACTGAAATTGACAGAAAAACATGAAAATGCATGTAACGGTGTGCGCCCTGACCCTGCCAGCGCAGCCGAGGCTTTAGGGTGAGTCTGCATCGGTTCTGATGAAAAGCGACTAGTTTGGGCCCAATAACACTGAAATTGACAGAAACACATGAAAATGCATGTACGGTGTGCGCCCTGACCCTGCCAGCGCAGCCGAGCCTTTTGGGTGAGTCTGCATCGGTTCTGATGAAAAGCCACTGGTTTGGGCCCAATAACACTGAAATTGACAGAAACACATGAAAATGCATGTAACGGTGTGCGCCGTGACCCTGCCAGTGCAGCCGAGCCTTTTGGGTGAGTCTGCATCGGTTCTGATGAAAAGCTACTACTTTAGGCCCAATAACACTGAAATTGACAGAAAAACATGAAAATGCATGTAACGGTGTGCGCCGTGACCCTGCCAGCGCAGCCGAGGCTTTAGGGTGAGTCTGCATCGGTTCTGATGAAAAGCGACTAGTTTAGGCCCAATAACACTGAAATTGACAGAAACACATGAAAATGCATGTAACGGTGTGCGCCGTGACCCTGCCAGCGCAGCTCAGCCTTTTGGGTGAGTCTGCATCGGTTCTGATGAAAAGCGACTGGTTTGGGCCCAATAACACTGAAATTGACAGAAACACATGAAAATGCATGTAACGGTGTGCGCCCTGACCCTGCCAGCGCAGCCGAGCCTTTTGGGTGAGTCTGCATCGGTTCTGATGAAAAGCGACTGGTTTGGGCCCAATAACACTGAAATTGACAGAAACACATGAAAATGCATGTACGGTGTGCGCCGTGACCCTGCCAGCGCAGCCGAGCCTTTTGGGTGAGTCTGCATCAGTTCTGATGAAAAGCGACTAGTTTAGGCCCAATAACACTGAAATTGACAGAAAAACATGAAAATGTATGTAACGGTGTGCGCCGTGACCCTGCCAGCGCAGCCGAGGCTTTAGGGTGAGTCTGCATCGGTTCTGATAAAAAGCGACTAGTTTGGGCCCAATAACACTGACATTGACAGAAACACATGAAAATGCATGTAACGGTGTGCGCCCTAACCCTGCCAGCGCAGCCGAGCCTTTTGGGTGAGTCTGCATCGGTTCTGATGAAAAGCGACTGGTTTGGGCCCAATAACACTGAAATTGACAGAAACACATGAAAATGCATGTACGGTGTGCGCCGTGACCCTGCCAGCGCAGCCGAGCCTTTTGGGTGAGTCTGCATCAGTTCTGATGAAAAGCGACTAGTTTAGGCCCAATAACACTGAAATTGACAGAAAAACATGAAAATGCATGTAACGGTGTGCGCCGTGACCCTGCCAGCGCAGCCGAGGCTTTAGGGTGAGTCTGCATCGGTTCTGATGAAAAGCGACTAGTTTGGGCCCAATAACACTGAAATTGACAGAAACACATGAAAATGCATGTACGGTGTGCGCCCTGACCCTGCCAGCGCAGCCGAGCCTTTTGGGTGAGTCTGCATCGGTTCTGATGAAAAGCCACTAGTTTAGGCCCAATAACACTGAAATTGACAGAAACACATGAAAATGCATGTACGGTGTGCGCCGTGACACTGCCAGCGCAGCCGAGCCTTTTGGGTGAATCTGCATCGGTTCTGATGAAAAGCCACTAGTTTGGGCCCAATAACACTGAAATTGACAGAAACACATGAAAATGCATGTACGGTGTGCGCCGTGACCCTGCCAGCGCAGCCGAGCCTTTTGGGTGAGTCTGCATCGGTTCTGATGAAAAGCGACTGGTTTGGGCCCAATAACACTGAAATTGACAGAAACACATGAAAATGCATGTAACGGTGTGCGCCGTGACCCTGCCAGCGCAGCCGAGGCTTTAGGGTGAGTCTGCATTGGTTCTGATGAAAAGCGACTAGTTTAGGCCCAATAACACTGAAATTGACAGAAACACATGAAAATGCATGTACGGTGTGCGCCGTGACCCTGCCAGCGCAGCCAAGCTCTTGGGTGAGTCTGCATCGGTTCTGATGAAAAGCCACTAGTTTGGGCCCAATAACACTGAAATTGACAGAAACACATGAAAATGCATGTACGGTGTGCGCCATGACACTGCCAGCGCAGCCGAGCCTTTTGGGTGAGTCTGCATCGGTTCTGATGAAAAGCGACTAGTTTGGGCCCAATAACACTGAACTTGACAGAAAAACATGAAAATGCATGTAACGGTGTGCGCCGCGACCCTGCCAGCGCAGCCGAGGCATTAGGGTGAGTCTGCATCGGTTCTGATGAAAAGCGACTAGTTTGGGCCCAATAACACTGAAATTGACAGAAACACATGAAAATGCATGTACGGTGTGCGCCGTGACCCTGCCAGCGCAGCCGAGCCTTTTGGGTGAGTCTGCATCGGTTCTGATGAAAAGCGACTAGTTTGGGCCCAATAACACTGAAATTGACAGAAAAACATGAAAATGCATGTAACGGTGTGCGCCGTGACCCTGCCAGCGCAGCCGAGGCTTTAGGGTGAGTCTGCATCGGTTCTGATGAAAAGCCACTAGTTTGGGCCCAATAACACTGAAATTGACAGAAACACATGAAAATGCATGTACGGTGTGCGCCCTGACCCTGCCAGCGCAGCCGAGCCTTTAGGGTGAGTCTGCATCGGTTCTGATGAAAAGCCACTAGTTTGGGCCCAATAACACTGAAATTGACAGAAACACATGAAAATGCATGTACGGTGTGCGCCCTGACCCTGCCAGCGCAGCCGAGCCTTTTGGGTGAGTCTGCATCGGTTCTGATGAAAAGCGACTAGTTTAGGCCCAATAACACTGAAATTGACAGAAACACATGAAAATGCATGTAACGGTGTGCGCCGTGACCCTGCCAGCGCAGCCGAGGCTTTAGGGTGAGTCTGCATCGGTTCTGATGAAAAGCGACTAGTTTGGGCCCAATAACACTGAAATTGACAGAAACACATGAAAATGCATGTACGGTGTGCGCCGTGACCCTGCCAGCGCAGCCGAGCCTTTTGGGTGAGTCTGCATCGGTTCTGATGAAAAGCGACTAGTTTGGGCCCAATAACACTGAAATTGACAGAAACACATGAAAATGCATGTACGGTGTGCGCCGTGACCCTGCCAGCGCAGCCGAGCCTTTTGGGTGAGTCTGCATCGGTTCTGATGAAAAGCCACTGGTTTGGGCCCAATAACACTGAAATTGACAGAAACACATGAAAATGCATGTATGGTGTGCGCCCTAAGCCTGCCAGCGCAGCCGAGCCTTTTGGGTGAGTCTGCATCGGTTCTGATGAAAAGCCACTAGCTTGGGCCCAATAACACTGAAATTGACAGAAACACATGAAAATGCATGTACGGTGTGCGCCGTGACCCTGCCAGCGCAGCGGATCCTTTTGGGTGAGTCTGCATCGGTTCTGATGAAAAGCCACTAGTTTGGGCCCAATAACACTGAAATTGACAGAAAAACATGAAAATGCATGTAACGGTGCGCGCCGTGACCCTGCCAGCGCAACCGAGGCTTTAGGGTGAGTCTGCATCGGTTCTGATGAAAAGCGACTAGTTTGGGCCCAATAACACTGAAATTGACAGAAACACATGAAAATGCATGTAACGGTGTGCGCCATGACCCTGCCAGCGCAGCCGAGGCATTAGGGTGAGTCTGCATCGGTTCTGATGAAAAGCGACTAGTTTGGGCCCAATAACACTGAAATTGACAGAAACACATGAAAATGCATGTACGGTGTGCGCCGTGACCCTGCCAGCGCAGCCGAGCCTTTTGGGTGAGTCTGCATCGGTTCTGATGAAAAGCGACTAGTTTGGGCCAAATAACACTGAAATTGACAGAAACACATGAAAATGCATGTACGGTGTGCGCCGTGACCCTGCCAGCGCAACCGAGCGTTTTGGGTGAGTCTGCATCGGTTCTGATGAAAAGCCACTAGTTTGGGCCCAATAACACTGAAATTGACAGAAACACATGAAAATGCATGTACGGTGTGCGCCGTGACCCTGCCAGCGCAGCCGAGCGTTTTGGGTGAGTCTGCATCGGTTCTGATGAAAAGCGACTAGTTTGGGCCCAATAACACTGAAATTGACAGAAACACATGAAAATGCATGTACGGTGTGCGCCGTGACCCTGCCAGCGCAGCCGAGCCTTTTGGGTGAGTCTGCATCGGTTCTGATGGAAAGCGACTAGTTTGGGCCCAATAACACTGAAATTGACAGAAAAACATGAAAATGCATGTACGGTGTGCGCCGTGACCCTGCCAGCGCAGCCGAGCCTTTTGGGTGAGTCTGCATCGGTTCTGATGAAAAGCGACTAGTTTGGGCCCAATAACACTGAAATTGACAGAAACACATGAAAATGCATGTACGGTGTGCGCCGTGACCCTGCCAGCGCAGCCGAGCCTTTTGGGTGAGTCTGCATCGGTTCTGATGAAAAGCGACTGGTTTGGGCCCAATAACACTGAAATTGACAGAAACACATGAAAATGCATGTACGGTGTGCGCCGTGACCCTGCCAGCGCAACCCAGCGTTTTGGGTGAGTCTGCATCGGTTCTGATGAAAAGCCACTAGTTTGGGCCCAATAACACTGAAATTGACAGAAACACATGAAAATGCATGTATGGTGTGCGCCGTGACCCTGCCAGCGCAGCCGAGCCTTTTGGGTGAGTCTGCATCGGTTCTGATGAAAAGCCACTAGCTTGGGCCCAATAACACTGAAATTGACAGAAACACATGAAAATGCATGTACGGTGTGCGCCGTGACCCTGCCAGCGCAGCCGATCCTTTTGGGTGAGTCTGCATCGGTTCTGATGAAAAGCGACTAGTTTGGGCCCAATAACACTGAAATTGACAGAAACACATGAAAATGCATGTACGGTGTGCGCCGTGACCCTGCCAGCGCAGCTGAGCCTTTTGGGTGAGTCTGCATCGGTTCTGATGAAAAGCCACTAGTTTGGGCCCAATAACACTGAAATTGACAGAAAAACATGAAAATGCATGTAACGGTGCGCGCCGTGACCCTGCCAGCGCAACCGAGGCTTTAGGGTGAGTCTGCATCGGTTCTGATGAAAAGCGACTAGTTTGGGCCCAATAACACTGAAATTGACAGAAACACATGAAAATGCATGTAACGGTGTTCGCCGTGACCCTGCCAGCGCAGCCGAGCCTTTTGGGTGAGTCTGCATCGGTTCTGATGAAAAGCGACTGGTTTGGGCCCAATAACACTGAAATTGACAGAAACACATGAAAATGCATGTACGGTGTGCGCCGTGACCGTGCCAGCGCAGCCGAGCCTTTTGGGTGAGTCTGCATCGGTTCTGATGAAAAGCCACTAGTTTAGGCCCAATAACACTGAAATTGACAGAAACACATGAAAATGCATGTAACGGTGTGCGCCGTGACCCTGCCAGCGCAGCTGAGGCTTTTGGGTGAGTCTGCATCGGTTCTGATGATAAGCGACTAGTTTAGGCCCAATAACACTGAAATTGACAGAAAAACATGAAAATGCATGTAACGGTGTGCGCCGTGACCCTGCCAGCGCAGCCGAGGCTTTAGGGTGAGTCTGCATCGGTTCTGATGAAAAGCGACTAGTTTGGGCCCAATAACACTGAAATTGACAGAAACACATGAAAATGCATGTACGGTGTGCGCCGTGACCCTGCCAGCGCAGCCGAGCCTTTTGGGTGAGTCTGCATCGGTTCTGATGAAAAGCCACTAGTTTGGGCCCAATAACACTGAAATTGACAGAAACCCATGAAAATGCATGTACTGTGTGCGCCGTGACCCTGCCAGCGCAGCCGAGCCTTTTGGGTGAGTCTGCATCGGTTCTGATGAAAAGCCATTAGTTTGGGCCCAATAACACTGAAATTGACAGAAACACATGAAAATGCATGTACGGTGTGCGCCGTAACCCTCCCAGCGCAGCCGAGCCTTTTGAGTGAGTCTGCATCGGTTCTGATGAAAAGCGACTGGTTTGGGCCAAATAACACTGAAATTGACAGAAACACATGAAAATGCATGTACGGTGTGCGCCGTGACCCTGCCAGCGCAGCCGAGCCTTTTGGGTGAGTCTGCATCGGTTCTGATGAAAAGCGACTAGTTTGGGCCCAATAACACTGAAATTGACAGAAACACATGAAAATGCATGTAACGGTATGCGCCCTGACCCTGCCAGCGCAGCCGAGCCTTTTGGGTGAGTCTGCATCGGTTCTGATGAAAAGCGACTGGTTTGGGCCCAATAACACTGAAATTGACAGAAACACATGAAAATGCATGTACGGTGTGCGCCCTAACCCTGCCAGCGCAGCCGAGCCTTTTGGGTGAGTCTGCATCGGTTCTGATGAAAAGCCACTAGTTTGGGCCCAATAACACTGAAATTGACAGAAACACATGAAAATGCATGTACGGTGTGTGCCGTGACCCTGCCAGCGCAGCCAAGCCTTTTGGGTGAGTCTGCATCGGTTCTGATGAAAAGCCACTAGTTTGGGCCCAATAACACTGAAATTGACAGAAACACATGAAAATGCATGTACGGTGTGCGCCGTGACACTGCCAGCGCAGCCAAGCCTTTTGGGTGAGTCTGCATCGGTTCTGATGATAAGCGACTAGTTTAGGCCCAATAACACTGAAATTGACAGAAAAACATGAAAATGCATGTAACGGTGTGCGCCGTGACCCTGCCAGCGCAGCCGAGGCTTTAGGGTGAGTCTGCATCGGTTCTGATGAAAAGCCACTAGTTTGGGCCCAATAACACTTAAATTGACAGAAACACATGAAAATGCATGTACGGTGTGCGCCCTGACCCTGCCAGCGCAGCCGAGCCTTTTGGGTGAGTCTGCATCGGTTCTGATGAAAAGCCACTAGTTTGGGCCCAATAACACTGAAATTGACAGAAACCCATGAAAATGCATGTACGGTGTGCGCCGTGACCCTGCCAGCGCAGCCGAGCCTTTTGGGTGAGTCTGCATCGGTTCTGATGAAAAGCCATTAGTTTGGGCCCAATAACACTGAAATTGACAGAAACACTTGAAAATGCATGTACGGTGTGCGCCGTGACCCTCCCAGCGCAGCCGAGCCTTTTGGGTGAGTCTGCATCGGTTCTGATGAAAAGCGACTGGTTTGGGCCCAATAACACTGAAATTGACAGAAACACATGAAAATGCATGTACGGTGTGCGCCGTGACCCTGCCAGCGCAGCCGATCCTTTTGGGTGAGTCTGCATCGGTTCTGGTGAAAAGCCACTAGTTTGGGCCCAATAACACTGAAATTGACAGAAACACATGAAAATGCATGTACGGTGTGCGCCGTGACCCTGCCAGCGCAGCCGAGCCTTTTGGGTGAGTCTGCATCGGTTCTGATGAAAAGCGACTAGTTTGGGCCCAATAACACTGAAATTGACAGAAACACATGAAAATGCATGTACGGTGTGCGCCGTGACCCTGCCAGCGCAACCTAGCGTTTTGGGTGAGTCTGCATCGGTTCTGATGAAAAGCCACTAGTTTGGGCCCAATAACACTGAAATTGACTGAAAAACATGAAAATGCATGTAACGGTGTGCGCCGTGACCCTGCCAGCGCAGCCGAGGCTTTAGGGTGAGTCTGCATCGGTTCTGATGAAAAGCGACTAGTTTGGGCCCAATAACACTGAAATTGACAGAAACACATGAAAATGCATGTACGGTGTGCGCCCTGACCCTGCCAGCGCAGCCGAGCCTTTTGGGTGAGTCTGCATCGGTTCTGATGAAAAGCCACTAGTTTGGGCCCAATAACACTGAAATTGACAGAAACCCATGAAAATGCATGTACTGTGTGCGCCGTGACCCTGCCAGCGCAGCCGAGCCTTTTGGGTGAGTCTGCATCGGTTCTGATGAAAAGCCATTAGTTTGGGCCCAATAACACTGAAATTGACAGAAACACATGAAAATGCATGTACGGTGTGCGCCGTGACCCTCCCAGCGCAGCCGAGCCTTTTGGGTGAGTCTGCATCGGTTCTGATGAAAAGCGACTGGTTTGGGCCCAATAACACTGAAATTGACAGAAACACATGAAAATGCATGTACGGTGTGCGCCGTGACCCTGCCAGCGCAGCCGATCCTTTTGGGTGAGTCTGCATCGGTTCTGGTGAAAAGCCACTAGTTTGGGCCCAATAACACTGAAATTGACAGAAACACATGAAAATGCATGTACGGTGTGCGCCGTGACCCTGCCAGCGCAGCCGAGCCTTTTGGGTGAGTCTGCATCGGTTCTGATGAAAAGCGACTAGTTTGGGCCCAATAACACTGAAATTGACAGAAACACATGAAAATGCATGTACGGTGTGCGCCGTGACCCTGCCAGCGCAGCCGAGCCTTTTGGGTGAGTCTGCATCGGTTCTGATGAAAAGCGACTGGTTTGGGCCCAATAACACTGAAATTGACAGAAACACATGAAAATGCATGTACGGTGTGCGCCGTGACCCTGCCAGCGCAACCTAGCGTTTTGGGTGAGTCTGCATCGGTTCTGATGAAAAGCCACTAGTTTGGGCCCAATAACACTGAAATTGACTGAAAAACATGAAAATGCATGTAACGGTGTGCGCCGTGACCCTGCCAGCGCAGCCGAGGCTTTAGGGTGAGTCTGCATCGGTTCTGATGAAAAGCGACTAGTTTGGGCCCAATAACACTGAAATTGACAGAAACACATGAAAATGCATGTACGGTGTGCGCCCTGACCCTGCCAGCGCAGCCGAGCCTTTTGGGTGAGTCTGCATCGGTTCTGATGAAAAGCCACTAGTTTGGGCCCAATAACACTGAAATTGACAGAAACCCATGAAAATGCATGTACTGTGTGCGCCGTCACCCTGCCAGCGCAGCCGAGCCTTTTGGGTGAGTCTGCATCGGTTCTGATGAAAAGCCACTAGTTTGGGCCCAATAACACTGAAATTGACAGAAACACATGAAAATGCATGTACGGTGTGCGCCGTGACCCTGCCAGCGCAGCCGAGCCTTTTGGGTGAGTCTGCATCGGTTCTGATGAAAAGCGACTAGTTTGGGCCCAATAACACTGAAATTGACAGAAACACATGAAAATGCATGTACGGTGTGCGCCGTGACCCTGCCAGCGCAGCCGAGCCTTTTGGGTGAGTCTGCATCGGTTCTGATGAAAAGCGACTAGTTTAGGCCCAATAACACTGAAATTGACAGAAACACATGAAAATGCATGTAACGGTGTGCGCCGTGACCCTGCCAGCGCAGCCGAGCCTTTTGGGTGAGTCTGCATCGGTTCTGATGAAAAGCCACTAGTTTAGGCCCAATAACACTGAAATTGACAGAAACCCATGAAAATGCACTTACGGTGTGCGCCGTGACCCTGCCAGCGCAGCCGAGCCTTTTGAGTGAGTCTGCATCGGTTCTGATGAAAAGCCATTAGTTTGGGCCCAATAACACTGAAATTGACAGAAACACATGAAAATGCATGTACGGTGTGCGCCGTGACCCTCCCAGCGCAGCCGAGCCTTTGGGTGAGTCTGCATCGGTTCTGATGAAAAGCGACTGGTTTTGGGCCCAATAACACTGAAATTGACAGAAACACATGAAAATGCATGTACGGTGTGCGCCGTGACCCTGCCAGCGCAGCCGATCCTTTTGGGTGAGTCTGCATCGGTTCTGGTGAAAAGCCACTAGTTTGGGCCCAATAACACTGAAATTGACAGAAACACATGAAAATGCATGTACGGTGTGCGCCGTGACCCTGCCAGCGCAGCCGAGCCTTTTGGGTGAGTCTGCATCGGTTCTGATGAAAAGCCACTAGTTTGGGCCCAATAACACTGAAATTGACAGAAACACATGAAAATGCATGTACGGTGTGCGCCGTGACCCTGCCAGCGCAGCCGAGCCTTTTGGGTGAGTCTGCATCGGTTCTGATGAAAAGCCACTAGTTTGGGCCCAATAACACTGAAATTGACAGAAACACATGAAAATGCATGTACGGTGTGCGCCGTGACCCTGCCAGCGCAGCCGAGCCTTTTGGGTGAGTCTGCATCGGTTCTGATGAAAAGCGACTGGTTTGGGCCCAATAACACTGAAATTGACAGAAACACATGAAAATGCATGTACGGTGTGCGCCGTGACCCTGCCAGCGCAACCTAGCGTTTTGGGTGAGTCTGCATCGGTTCTGATGAAAAGCCACTAGTTTGGGCCCAATAACACTGAAATTGACTGAAAAACATGAAAATGCATGTAACGGTGTGCGCCGTGACCCTGCCAGCGCAGCCGAGGCTTTAGGGTGAGTCTGCATCGGTTCTGATGAAAAGCGACTAGTTTAGGCCCAATAACACTGAAATTGACAGAAACACATGAAAATGCATGTACGGTGTGCGCCCTGACCCTGCCAGCGCAGCCGAGACTTTTGGGTGAGTCTGCATCGGTTCTGATGAAAAGCCACTAGTTTGGGCCCAATAACACTGAAATTGACAGAAACCCATGAAAATGCATGTACTGTGTGCGCCGTGACCCTGCCAGCGCAGCCGAGCCTTTTGGGTGAGTCTGCATCGGTTCTGATGAAAAGCGACTGGTTTGGGCCCAATAACACTGAAATTGACAGAAACACATGAAAATGCATGTACGGTGTGCGCCGTGACCCTGCCAGCGCAGCCGATCCTTTTGGGTGAGTCTGCATCGGTTCTGGTGAAAAGCCACTAGTTTGGGCCCAATAACACTGAAATTGACAGAAACACATGAAAATGCATGTACGGTGTGCGCCGTGACCCTGCCAGCGCAGCCGAGCCTTTTGGGTGAGTCTGCATCGGTTCTGATGAAAAGCGACTAGTTTGGGCCCAATAACACTGAAATTGACAGAAACACATGAAAATGCATGTACGGTGTGCGCCGTGACCCTGCCAGCGCAGCCGAGCCTTTTGGGTGAGTCTGCATCGGTTCTGATGAAAAGCGACTGGTTTGGGCCCAATAACACTGAAATTGACAGAAACACATGAAAATGCATGTACGGTGTGCGCCGTGACCCTGCCAGCGCAACCTAGCGTTTTGGGTGAGTCTGCATCGGTTCTGATGAAAAGCCACTAGTTTGGGCCCAATAACACTGAAATTGACTGAAAAACATGAAAATGCATGTAACGGTGTGCGCCGTGACCCTGCCAGCGCAGCCGAGGCTTTAGGGTGAGTCTGCATCGGTTCTGATGAAAAGCGACTAGTTTGGGCCCAATAACACTGAAATTGACAGAAACACATGAAAATGCATGTACGGTGTGCGCCCTGACCCTGCCAGCGCAGCCGAGCCTTTTGGGTGAGTCTGCATCGGTTCTGATGAAAAGCCACTAGTTTGGGCCCAATAACACTGAAATTGACAGAAACCCATGAAAATGCATGTACTGTGTGCGCCGTGACCCTGCCAGCGCAGCCGAGCCTTTTGGGTGAGTCTGCATCGGTTCTGATGAAAAGCCACTAGTTTGGGCCCAATAACACTGAAATTGACAGAAACACATGAAAATGCATATACGGTGTGCGCCGTGACCCTGCCAGCGCAGCCGAGCCTTTTGGGTGAGTCTGCATCGGTTCTGATGAAAAGCGACTAGTTTGGGCCCAATAACACTGAAATTGACAGAAACACATGAAAATGCATGTACGGTGTGCGCCGTGACCCTGCCAGCGCAGCCGAGCCTTTTGGGTGAGTCTGCATCGGTTCTGATGAAAAGCGACTGGTTTGGGCCCAATCACACTGAAATTGACAGAAACCCATGAAAATGCATGTACGGTGTGCGCCGTGACCGTGCCAGCGCAGCCGAGCCTTTTGGGTGAGTCTGCATCGGTTCTGATGAAAAGCCACTAGTTTAGGCCCAATAACACTGAAATTGACAGAAACACATGAAAATGCATGTAACGGTGTGCGCCGTGACCCTGCCAGCGCAGCTGAGGCTTTTGGGTGAGTCTGCATCGGTTCTGATGATAAGCGACTAGTTTAGGCCCAATAACACTGAAATTGACAGAAAAACATGAAAATGCATGTAACGGTGTGCGCCGTGACCCTGCCAGCGCAGCCGAGGCTTTAGGGTGAGTCTGCATCGGTTCTGATGAAAAGCGACTAGTTTGGGCCCAATAACACTGAAATTGACAGAAACACATGAAAATGCATGTACGGTGTGCGCCGTGACCCTGCCAGCGCAGCCGAGCCTTTTGGGTGAGTCTGCATCGGTTCTGATGAAAAGCCACTAGTTTGGGCCCAATAACACTGAAATTGACAGAAACCCATGAAAATGCATGTACTGTGTGCGCCGTGACCCTGCCAGCGCAGCCGAGCCTTTTGGGTGAGTCTGCATCGGTTCTGATGAAAAGCCATTAGTTTGGGCCCAATAACACTGAAATTGACAGAAACACATGAAAATGCATGTACGGTGTGCGCCGTAACCCTCCCAGCGCAGCCGAGCCTTTTGAGTGAGTCTGCATCGGTTCTGATGAAAAGCGACTGGTTTGGGCCAAATAACACTGAAATTGACAGAAACACATGAAAATGCATGTACGGTGTGCGCCGTGACCCTGCCAGCGCAGCCGATCCTTTTGGGTGAGTCTGCATCGGTTCTGATGAAAAGCGACTAGTTTGGGCCCAATAACACTGAAATTGACAGAAACACATGAAAATGCATGTACGGTGTGCGCCGTGACCCTGCCAGCGCAGCCGAGCCTTTTGGGTGAGTCTGCATCGGTTCTGATGAAAAGCGACTAGTTTAGGCCCAATAACACTGAAATTGACAGAAACACATGAAAATGCATGTACGGTGTGCGCCCTGACCCTGCCAGCGCAGCCGAGGCTTTTGGGTGAGTCTGCATCGGTTCTGATGAAAAGCTACTAGTTTGGGCCCAATAACACTGAAATTGACAGAAACACATGAAAATGCATGTAACGGTATGCGCCGTGACCCTGCCAGCGCAGCCGAGCCTTTTGGGTGAGTCTGCATCGGTTCTGATGAAAAGCGACTAGTTTAGGCCCAATAACACTGAAATTGACAGAAACACATGAAAATGCATGTACGGTGTGCGCCCTGACCCTGCCAGCGCAGCCGAGCCTTTTGGGTGAGTCTGCATCGGTTCTGATGAAAAGCGACTAGTTTGGGCCCAATAACACTGAAATTGACAGAAACACATGAAAATGCATGTAACGGTATGCGCCGTGACCCTGCCAGCGCAGCCGAGCCTTTTGGGTGAGTCTGCATCGGTTCTGATGAAAAGCGACTGGTTTGGGCCCAATAACACTGAAATTGACAGAAACACATGAAAATGCATGTACGGTGTGCGCCCTAACCCTGCCAGCGCAGCCGAGCCTTTTGGGTGAGTCTGCATCGGTTCTGATGAAAAGCCACTAGTTTGGGCCCAATAACACTGAAATTGACAGAAACACATGAAAATGCATGTACGGTGTGTGCCGTGACCCTGCCAGCGCAGCCAAGCCTTTTGGGTGAGTCTGCATCGGTTCTGATGAAAAGCCACTAGTTTGGGCCCAATAACACTGAAATTGACAGAAACACATGAAAATGCATGTACGGTGTGCGCCGTGACACTGCCAGCGCAGCCAAGCCTTTTGGGTGAGTCTGCATCGGTTCTGATGATAAGCGACTAGTTTAGGCCCAATAACACTGAAATTGACAGAAAAACATGAAAATGCATGTAACGGTGTGCGCCGTGACCCTGCCAGCGCAGCCGAGGCTTTAGGGTGAGTCTGCATCGGTTCTGATGAAAAGCGACTAGTTTGGGCCCAATAACACTGAAATTGACAGAAACACATGAAAATGCATGTACGGTGTGCGCCCTGACCCTGCCAGCGCAGCCGAGCCTTTTGGGTGAGTCTGCATCGGTTCTGATGAAAAGCCACTAGTTTGGGCCCAATAACACTGAAATTGACAGAAACCCATGAAAATGCATGTACGGTGTGCGCCGTGACCCTGCCAGCGCAGCCGAGCCTTTTGGGTGAGTCTGCATCGGTTCTGATGAAAAGCCATTAGTTTGGGCCCAATAACACTGAAATTGACAGAAACACATGAAAATGCATGTACGGTGTGCGCCGTGACCCTCCCAGCGCAGCCGAGCCTTTTGGGTGAGTCTGCATCGGTTCTGATGAAAAGCGACTGGTTTGGGCCCAATAACACTGAAATTGACAGAAACACATGAAAATGCATGTACGGTGTGCGCCGTGACCCTGCCAGCGCAGCCGATCCTTTTGGGTGAGTCTGCATCGGTTCTGGTGAAAAGCCACTAGTTTGGGCCCAATAACACTGAAATTGACAGAAACACATGAAAATGCATGTACGGTGTGCGCCGTGACCCTGCCAGCGCAGCCGAGCCTTTTGGGTGAGTCTGCATCGGTTCTGATGAAAAGCGACTAGTTTGGGCCCAATAACACTGAAATTGACAGAAACACATGAAAATGCATGTACGGTGTGCGCCGTGACCCTGCCAGCGCAGCCGAGCCTTTTGGGTGAGTCTGCATCGGTTCTGATGAAAAGCGACTGGTTTGGGCCCAATAACACTGAAATTGACAGAAACACATGAAAATGCATGTACGGTGTGCGCCGTGACCCTGCCAGCGCAACCTAGCGTTTTGGGTGAGTCTGCATCGGTTCTGATGAAAAGCCACTAGTTTGGGCCCAATAACACTGAAATTGACTGAAACACATGAAAATGCATGTACGGTGTGCGCCCTGACCCTGCCAGCGCAGCCGAGCCTTTTGGGTGAGTCTGCATCGGTTCTGATGAAAAGCGACTAGTTTGGGCCCAATAACACTGAAATTGACAGAAACCCATGAAAATGCATGTACTGTGTGCGCCGTGACCCTGCCAGCGCAGCCGAGCCTTTTGGGTGAGTCTGCATCGGTTCTGATGAAAAGCGACTGGTTTGGGCCCAATAACACTGAAATTGACAGAAACACATGAAAATGCATGTACGGTGTGCGCCGTGACCCTGCCAGCGCAACCTAGCGTTTTGGGTGAGTCTGCATCGGTTCTGATGAAAAGCCACTAGTTTGGGCCCAATAACACTGAAATTGACTGAAAAACATGAAAATGCATGTAACGGTGTGCGCCGTGACCCTGCCAGCGCAGCCGAGGCTTTAGGGTGAGTCTGCATCGGTTCTGATGAAAAGCGACTAGTTTGGGCCCAATAACACTGAAATTGACAGAAACACATGAAAATGCATGTACGGTGTGCGCCCTGACCCTGCCAGCGCAGCCGAGCCTTTTGGGTGAGTCTGCATCGGTTCTGATGAAAAGCCACTAGTTTGGGCCCAATAACACTGAAATTGACAGAAACCCATGAAAATGCATGTACTGTGTGCGCCGTGACCCTGCCAGCGCAGCCGAGCCTTTTGGGTGAGTCTGCATCGGTTCTGATGAAAAGCCACTAGTTTGGGCCCAATAACACTGAAATTGACAGAAACACATGAAAATGCATGTACGGTGTGCGCCGTGACCCTGCCAGCGCAGCCGAGCCTTTTGGGTGAGTCTGCATCGGTTCTGATGAAAAGCGACTAGTTTGGGCCCAATAACACTGAAATTGACAGAAACACATGAAAATGCATGTACGGTGTGCGCCGTGACCCTGCCAGCGCAGCCGAGCCTTTTGGGTGAGTCTGCATCGGTTCTGATGAAAAGCGACTGGTTTGGGCCAATAACACTGAAATTGACAGAAACACATGAAAATGCATGTACGGTGTGCGCCGTGACCCTGCCAGCTCAGCCGAGCCTTTTGGGTGAGTCTGCATCGGTTCTGATGAAAAGGGACTGGTTTGGGCCCAATAACACTGAAATTGACAGAAACACATGAAAATGCATGTATGGTGTGCGCCCTAACCCTGCCAGCGCAGCCGAGCCTTTTGGGTGAGTCTGCATCGGTTCTGATGAAAAGCCACTAGCTTGGGCCCAATAACACTGAAATTGACAGAAACACATGAAAATGCATGTACGGTGTGCGCCGTGACCCTGCCAGCGCAGCCGATCCTTTTGGGTGAGTCTGCATCGGTTCTGATGAAAAGCGACTAGTTTGGGCCCAATAACACTGAAATTGACAGAAACACATGAAAATGCATGTACGGTGTGCGCCGTGACCCTGCCAGCGCAGCCGAGCCTTTTGGGTGAGTCTGCATCGGTTCTGATGAAAAGCGACTAGTTTGGGCCCAATAACACTGAAATTGACAGAAAAACATGAAAATGCATGTAACGGTGTGCGCCGTGACCCTGCCAGCGCAGCCGAGGCTTTAGGGTGAGTCTGCATCGGTTCTGATGAAAAGCCACTAGTTTGGGCCCAATAACACTGAAATTGACAGAAACACATGAAAATGCATGTACGGTGTGCGCCGTGACCCTGCCAGCGCAGCCGAGCCTTTTGGGTGAGTCTGCATCGGTTCTGATGAAAAGCGACTGGTTTGGGCCCAATAACACTGAAATTGACAGAAACACATGAAAATGCATGTACGGTGTGCGCCGTGACCCTGCCAGCGCAGCCGAGCCTTTTGGGTGAGTCTGCATCGGTTCTGATGATAAGCGACTAGTTTAGGCCCAATAACACTGAAATTGACAGAAAGACATGAAAATGCATGTAACGGTGTGCGCCGTGACCCTGCCAGCGCAGCCGAGGCTTTAGGGTGAGTCTGCATCGGTTCTGATGAAAAGCCACTAGTTTGGGCCCAATAACACTGAAATTGACAGAAACACATGAAAATGCATGTACGGTGTGCGCCGTGACCCTGCCAGCGCAGCCGAGCCTTTTGGGTGAGTCTGCATCGGTTCTGATGAAAAGCGACTGGTTTGGGCCCAATAACACTGAAATTGACAGAAACACATGAAAATGCATGTACGGTGTGCGCCGTGACCTTGCCAGCGCAGCCGAGCCTTTTGGGTGAGTCTGCATCGGTTCTGATGAAAAGCGACTGGTTTGGGCCCAATAACACTGAAATTGACAGAAACACATGAAAATGCATGTACGGTGTGCGCCGTGACCCTGCCAGCGCAACCGAGCGTTTTGGGTGAGTCTGCATCGGTTCTGATGAAAAGCGACTAGTTTGGGCCCAATAACACTGAAATTGACAGAAACACATGAAAATGCATGTACGGTGTGCGCCCTGACCCTGCCAGCGCAGCCGAGCCTTTTGGGTGAGTCTGCATCGGTTCTGATGAAAAGCGACTGGTTTGGGCCCAATAACACTGAAATTGACAGAAACACATGAAAATGCATGTACGGTGTGCGCCCTAACCCTGCCAGCGCAGCCGAGCCTTTTGGGTGAGTCTGCATCGGTTCTGATGAAAAGCCACTAGTTTGGGCCCAATAACACTGAAATTGACAGAAACACATGAAAATGCATGTACGGTGTGTGCCGTGACCCTGCCAGCGCAGCCAAGCCTTTTGGGTGAGTCTGCATCGGTTCTGATGAAAAGCCACTAGTTTGGGCCCAATAACACTGAAATTGACAGAAACACATGAAAATGCATGTACGGTGTGCGCCGTGACACTGCCAGCGCAGCCAAGCCTTTTGGGTGAGTCTGCATCGGTTCTGATGATAAGCGACTAGTTTAGGCCCAATAACACTGAAATTGACAGAAAAACATGAAAATGCATGTAACGGTGTGCGCCGTGACCCTGCCAGCGCAGCCGAGGCTTTAGGGTGAGTCTGCATCGGTTCTGATGAAAAGCGACTAGTTTGGGCCCAATAACACTGAAATTGACAGAAACACATGAAAATGCATGTACGGTGTGCGCCCTGACCCTGCCAGCGCAGCCGAGCCTTTTGGGTGAGTCTGCATCGGTTCTGATGAAAAGCGACTGGTTTGGGCCCAATAACACTGAAATTGACAGAAACACATGAAAATGCATGTACGGTGTGCGCCGTGACCCTGCCAGCGCAGCCGATCCTTTTGGGTGAGTCTGCATCGGTTCTGATGAAAAGCCACTAGTTTGGGCCCAATAACACTGAAATTGACAGAAACACATGAAAATGCATGTACGGTGTGCGCCGTGACCCTGCCAGCGCAGCCGAGCCTTTTGGGTGAGTCTGCATCGGTTCTGATGAAAAGCGACTAGTTTGGGCCCAATAACACTGAAATTGACAGAAACACATGAAAATGCATGTACGGTGTGCGCCGTGACCCTGCCAGCGCAGCCGAGCCTTTTGGGTGAGTCTGCATCGGTTCTGATGAAAAGCGACTGGTTTGGGCCCAATAACACTGAAATTGACAGAAACACATGAAAATGCATGTACGGTGTGCGCCGTGACCCTGCCAGCGCAACCGAGCGTTTTGGGTGAGTCTGCATCGGTTCTGATGAAAAGCCACTAGTTTGGGCCCAATAACACTGAAATTGACAGAAACACATGAAAATGCATGTACGGTGTGCGCCCTGACCCTGCCAGCGCAGCCGAGCGTTTTGGGTGAGTCTGCATCGGTTCTGATGAAAAGCCACTAGTTTGGGCCCAATAACACTGAAATTGACAGAAACACATGAAAATGCATGTACGGTGTGCGCCGTGACCCTGCCAGCGCAGCCGAGCCTTTTGGGTGAGTCTGCATCGGTTCTGATGAAAAGCGACTAGTTTGGGCCCAATAACACTGAAATTGACAGAAAAACATGAAAATGCATGTAACGGTGTGCGCCGTGACCCTGCCAGCGCAGCCGAGGCTTTAGGGTGAGTCTGCATCGGTTCTGATGAAAAGCCACTAGTTTGGGCCCAATAACACTGAAATTGACAGAAACACATGAAAATGCATGTACGGTGTGCGCCCTGACCCTGCCAGCGCAGCCGAGCCTTTTGGGTGAGTCTGCATCGGTTCTGATGAAAAGCGACTGGTTTGGGCCCAATAACACTGAAATTGACAGAAACACATGAAAATGCATGTACGGTGTGCGCCGTGACCCTGCCAGCGCAGCCGAGCCTTTTGGGTGAGTCTGCATCGGTTCTGATGAAAAGCGACTAGTTTAGGCCCAATAACACTGAAATTGACAGAAACACATGAAAATGCATGTAACGGTGTGCGCCGTGACCCTGCCAGCGCAGCCGAGGCTTTAGGGTGAGTCTGCATCGGTTCTGATGAAAAGCGACTAGTTTGGGCCCAATAACACTGAAATTGACAGAAACACATGAAAATGCATGTACGGTGTGCGCCGTGACCCTGCCAGCGCAGTCGAGCGTTTTGGGTGAGTCTGCATCGGTTCTGATGAAAAGCCACTAGTTTGGGCCCAATAACACTGAAATTGACAGAAACACATGAAAATGCATGTACGGTGTGCGCCGTGACCCTGCCAGCGCAACCGAGCGTTTTGGGTGAGTCTGCATCGGTTCTGATGAAAAGCCACTAGTTTGGGCCCAATAACACTGAAATTGACAGAAACACATGAAAATGCATGTACGGTGTGCGCCGTGACCCTGCCAGCGCAGCCGAGCCTTTTGGGTGAGTCTGCATCGGTTCTGATGAAAAGCCACTAGTTTGGGCCCAATAACACTGAAATTGACAGAAACACATGAAAATGCATGTACGGTGTGCGCCGTGACCCTGCCAGCGCAGCCGAGCCTTTTGGGTGAGTCTGCATCGGTTCTGATGAAAAGCGACTAGTTTGGGCCCAATAACACTGAAATTGACAGAAAAACATGAAAATGCATGTAACGGTGTGCGCCGTGACCCTGCCAGCGCAGCCGAGGCTTTAGGGTGAGTCTGCATCGGTTCTGATGAAAAGCCACTAGTTTGGGCCCAATAACACTGAAATTGACAGAAACACATGAAAATGCATGTACGGTGTGCGCCCTGACCCTGCCAGCGCAGCCGAGCCTTTTGGGTGAGTCTGCATCGGTTCTGATGAAAAGCGACTGGTTTGGGCCCAATAACACTGAAATTGACAGAAACACATGAAAATGCATGTACGGTGTGCGCCGTGACCCTGCCAGCGCAGCCGAGCCTTTTGGGTGAGTCTGCATCGGTTCTAATGAAAAGCGACTAGTTTAGGCCCAATAACACTGAAATTGACAGAAACACATGAAAATGCATGTAACGGTGTGCGCCGTGACCCTGCCAGCGCAGCCGAGGCTTTAGGGTGAGTCTGCATCGGTTCTGATGAAAAGCGACTAGTTTGGGCCCAATAACACTGAAATTGACAGAAACACATGAAAATGCATGTACGGTGTGCGCCGTGACCCTGCCAGCGCAGCCGAGCCTTTTGGGTGAGTCTGCATCGGTTCTGATGAAAAGCGACTGGTTTGGGCCCAATAACACTGAAATTGACAGAAACACATGAAAATGCATGTACGGTGTGCGCCGTGACCCTGCCAGCGCAGCCGAGCCTTTTGGGTGAGTCTGCATCGGTTCTGATGAAAAGCGACTGGTTTGGGCCCAATAACACTGAAATTGACAGAAACACATGAAAATGCATGTACGGTGTGCGCCGTGACCCTGCCAGCGCAGCCGAGCCTTTTGGGTGAGTCTGCATCGGTTCTGATGAAAAGCCACTAGCTTGGGCCCAATAACACTGAAATTGACAGAAACACATGAAAATGCATGTACGGTGTGCGCCGTGACCCTGCCAGCGCAGCCGATCCTTTTGGGTGAGTCTGCATCGGTTCTGATGAAAAGCGACTAGTTTGGGCCCAATAACACTGAAATTGACAGAAACACATGAAAATGCATGTACGGTGTGCGCCGTGACCCTGCCAGCGCAGCCGAGCCTTTTGGGTGAGTCTGCATCGGTTCTGATGAAAAGCCACTAGTTTGGGCCCAATAACACTGAAATTGACAGAAAAACATGAAAATGCATGTAACGGTGTGCGCCGTGACCCTGCCAGCGCAGCCGAGGCTTTAGGGTGAGTCTGCATCGGTTCTGATGAAAAGCGACTAGTTTGGGCCCAATTACACTGAAATTGACAGAAACACATGAAAATGCATGTACGGTGTGCGCCCTGACCCTGCCAGCGCAGCCGAGCCTTTTGGGTGAGTCTGCATCGCTTCTGATGAAAAGCCACTAGTTTGGGCCCAATAACACTGAAATTGACAGAAACCCATGAAAATGCATGTACTGTGTGCGCCGTGACCCTGCCAGCGCAGCCGAGCCTTTTGGGTGAGTCTGCATCGGTTCTGATGAAAAGCCACTAGTTTGGGCCCAATAACACTGAAATTGACAGAAACCCATGAAAATGCATGTACTGTGTGCGCCGTGACCCTGCCAGCGCAGCCGAGCCTTTTGGGTGAGTCTGCATCGGTTCTGATGAAAAGCCACTAGTTTGGGCCCAATAACACTGAAATTGACAGAAACACATGAAAATGCATGTACGGTGTGCGCCGTGACCCTGCCAGCGCAGCCGATCCTTTTGGGTGAGTCTGCATCGGTTCTGATGAAAAGCGACTAGTTTGGGCCCAATAACACTGAAATTGACAGAAACACATGAAAATGCACGTACGGTGTGCGCCGTGACCCTGCCAGCGCAGCCGAGCCTTTTGGGTGAGTCTGCATCGGTTCTGATGAAAAGCGACTGGTTTGGGCCCAATAACACTGAAATTGACAGAAACACATGAAAATGCATGTACGGTGTGCGCCGTGACCCTGCCAGCGCAACCGAGCGTTTTGGGTGAGTCTGCATCGGTTCTGATGAAAAGCCACTAGTTTGGGCCCAATAACACTGAAATTGACAGAAACACATGAAAATGCATGTACGGTGTGCGCCGTGACCCTGCCAGCGCAGCCGAGCGTTTTGGGTGAGTCTGCATCGGTTCTGATGAAAAGCCACTAGTTTGGGCCCAATAACACTGAAATTGACAGAAACACATGAAAATGCATGTACGGTGTGCGCCGTGACCCTGCCAGCGCAGCCGAGCCTTTTGGGTGAGTCTGCATCGGTTCTGATGAAAAGCGACTAGTTTGGGCCCAATAACACTGAAATTGACAGAAAAACATGAAAATGCATGTAACGGTGTGCGCCGTGACCCTGCCAGCGCAGCCGAGGCTTTAGGGTGAGTCTGCATCGGTTCTGATGAAAAGCCACTAGTTTGGGCCCAATAACACTGAAATTGACAGAAACACATGAAAATGCATGTACGGTGTGCGCCCTGACCCTGCCAGCGCAGCCGAGCCTTTTGGGTGAGTCTGCATCGGTTCTGATGAAAAGCGACTGGTTTGGGCCCAATAACACTGAAATTGACAGAAACACATGAAAATGCATGTACGGTGTGCGCCGTGACCCTGCCAGCGCAGCCGAGCCTTTTGGGTGAGTCTGCATCGGTTCTGATGAAAAGCGACTAGTTTAGGCCCAATAACACTGAAATTGACAGAAACACATGAAAATGCATGTAACGGTGTGCGCCGTGACCCTGCCAGCGCAGCCGAGGCTTTAGGGTGAGTCTGCATCGGTTCTGATGAAAAGCGACTAGTTTGGGCCCAATAACACTGAAATTGACAGAAACACATGAAAATGCATGTAACGGTGTGCGCCGTGACCCTGCCAGCGCAGCCGAGCCTTTTGGGTGAGTCTGCATCGGTTCTGATGAAAAGCGACTAGTTTGGGCCCAATAACACTGAAATTGACAGAAACACATGAAAATGCATGTACGGTGTGCGCCGTGATCCTGCCAGCGCAGCCGAGCCTTTTGGGTGAGTCTGCATCGGTTCTGATGAAAAGCCACTAGTTTGGGCCCAATAACACTGAAATTGACAGAAACACATGAAAATGCATGTACGGTGTGCGCCGTGACCCTGCCAGCGCAGCCGAGCGTTTTGGGTGAGTCTGCATCGGTTCTGATGAAAAGCGACTAGTTTGGGCCCAATAACACTGAAATTGACAGAAAAACATGAAAATGCATGTAACGGTGTGCGCCGTGACCCTGCCAGCGCAGCCGAGGCTTTAGGGTGAGTCTGCATAGGTTCTGATGAAAAGCCACTAGTTTGGGCCCAATAACACTGAAATTGACAGAAACACATGAAAATGCATGTACAGTGTGCGCCCTGACCCTGCCAGCGCAGCCGAGCCTTTTGGGTGAGTCTGCATCGGTTCTGATGAAAAGCGACTGGTTTGGGCCCAATAACACTGAAATTGACAGAAACACATGAAAATGCATGTACGGTGTGCGCCGTGACCCTGCCAGCGCAGCCGAGCCTTTTGGGTGAGTCTGCATCGGTTCTGATGAAAAGCCACTAGTTTGGGCCCAATAACACTGAAATTGACAGAAACCCATGAAAATGCATGTACTGTGTGCGCCGTGACCCTGCCAGCGCAGCCGAGCCTTTTGGGTGAGTCTGCATCGGTTCTGATGAAAAGCCACTAGTTTGGGCCCAATAACACTGAAATTGACAGAAACCCATGAAAATGCATGTACTGTGTGCGCCGTGACCCTGCCAGCGCAGCCGAGCCTTTTGGGTGAGTCTGCATCGGTTCTGATGAAAAGCGACTGGTTTAGGCCCAATAACACTGAAATTGACAGAAACACATGAAAATGCATGTACGGTGTGCGCCGTGACCCTGCCAGCGCAGCCGATCCTTTTGGGTGAGTCTGCATCGGTTCTGATGAAAAGCGACTAGTTTGGGCCCAATAACACTGAAATTGACAGAAACACATGAAAATGCATGTACGGTGTGCGCCGTGACCCTGCCAGCGCAGCCGAGCCTTTTGGGTGAGTCTGCATCGGTTATGATGAAAAGCGACTAGTTTGGGCCCAATAACACTGAAATTGACAGAAACACATGAAAATGCATGTACGGTGTGCGCCGTGACCCTGCCAGCGCAGCCGAGCCTTTTGGGTGAGTCTGCATCGGTTCTGATGAAAAGCGACTGGTTTGGGCCCAATAACACTGAAATTGACAGAAACACATGAAAATGCATGTACGGTGTGCGCCGTGACCCTGCCAGCGCAACCGAGCGTTTTGGGTGAGTCTGCATCGGTTCTGATGAAAAGCCACTAGTTTGGGCCCAATAACACTGAAATTGACAGAAACACATGAAAATGCATGTACGGTGTGCGCCGTGACCCTGCCAGCGCAGCCGAGCCTTTTGGGTGAGTCTGCATCGGTTCTGATGAAAAGCGACTAGTTTAGGCCCAATAACACTGAAATTGACAGAAACACATGAAAATGCATGTAACGGTGTGCGCCGTGACCCTGCCAGCGCAGCCGAGGCTTTAGGGTGAGTCTGCATCGGTTCTGATGAAAAGCGACTAGTTTGGGCCCAATAACACTGAAATTGACAGAAACACATGAAAATGCATGTAACGGTGTGCGCCGTGACCCTGCCAGCGCAGCCGAGCCTTTTGGGTGAGTCTGCATCGGTTCTGATGAAAAGCGACTAGTTTGGGCCCAATAACACTGAAATTGACAGAAACACATGAAAATGCATGTACGGTGTGCGCCGTGATCCTGCCAGCGCAGCCGAGCCTTTTGGGTGAGTCTTCATCGGTTCTGATGAAAAGCCACTAGTTTGGGCCCAATAACACTGAAATTGACAGAAACACATGAAAATGCATGTACGGTGTGCGCCGTGACCCTGCCAGCGCAGCCGAGCGTTTTGGGTGAGTCTGCATCGGTTCTGATGAAAAGCGACTAGTTTGGGCCCAATAACACTGAAATTGACAGAAAAACATGAAAATGCATGTAACGGTGTGCGCCGTGACCCTGCCAGCGCAGCCGAGGCTTTAGGGTGAGTCTGCATAGGTTCTGATGAAAAGCCACTAGTTTGGGCCCAATAACACTGAAATTGACAGAAACACATGAAAATGCATGTACGGTGTGCGCCCTGACCCTGCCAGCGCAGCCGAGCCTTTTGGGTGAGTCTGCATCGGTTCTGATGAAAAGCGACTGGTTTGGGCCCAATAACACTGAAATTGACAGAAACACATGAAAATGCATGTACGGTGTGCGCCGTGACCCTGCCAGCGCAGCCGAGCCTTTTGGGTGAGTCTGCATCGGTTCTGATGAAAAGCGACTAGTTTAGGCCCAATAACACTGAAATTGACAGAAACACATGAAAATGCATGTAACGGTGTGCGCCGTGACCCTGCCAGCGCAGCCGAGGCTTTAGGGTGAGTCTGCATCGGTTCTGATGAAAAGCGACTAGTTTGGGCCCAATAACACTGAAATTGACAGAAACACATGAAAATGCATGTAACGGTGTGCGCCGTGACCCTGCCAGCGCAGCCGAGCCTTTTGGGTGAGTCTGCATCGGTTCTGATGAAAAGCGACTAGTTTGGGCCCAATAACACTGAAATTGACAGAAACACATGAAAATGCATGTACGGTGTGCGCCGTGATCCTGCCAGCGCAGCCGAGCCTTTTGGGTGAGTCTGCATCGGTTCTGATGAAAAGCCACTAGTTTGGGCCCAATAACACTGAAATTGACAGAAACACATGAAAATGCATGTACGGTGTGCGCCGTGACCCTGCCAGCGCAGCCGAGCGTTTTGGGTGAGTCTGCATCGGTTCTGATGAAAAGCGACTAGTTTGGGCCCAATAACACTGAAATTGACAGAAAAACATGAAAATGCATGTAACGGTGTGCGCCGTGACCCTGCCAGCGCAGCCGAGGCTTTAGGGTGAGTCTGCATAGGTTCTGATGAAAAGCCACTAGTTTGGGCCCAATAACACTGAAATTGACAGAAACACATGAAAATGCATGTACGGTGTGCGCCCTGACCCTGCCAGCGCAGCCGAGCCTTTTGGGTGAGTCTGCATCGGTTCTGATGAAAAGCGACTGGTTTGGGCCCAATAACACTGAAATTGACAGAAACACATGAAAATGCATGTACGGTGTGCGCCGTGACCCTGCCAGCGCAGCCGAGGCTTTAGGGTGAGTCTGCATCGGTTCTGATGAAAAGCCACTAGTTTGGGCCCAATAACACTGAAATTGACAGAAACACATGAAAATGCATGTAACGGTGTGCGCCGTGACCCTGCCAGCGCAGCCGAGCCTTTTGGGTGAGTCTGCATCGGTTCTGATGAAAAGCGACTAGTTTGGGCCCAATAACACTGAAATTGACAGAAACACATGAAAATGCATGTACGGTGTGCGCCGTGATCCTGCCAGCGCAGCCGAGCCTTTTGGGTGAGTCTGCATCGGTTCTGATGAAAAGCCACTAGTTTGGGCCCAATAACACTGAAATTGACAGAAACACATGAAAATGCATGTACGGTGTGCGCCGTGACCCTGCCAGCGCAGCCGAGCGTTTTGGGTGAGTCTGCATCGGTTCTGATGAAAAGCGACTAGTTTGGGCCCAATAACACTGAAATTGACAGAAAAACATGAAAATGCATGTAACGGTGTGCGCCGTGACCCTGCCAGCGCAGCCGAGGCTTTAGGGTGAGTCTGCATAGGTTCTGATGAAAAGCCACTAGTTTGGGCCCAATAACACTGAAATTGACAGAAACACATGAAAATGCATGTACGGTGTGCGCCCTGACCCTGCCAGCGCAGCCGAGCCTTTTGGGTGAGTCTGCATCGGTTCTGATGAAAAGCGACTGGTTTGGGCCCAATAACACTGAAATTGACAGAAACACATGAAAATGCATGTACGGTGTGCGCCGTGACCCTGCCAGCGCAGCCGAGCCTTTTGGGTGAGTCTGCATCGGTTCTGATGAAAAGCCACTAGTTTGGGCCCAATAACACTGAAATTGACAGAAACCCATGAAAATGCATGTACTGTGTGCGCCGTGACCCTGCCAGCGCAGCCGAGCCTTTTGGGTGAGTCTGCATCGGTTCTGATGAAAAGCCACTAGTTTGGGCCCAATAACACTGAAATTGACAGAAACCCATGAAAATGCATGTACTGTGTGCGCCGTGACCCTGCCAGCGCAGCCGAGCCTTTTGGGTGAGTCTGCATCGGTTCTGATGAAAAGCGACTGGTTTAGGCCCAATAACACTGAAATTGACAGAAACACATGAAAATGCATGTACGGTGTGCGCCGTGACCCTGCCAGCGCAGCCGATCCTTTTGGGTGAGTCTGCATCGGTTCTGATGAAAAGCGACTAGTTTGGGCCCAATAACACTGAAATTGACAGAAACACATGAAAATGCATGTACGGTGTGCGCCGTGACCCTGCCAGCGCAGCCGAGCCTTTTGGGTGAGTCTGCATCGGTTATGATGAAAAGCGACTAGTTTGGGCCCAATAACACTGAAATTGACAGAAACACATGAAAATGCATGTACGGTGTGCGCCGTGACCCTGCCAGCGCAGCCGAGCCTTTTGGGTGAGTCTGCATCGGTTCTGATGAAAAGCGACTGGTTTGGGCCCAATAACACTGAAATTGACAGAAACACATGAAAATGCATGTACGGTGTGCGCCGTGACCCTGCCAGCGCAACCGAGCGTTTTGGGTGAGTCTGCATCGGTTCTGATGAAAAGCCACTAGTTTGGGCCCAATAACACTGAAATTGACAGAAACACATGAAAATGCATGTACGGTGTGCGCCGTGACCCTGCCAGCGCAGCCGAGCGTTTTGGGTGAGTCTGCATCGGTTCTGATGAAAAGCCACTAGTTTGGGCCCAATAACACTGAAATTGACAGAAACACATGAAAATGCATGTACGGTGTGCGCCGTGACCCTGCCAGCGCAGCCGAGCCTTTTGGGTGAGTCTGCATCGGTTCTGATGAAAAGCGACTAGTTTGGGCCCAATAACACTGAAATTGACAGAAAAACATGAAAATGCATGTAACGGTGTGCGCCGTGACCCTGCCAGCGCAGCCGAGGCTTTAGGGTGAGTCTGCATCGGTTCTGATGAAAAGCCACTAGTTTGGGCCCAATAACACTGAAATTGACAGAAACACATGAAAATGCATGTACGGTGTGCGCCCTGACCCTGCCAGCGCAGCCGAGCCTTTTGGGTGAGTCTGCATCGGTTCTGATGAAAAGCGACTAGTTTGGGCCCAATAACACTGAAATTGACAGAAACACATGAAAATGCATGTACGGTGTGCGCCGTGACCCTGCAGGCGCAGCCGAGCCTTTTGGGTGAGTCTGCATCGGTTCTGATGAAAAGCCACTAGTTTGGGCCCAATAACACTGAAATTGACAGAAACACATGAAAATGCATGTACGGTGTGCGCCGTGACCCTGCCAGCGCAGCCGAGCGTTTTGGGTGAGTCTGCATCGGTTCTGATGAAAAGCGACTAGTTTGGGCCCAATAACACTGAAATTGACAGAAAAACATGAAAATGCATGTAACGGTGTGCGCCGTGACCCTGCCAGCGCAGCCGAGGCTTTAGGGTGAGTCTGCATAGGTTCTGATGAAAAGCCACTAGTTTGGGCCCAATAACACTGAAATTGACAGAAACACATGAAAATGCATGTACGGTGTGCGCCCTGACCCTGCCAGCGCAGCCGAGCCTTTTGGGTGAGTCTGCATCGGTTCTGATGAAAAGCGACTGGTTTGGGCCCAATAACACTGAAATTGACAGAAACACATGAAAATGCATGTACGGTGTGCGCCGTGACCCTGCCAGCGCAGCCGAGCCTTTTGGGTGAGTCTGCATCGGTTCTGATGAAAAGCGACTAGTTTAGGCCCAATAACACTGAAATTGACAGAAACACATGAAAATGCATGTAACGGTGTGCGCCGTGACCCTGCCAGCGCAGCCGAGGCTTTAGGGTGAGTCTGCATCGGTTCTGATGAAAAGCGACTAGTTTCGGCCCAATAACACTGAAATTGACAGAAACACATGAAAATGCATGTAACGGTGTGCGCCGTGACCCTGCCAGCGCAGCCGAGCCTTTTGGGTGAGTCTGCATCGGTTCTGATGAAAAGCCACTAGTTTGGGCCCAATAACACTGAAATTGACAGAAACACATGAAAATGCATGTACGGTGTGCGCCGTGACCCTGCCAGCGCAGCCGATCCTTTTGGGTGAGTCTGCATCGGTTCTGATGAAAAGCGACTAGTTTGGGCCCAATAACACTGAAATTGACAGAAACACATGAAAATGCATGTACGGTGTGCGCCGTGACCCTGCCAGCGCACCCGAGCCTTTTGGGTGAGTCTGCATCGGTTCTGATGAAAAGCCACTAGTTTGGGCCCAATAACACTGAAATTGACAGAAAAACATGAAAATGCATGTAACGGTGCGCGCCGTGACCCTGCCAGCGCAACCGAGGCTTTAGGGTGAGTCTGCATCGGTTCTGATGAAAAGCGACTAGTTTGGGCCCAATAACACTGAAATTGACAGAAACACATGAAAATGCATGTAACGGTGTGCGCCGTGACCCTGCCAGCGCAGCCGAGCCTTTTGGGTGAGTCTGCATCGGTTCTGATGAAAAGCGACTGGTTTGGGCCCAATAACACTGAAATTGACAGAAACACATGAAAATGCATGTACGGTGTGCGCCGTGACCGTGCCAGCGCAGCCGAGCCTTTTGGGTGAGTCTGCATCGGTTCTGATGATAAGCGACTAGTTTAGGCCCAATAACACTGAAATTGACAGAAACACATGAAAATGCATGTAACGGTGTGCGCCGTGACCCTGCCAGCGCAGCCGAGGCTTTAGGGTGAGTCTGCATCGGTTCTGATGAAAAGCGACTAGTTTGGGCCCAATAACACTGAAATTGACAGAAACACATGAAAATGCATGTACGGTGTGCGCCGTGACCCTGCCAGCGCAGCCGAGGCTTTAGGGTGAGTCTGCATCGGTTCTGATGAAAAGCGACTAGTTTGGGCCCAATAACACTGAAATTGACAGAAACACATGAAAATGCATGTACGGTGTGCGCCGTGACCCTGCCAGCGCAGCCGAGCCTTTTGGGTGAGTCTGCATCGGTTCTGATGAAAAGCGACTAGTTTGGGCCCAATAACACTGAAATTGACAGAAACACATGAAAATGCATGTAACGGTGTGCGCCGTGACCCTGCCAGCGCAGCCGAGGCTTTAGGGTAATTCTGCATCGGTTCTGATGAAAAGCGACTAGTTTGGGCCCAATAACACTGAAATTGACAGAAACACATGAAAATGCATGTACGGTGTGCGCCGTGACCCTGCCAGCGCAGCCGAGCCTTTTGGGTGAGTCTGCATCGGTTCTAATGAAAAGCGACTGGTTTGGGCCCAATAACACTGAAATTGACAGAAAAACATGAAAATGCATGTAACGGTGTGCGCCGTGACCCTGCCAGCGCAGCCGAGGCTTTAGGGTGAGTCTGCATCGGTTCTGATGAAAAGCGACTAGTTTCGGCCCAATAACACTGAAATTGACAGAAACACATGAAAATGCATGTACGGTGTGCGCCATGACCCTGCCAGCGCAGCCGAGCCTTTTGGGTGAGTCTGCATCGGTTCTAATGAAAAGCGACTAGTTTAGGCCCAATAACACTGAAATTGACAGAAACACATGAAAATGCATGTAACGGTGTGCGCCGTGACCCTGCCAGCGCAGCCGAGGCTTTAGGGTGAGTCTGCATCCGTTCTGATCAAAAGCGACTAGTTTAGGCCCAATAACACTGAAATTGACAGAAACACATGAAAATGCATGTACGGTGTGCGCCCTGACCCTGCCAGCGCAGCCGAGCCTTTTGGGTGAGTCTGCATCGGTTCTGATGAAAAGCCACTAGTTTGGGCCCAATAACACTGAAATTGACAGAAACACATGAAAATGCATGTACTGTCTGCATCGGTTCTGATGAAAAGCGACTAGTTTGGGCCCAATAACACTGAAATTGACAGAAACACATGAAAATGCATGTACGGTGTGCGCCGTGACCCTGCCAGCACAGCCGAGCCTTTTGGGTGAGTCTGCATCGGTTCTGATGAAAAGCGACTGGTTTGGGCCCAATAACACTGAAATTGACAGAAAAACATGAAAATGCATGTAACGGTGTGCGCCGTGATCCTGCCAGCGCAGCCGAGGCTTTAGGGTGAGTCTGCATCGGTTCTGATGAAAAGCCACTAGTTTGGGCCCAATAACACTGAAATTGACAGAAACACATGAAAATGCATGTACGGTGTGCGCCGTGACCCTGCCAGCGCAGCCGAGCCTTTTGGGTGAGTCTGCATCGGTTCTGATGAAAAGCGACTAGTTTAGGCCCAATAACACTGAAATTGACAGAAACACATGAAAATGCATGTAACGGTGTGCGCCGTGACCCTGCCAGCGCAGCCGAGGCTTTAGGGTGAGTCTGCATCGGTTCTGATGAAAAGCGACTAGTTTAGGCCCAATAACACTGAAATTGACAGAAACACATGAAAATGCATGTACGGTGTGCGCCCTGACCCTGCCAGCGCAGCCGAGCCTTTTGGGTGAGTCTGCATCGGTTCTGATGAAAAGCGACTGGTTTGGGCCCAATAACACTGAAATTGACAGAAACACATGAAAATGCATGTACGGTGTGCGCCGTGACCCTGCCAGCGCAACCGAGCCTTTTGGGGGAGTCTGCATCGGTTCTGATGAAAAGCCACTAGTTTGGGCCCAATAACACTGAAATTGACAGAAACACATGAAAATGCATATACTGTGTGCGCCGTGACACTGCCAGCGCAGCCGAGCCTTTTGGATGAGTCTGCATCGGTTCTGATGAAAAGCCACTAGTTTGGGCCCAATAACACTGAAATTGACAGAAACACATGAAAATGCATATACGGTGTGCGCCGTGACCCTGCCAGCGCAGCCGAGCCTTTTGGGTGAGTCTGCATCGGTTCTGATGAAAAGCCACTAGTTTGGGCCCAATAACACTGAAATTGACAGAAACACATGAAAATGCATGTACGGCGTGCGCCGTGACCCCGCCAGCGCAGCCGAGCCTCTGGGGTGAGTCTGCATCGGTTCTGATGAAAAGCCACTAGTTTGGGCCCAATAACACTGAAATTGACAGAAACACATGAAAATGCATGTACGGTGTGCGCCGTGACCGTGCCAGCGCAGCCGAGCCTTTTGGGTGAGTCTGCATCGGTTCTGATGAAAAGCCACTAGTTTGGGCCCAATAACACTGAAATTGACAGAAACACATGAAAATGCATGTACGGTGTGTGCCGTGACCCTGCCAGCGCAGCCGAGCCTTTTGGGTGAGTCTGCATCGGTTCTGATGAAAAGCCACTAGTTTAGGCCCAATAACACTGAAATTGACAGAAACACATGAAAATGCATGTACGGTGTGCGCCCTAACCCCGCCAGCGCAGCCGAGCCTTTTGAGTGAGTCTGCATCGGTTCTGATGAAAAGCGACTAGTTTGGGCCCAATAACACTGAAATTGACAGAAACACATGAAAATGCATGTACGGTGTGCGCCGTGACCCTGCCAGCGCAGCCGAGCCTTTTGGGTGAGTCTGCATCGGTTCTGATGAAAAGCGACTGGTTTGGGCCCAATAACACTGAAATTGACAGAAACACATGAAAATGCATGTACGGTGTGCGCCGTGACCCTGCTAGCGCAACCGAGCCTTTTGGGTGAGTCTGCATCGGTTCTGATGAAAAGCCACTAGTTTGGGCCCAATAACACTGAAATTGACAGAAACACATGAAAATGCATGTACTGTGTGCGCCGTGACAGTGCCAGCGCAGCCGAGCCTTTTGGATGAGTCTGCATCGGTTCTGATGAAAAGCGACTAGTTTGGGCCCAATAACACTGAAATTGACAGAAAAACATGAAAATGCATGTACGGTGTGCGCCGTGACCCTGCCAGCGCAGCCGAGCCTTTTGGGTGAGTCTGCATCGGTTCTGATGAAAAGCCACTAGTTCGGGCCCAATAACACTGAAATTGACAGAAACACATGAAAATGCATGTAACGGTGTGCGCCGTGACCCTGCCAGCGCAGCTGAGCCTTTTGAGTGAGTCTGCATCAGTTCTGATGAAAAGCGACTAGTTTGGGCCCAATAACACTGAAATTGACAGAAACACATGAAAATGCATGTACGGTGTGCGCCGTGACCCTGCCAGCGCAGCCGAGGCTTTTGGGTGAGTCTGCATCGGTTCTGATGAAAAGCGACTAGTTTGGGCCCAATAACACTGAAATTGACAGAAACACATGAAAATGCATATACGGTGTGCGCCCTGACACTGCCAGCGCAGCCGAGCCTTTTGGGTGAGTCTGCATCGGTTCTGATGAAAAGCGACTGGTTTGGGCCCAATAACACTGAAATTGACAGAAACACATGAAAATGCATGTACGGTGTGCGCCGTGACCCTGCCAGCGCAGCCGAGCCTTTTGGGTGAGTCTACATCGGTTCTGATGAATAGCGACTAGTTTAGGCCTAATAACACTGAAATTGACAGAAACACATGAAAATGCATGTACGGTGTGCGCCCTGACCCTGCCAGCGCAGCCGAGCCTTTTGGGTGAGTCCGCATCGGTTCTGATCAAAAGCGACTAGTTTAGGCCCAATAACACTGAAATTGACAGAAACACATGAAAATGCATGTACGGTGTGCGCCCTGACCCTGCCAGCGCAGCCGAGCGTTTTCGGTGAGTCTGCATCGGTTCTGATGAAAAGCCACTAGTTTAGGCCCAATAACACTGAAATTGACAGAAACATATGAAAATGCATGTACGGTGTGCGCCGTGACCCTGCCAGCGCAGCCGAGCCTTTTGGGTGAGTCTGCATCGGTTCTGATGAAAAGCGACTAGTTTGGGCCCAATAACACTGAAATTGACAGAAAAACATGAAAATGCATGTAACGGTGTGCGCCGTGACCCTGCCAGCGCAGCCGAGGCTTTAGGGTGAGTCTGCATCGGTTCTGATGAAAAGCCACTAGTTTGGGCCCAATAACACTGAAATTGACAGAAACACATGAAAATGCATGTACGGTGTGCGCCCTGACCCTGCCAGTGCAGCCGAGCCTTTTGGGTGAGTCTGCATCGGTTCTGATGAAAAGCGACTAGTTTAGGCCCAATAACACTGAAATTGACAGAAACACATGAAAATGCATGTACGGTGTGCGCCCTGACCCTGCCAGCGCAGCCGAGCCTTTTGGGTGAGTCTGCATCGGTTCTGATGAAAAGCCACTAGTTTGGGCCCAATAACACTGAAATTGACAGAAACACATGAAAATGAATGTATGGCGTGCGCCGTGACCCCAGCGGCGCAGCCGAGCCTTTGGGGTGAGTCTGCATCGGTTCTGATGAAAAGCGACTAGTTTGGGCCCAATAACACTGAAATTGACAGAAACACATGAAAATGCATATACGGTGTGCGCCCTGACACTGCCAGCGCAGCCGAGCCTTTTGGGTGAGTCTGCATCGGTTCTGATGAAAAGCGACTGGTTTGGGCCCAATAACACTGAAATTGACAGAAACACATGAAAATGCATGTACGGTGTGCGCCGTGACCTGCCAGCGCAGCCGAGCCTTTTGGGTGAGTCTGCATCGGTTCTGATGAAAAGCGACTAGTTAAGGCCCAATAACACTGAAATTGACAGAAACACATGAAAATGCATGTACGGTGTGCGCCGTGACCCTGCCAGCGCAGCCGAGCCTTTTGGGTGAGTCTGCATCGGTTCTGATGAAAAGCCACTAGTTTAGGCCCAATAACACTGAAATTGACAGAAAAACATGAAAATGCATGTAACGGTGTGCGCCGTGACCCTGCCAGCGCAGCCGAGGCTTTAGGGTGAGTCTGCATCGGTTCTGATGAAAAGCGACTAGTTTGGGCCCAATAACACTGAAATTGACAGAAACACATGAAAATGCATGTACGGTGTGCGCCCTGACCCTGCCAGCGCAGCCGAGCCTTTTGGTTGAGTTTGCATCGGTTCTGATGAAAAGCGACTAGTTTGGGCCCAATAACACTGAAATTGACAGAAACACATGAAAATGCATGTACGGTGTGCGCCGTGACCCTGCCAGCGCAGCCGAGCCTTTTGGTTGAGTCTGCATCGGTTCTGATGAAAAGCCACTAGTTTGGGCCCAATAACACTGAAATTGACAGAAACACATGAAAATGCATGTACGGTGTGCGCCGTGACCCTGCCAGCGCAGCCGAGCCTTTTGGGTGAGTCTGCATCGGTTCTGATGAAAAGCCACTAGTTTGGGCCCAATAACACTGAAATTGACAGAAACACATGAAAATGCATGTAACGGTGTGCGCCGTGACCCTGCCAGCGCAGCCGAGGCTTTAGGGTGAGTCTGCATCGGTTCTGATGAAAAGCCACTAGTTTGGGCCCAATAACACTGAAATTGACAGAAACACATGAAAATGCATGTACGGTGTGCGCCCTGACCCTGCCAGCGCAGCCGAGCCTTTTGGGTGAGTCTGCATCAGTTCTGATGAAAAGCGACTAGTTTAGGCCCAATAACACTGAAATTGACAGAAAAACATGAAAATGCATGTAACGGTGTGCGCCGTGACCCTGCCAGCGCAGCCGAGGCTTTAGGGTGAGTCTGCATCGGTTCCGATGAAAAGCCACTAGTTTGGGCCCAATAACACTGAAATTGACAGAAAAACATGAAAATGCATGTAACGGTGTGCGCCGTGACCCTGCCAGCGCAGCCGAGGCTTTAGGGTGAGTCTGCATCGGTTCCGATGAAAAGCCACTAGTTTGGGCCCAATAACACTGAAATTGACAGAAACACATGAAAATGCATGTAACGGTGTGCGCCGTGACCCTGCCAGCGCAGCCGAGGCTTTAGGGTGAGTCTGCATCGGTTCTGATGAAAAGCCACTAGTTTGGGCCCAATAACACTGAAATTGACAGAAACACATGAAAATGCATGTACGGTGTGCGCCCTGACCCTGCCAGCGCAGCCGAGCCTTTTGGGTGAGTCTGCATCAGTTCTGATGAAAAGCGACTAGTTTAGGCCCAATAACACTGAAATTGACAGAAAAACATGAAAATGCATGTAACGGTGTGCGCCGTGACCCTGCCAGCGCAGCCGAGGCTTTAGGGTGAGTCTGCATCGGTTCCGATGAAAAGCCACTAGTTTGGGCCCAATAACACTGAAATTGACAGAAAAACATGAAAATGCATGTAACGGTGTGCGCCGTGACCCTGCCAGCGCAGCCGAGGCTTTAGGGTGAGTCTGCATCGGTTCCGATGAAAAGCCACTAGTTTGGGCCCAATAACACTGAAATTGACAGAAAAACATGAAAATGCATGTACGGTGTGCGCCCTGACCCTGTCAGCGCAGCCGAGCCTTTTGGGTGAGTCTGCATCGGTTCTGATGAAAAGCGACTGGATTGGGCCCAATAACACTGAAATTGACAGAAACACATGAAAATGCATGTACGGTGTACGCCGTGACCCTGCCAGCGCAGCCGAGCCTTTTGGGTGAGTCTGCATCAGTTCTGATGAAAAGCGACTAGTTTAGGCCCAATAACACTGAAATTGACAGAAACACATGAAAATGCATGTACGGTGTGCGCCGTGACCTGCCAGCGCAGCCGAGCCTTTTGGGTGAGTCTGCATCGGTTCTGATGAAAAGCGACTAGTTAAGGCCCAATAACACTGAAATTGACAGAAACACATGAAAATGCATGTACGGTGTGCGCCGTGACCCTGCCAGCGCAGCCGAGCCTTTTGGGTGAGTCTGCATCGGTTCTGATGAAAAGCCACTAGTTTGGGCCCAATAACACTGAAATTGACAGAAAAACATGAAAATGCATGAAACGGTGTGCGCCGTGACCCTGCCAGCGCAGCCGAGGCTTTAGGGTGAGTCTGCATCGGTTCTGATGAAAAGCGACTCGTTTGGGCCCAATAACACTGAAATTGACAGAAACACATGAAAATGCATGTACGGTGTGCGCCCTGACCCTGCCAGCGCAGCCGAGCCTTTTGGTTGAGTCTGCATCGGTTCTGATGAAAAGCCACTAGTTTGGGCCCAATAACACTGAAATTGACAGAAACACATGAAAATGCATGTACGGTGTGCGCCGTGACCCTGCCAGCGCAGCCGAGCCTTTTGGTTGAGTCTGCATCGGTTCTGATGAAAAGCCACTAGTTTGGGCCCAATAACACTGAAATTGACAGAAACACATGAAAATGCATGTACGGTGTGCGCCGTGACCCTGCCAGCGCAGCCGAGCCTTTTGGGTGAGTCTGCATCGGTTCTGATGAAAAGCCACTAGTTTGGGCCCAATAACACTGAAATTGACAGAAACACATGAAAATGCATGTAACGGTGTGCGCCGTGACCCTGCCAGCGCAGCCGAGGCTTTAGGGTGAGTCTGCATCGGTTCTGATGAAAAGCCACTAGTTTGGGCCCAATAACACTGAAATTGACAGAAACACATGAAAATGCATGTACGGTGTGAAATTGCGCAGCCGAGCCTTTTGGGTGAGTCTGCATCGGTTCTGATGAAAAGCCATTAGTTTGGGCCCAATAACACTGAAATTGACAGAAACACATGAAAATGCATGTACGGTGTGCGCCCTGACCCTGCCAGCGCAGCCGAGCCTTTTGGGTGAGTCTGCATCGGTTCTGATGAAAAGCGACTGGATTGGGCCCAATAACCCTGAAATTGAAAGAAACACATGAAAATGCATGTACGGTGTGCGCCCTGACCCTGCCAGCGCAACTGAGCCTTTTGGGTGAGTCTGCATCGGTACTGATGTAAAGCCACTAGTTTGGGCCCAATAACACTGAAATTGACAGAAACACATGAAAATGAATGTACGGTGTGCGCCGTGACCCCAGCGGCGCAGCCGAGCCTTTGGGGTGAGTCTGCATCGGTTCTGATGAAAAGCGACTAGTTTGGGCCCAATAACACTGAAATTGACAGAAAGACATGAAAATGCATGTAACGGTGTGCGCCGTGACCCTGCCAGCGCAGCCGAGCCTTTAGGGTGAGTCTGCATCGGTTCTGATGAAAAGCGACTAGTTTGGGCCCAATAACACTGAAATTGACAGAAACACATGAAAATGCATGTACGGTGTGCGCCGTGACCCTGCCAGCGCAGCCGAGCCTTTTGGGTGAGTCTGCATCGGTTCTGATGAAAAGCCACTAGTTTGGGCCCAATAACACTGAAATTGACAGAAACACATGAAAATGCATGTAACGGTGTGCGCCGTGACCCTGCCAGCGCAGCCGAGGCTTTAGGGTGAGTCTGCATCGGTTCTGATGAAAAGCGACTAGTTTAGGCCCAATAACACTGAAATTGACAGAAACACATGAAAATGCATGTACGGTGTGCGCCGTGACCCTGCCAGCGCAACTGAGCCTTTTGGGTGAGTCTGCATCGGTACTGATGTAAAGCCACTAGTTTGGGCCCAATAACACTGAAATTGACAGAAACACATGAAAATGAATGTACGGTGTGCGCCGTGACCCCAGCGGCGCAGCCGAGCCTTTGGGGTGAGTCTGCATCGGTTCTGATGAAAAGCGACTAGTTTGGGCCCAATAACACTGAAATTGACAGAAACACATGAAAATGCATGTAACGGTGTGCGCCGTGACCCTGCCAGCGCAGCCGAGGCTTTAGGGTGAGTCTGCATCGGTTCTGATGAAAAGCGACTGGATTGGGCCCAATAACACTGAAATTGACAGAAACACATAGAAAATGCATGTACGGTGTGCGCCCTGACCCTGCCAGCGCAACTGAGCCTTTTGGGTGAGTCTGCATCGGTTCTGATGAAAAGCCACTAGTTTGGGCCCAATAACACTGAAATTGACAGAAACACATGAAAATGAATGTATGGCGTGCGCCGTGACCCCAGCAGCGCAGCCGAGCCTTTGGGGTGAGTCTGCATCGGTTCTGATGAAAAGCGACTACTTTGGGCCCAATAACACTGAAAATGACAGAAACACATGAAAATGCATGTACGGTGTGCGCCGTGACCCTGCCAGCGCAGCCGAGCCTTTTGGGTGAGTCTGCATCGGTTCTGATGAAAAGCGACTAGTTTAGGCCTAATAACACTGAAATTGACAGAAACACATGAAAATGCATGTACGGTGTGCGCTCTGACCCTGCCAGCGCAGCCGAGCCTTTTGGGTGAGTCTGCATCGGTTCTGATGAAAAGCCATTAGTTTGGGCCCAATAACACTGAAATTGACAGAAACACATGAAAATGCATGTACGGTGTGCGCCCTGACCCTGCCAGCGCAGCCGAGCCTTTTGGGTGAGTCTGCATCGGTTCTGATGAAAAGCCACTAGTTTAGGCCCAATAACACTGAAATTGACAGAAACACATGAAAATGCATGTACGGTGTGCGCCCTGACCCTGCCAGCGCAGCCGAGCCTTTTGGGTGAGTCTGCATCGGTTCTGATGAAAAGCGACTAGTTTAGGCCCAATAACACTGAAAATGACAGAAACACATGAAAATGCATGTACGGTGTGCGCTCTGACCCTGCCAGCGCAGCCGAGCCTTTTGGGTGAGTCTGCATCGGTTCTGATGAAAAGCCATTAGTTTGGGCCCAATAACACTGAAATTGACAGAAACACATGAAAATGCATGTACGGTGTGCGCCCTGACCCTGCCAGCGCAGCCGAGCCTTTTGGGTGAGTCTGCATCGGTTCTGATGAAAAGCGACTGGTTTGGGCCCAATAACACTGAAATTGACAGAAACACATTAAAATGCATGTACGGTGTGCGCCGTGACCCTGCCAGCGCAGCCGAGCCTTTTGGGTGAGTCTACATCGGTTCTGATGAAAAGCGACTAGTTTAGGCCCAATAACACTGAAATTGACAGAAACACATGAAAATGCATGTACGGTGTGCGCCCTGACCCTGCCAGCGCAGCCGAGCCTTTTGGGTGAGTCTGCATCGGTTCTGATGAAAAGCGACTAGTTTAGGCCCAATAACACTGAAATTGACAGAAACACATGAAAATGCATGTACGGTGTGCGCCCTGACCCTGCCAGCGCAGCCGAGCCTTTTGGGTGAGTCTGCATCGGTTCTGATGAAAAGCCACTAGTTTAGGCCCAATAACACTGAAATTGACAGAAACACATGAAAATGCAGGTACGGTGTGCGCTCTGACCCTGCCAGCGCAGCCTAGCCTTTTGGGTGAGTCTGCATCGGTTCTGATGAAAAGCGACTAGTTTAGGCCCAATAACACTGAAATTGACAGAAACACATGAAAATGCATATACGGTGTGCGCCGTGACCCTGCCAGCGCAGCCGAGCCTTTTGGGTGAGTCTGCATCGGTTCTGATGAAGAGCCACTAGTTTGGGCCCAATAACACTGAAATTGACAGAAACACATGAAAATGCATGTACGGTGTGCGCCCTGACCCTGCCAGCGCAGCCGAGCCTTTTGGGTGAGTCTGCATCGGTTCTGATGAAAAGCCACTAGTTTAGGCCCAATAACACTGAAATTGACAGAAACACATGAAAATGCATGTACGGTGTGCGCCCTGACCCTGCCAGCGCAGCCGAGCCTTTTGGGTGAGTCTGCATCGGTTCTGATGAAAAGCCACTAGTTTAGGCCCAATAACACTGAAATTGACAGAAACACATGAAAATGCATGTAACGGTGTGCGCCGTGACCCTGCCAGCGCAGCCGAGGCTTCAGGGTGAGTCTGCATCGGTTCTGATGAAAAGCGACTAGTTTAGGCCCAATAACACTGAAATTGACAGAAACACATGAAAATGCATGTACGGTGTGCGCCCTGACCCTGCCAGCGCAGCCGAGCCTTTTGGGTGAGTCTGCATCGGTTCTGATGAAAAGCGACTAGTTTAGGCCCAATAACACTGAAATTGACAGAAACACATGAAAATGCATGTACGGTGTGCGCCGTGACCCTGCCAGCGCAGCCGAGCCTTTTGGGTGAGTCTGCATCGGTTCTGATGAAAAGCCACTAGTTTGGGCCCAATAACACTGAAATTGACAGAAACACATGAAAATGCATGTACGGTGTGCGCCCTGACCCTGCCAGCGCAGCCGAGCCTTTTGGGTGAGTCTGCATCGGTTCTGATGAAAAGCGACTAGTTTGGGCCCAATAACACTGAAATTGACAGAAACACATTAAAATGCATGTACGGTGTGCGCCGTGACCCTGCCAGTGCAGCCGAGCCTTTTGGGTGAGTCTACATCGGTTCTGATGAAAAGCCACTAGTTTAGGCCCAATAACACTGAAATTGACAGAAACACATGAAAATGCATGTACGGTGTGCGCCCTGACCCTGCCAGCGCAGCCGAGCCTTTTGGGTGAGTCTGCATCGGTTCTGATGAAAAGCCACTAGTTTAGGCCCAATAACACTGAAATTGACAGAAACACATGAAAATGCAGGTACGGTGTGCGCTCTGACCCTGCCAGCGCAGCCTAGCCTTTTGGGTGAGTCTGCATCGGTTCTGATGAAAAGCCACTAGTTTAGGCCCAATAACACTGAAATTGACAGAAACACATGAAAATGCATGTAACGGTGTGCGCCGTGACCCTGCCAGCGCAGCCGAGGCTTTAGGGTGAGTCTGCATCGGTTCTGATGAAAAGCCACTAGTTTAGGCCCAATAACACTGAAATTGACAGAAACACATGAAAATGAATGTACGGTGTGCGCCGTGACCCTGCCAGCGCAGCCGAGCCTTTTGGGTGAGTCTGCATCGGTTCTGATGAAAAGCCACTAGTTTGGGCCCAATAACACTGAAATTGACAGAAACACATGAAAATGCATGTACGGTGTGCGCCCTGACCCTGCCAGCGCAGCCGAGCCTTTTGGGTGAGTCTGCATCGGTTCTGATGAAAAGCGACTAGTTTAGGCCCAATAACACAGAAATTGACAGAAACACATGAAAATGCATGTACGGTGTGCGCCGTGACCCTGCCAGCGCAGCCGAGCCTTTTGGGTGAGTCTGCATCGGTTCTGATGAAAAGCCACTAGTTTGGGCCCAATAACACTGAAATTGACAGAAACACATGAAAATGCATGTACGGTGTGCGCCGTGACCCTGCCAGTGCAGCCGAGCCTTTTGGGTGAGTCTACATCGGTTCTGATGAAAAGCGACTAGTTTGGGCCCAATAACACTGAAATTGACAGAAACACATGAAAATGCATGTACGGTGTGCGCCCTGACCCTGCCAGCGCAGCCGAGCCTTTTGGGTGAGTCTGCATCGGTTCTGATGAAAAGCGACTAGTTTAGGCCCAATAACACTGAAATTGACAGAAACACATGAAAATGCATGTAACGGTGTGCGCCGTGACCCTGCCAGCGCAGCCGAGGCTTTAGGGTGAGTCTGCATCGGTTCTGATGAAAAGCCACTAGTTTAGGCCCAATAACACTGAAATTGACAGAAACACATGAAAATGCATGTACGGTGTGCGCCCTGACCCTGCCAGCGCAGCCGAGCCTTTTGGGTGAGTCTGCATCAGTTCTGATGAAAAGCCACTAGTTTAGGCCCAATAATACTGAAATTGACAGAAACACATGAAAATGCATGTAACGGTGTGCGCCGTGACCCTGCCAGCGCAGCCGAGGCTTTAGGGTGAGTCTGCATCGGTTCTGATGAAAAGCGACTAGTTTAGGCCCAATAACACTGAAATTGACAGAAACACATGAAAATGCATGTACGGTGTGCGCCCTGACCCTGCCAGCGCAGCCGAGCCTTTTGGGTGAGTCTGCATCAGTTCTGATGAAAAGCGATTAGTTTAGGCCCAATAACACTGAAATTGACAGAAACACATGAAAATGCATGTACGGTGTGCGCCGTGACCCTGCCAGTGCAGCCGAGCCTTTTGGGTGAGTCTGCATCGGTTCTGATGAAAAGCGACTAGTTTAGGCCCAATAACACTGAAATTGACAGAAACACATGAAAATGCATGTACGGTGTGTGCCCTGACCCTGCCAGCGCAGCCGAGCCTTTTGGGTGAGTCTGCATCAGTTCTGATGAAAAGCGATTAGTTTAGGCCCAATAAGACTGAAATTGACAGAAATACATGAAAATGCATGTACGGTGTGCGCCGTGACCCTGCCAGTGCAGCCGAGCCTTTTGCGTGAGTCTACATCGGTTCTGATGAAAAGCGACTAGTTTAGGCCCAATAACACTGAAATTGACAGAAACACATGAAAATGCATGTACGGTGTGCGCTGTGACCCTGCCAGCGCAGCCGAGCCTTTTGGGTGAGTCTGCATCGGTTCTGATGAAAAGCCACTAGTTTAGGCCCAATAACACTGAAATTGACAGAAACACATGAAAATGCATGTACGGTGTGCGCCCTGACCCTGCCAGCGCAGCCGAGCCTTTTGGGTGAGTCTGCATCGGTTCTGATGAAAAGCGACTAGTTTAGGCCCAATAACACTGAAATTGACAGAAACACATGAAAATGCATGTACGGTGTGCGCTCTGACCCTGCCAGCGCAGCCGAGCCTTTTGGGTGAGTCTGCATCGGTTCTGATGAAAAGCCATTAGTTTGGGCCCAATAACACTGAAATTGACAGAAACACATGAAAATGCATGTACGGTGTGCGCCCTGACCCTGCCAGCGCAGCCGAGCCTTTTGGGTGAGTCTGCATCGGTTCTGATGAAAAGCCACTAGTTTGGGCCCAATAACACTGAAATTGACAGAAACACATGAAAATGCATGTACGGTGTGCGCCCTGACCCTGCCAGCGCAGCCGAGCCTTTTGGGTGAGTCTGCATCGGTTCTGATGAAAAGCGACTGGTTTGGGCCCAATAACACTGAAATTGACAGAAACACATTAAAATGCATGTACGGTGTGCGCCGTGACCCTGCCAGCGCAGCCGAGCCTTTTGGGTGAGTCTACATCGGTTCTGATGAAAAGCGACTAGTTTAGGCCCAATAACACTGAAATTGACAAAAACACATGAAAATGCATGTACGGTGTGCGCCCTGACCCTGCCAGCGCAGCCGAGCCTTTTGGGTGAGTCTGCATCGGTTCTGATGAAAAGCGACTAGTTTAGGCCCAATAACACTGAAATTGACAGAAACACATGAAAATGCATGTACGGTGTGCGCCCTGACCCTGCCAGCGCAGCCTAGCCTTTTGGGTGAGTCTGCATCGGTTCTGATGAAAAGCGACTAGTTTAGGCCCAATAACACTGAAATTGACAGAAACACATGAAAATGCATGTACGGTGTGCGCCCTGACCCTGCCAGCGCAGCCGAGCCTTTTGGGTGAGTCTGCATCGGTTCTGATGAAAAGCCACTAGTTTAGGCCCAATAACACTGAAATTGACAGAAACACATGAAAATGCAGGTACGGTGTGCGCTCTGACCCTGCCAGCGCAGCCTAGCCTTTTGGGTGAGTCTGCATCGGTTCTGATGAAAAGCGACTAGTTTAGGCCCAATAACACTGAAATTGACAGAAACACATGAAAATGCATATACGGTGTGCGCCGTGACCCTGCCAGCGCAGCCGAGCCTTTTGGGTGAGTCTGCATCGGTTCTGATGAAGAGCCACTAGTTTGGGCCCAATAACACTGAAATTGACAGAAACACATGAAAATGCATGTACGGTGTGCGCCCTGACCCTGCCAGCGCAGCCGAGCCTTTTGGGTGAGTCTGCATCGGTTCTGATGAAAAGCCACTAGTTTAGGCCCAATAACACTGAAATTGACAGAAACACATGAAAATGCATGTACGGTGTGCGCCCTGACCCTGCCAGCGCAGCCGAGCCTTTTGGGTGAGTCTGCATCGGTTCTGATGAAAAGCCACTAGTTTAGGCCCAATAACACTGAAATTGACAGAAACACATGAAAATGCAGGTACGGTGTGCGCCCTGACCCTGCCAGCGCAGCCGAGCCTTTTGGGTGAGTCTGCATCGGTTCTGATGAAAAGCGACTAGTTTAGGCCCAATAACACTGAAATTGACAGAAACACATGAAAATGCATGTAACGGTGTGCGCCGTGACCCTGCCAGCGCAGCCGAGGCTTCAGGGTGAGTCTGCATCGGTTCTGATGAAAAGCGACTAGTTTAGGCCCAATAACACTGAAATTGACAGAAACACATGAAAATGCATGTACGGTGTGCGCCCTGACCCTGCCAGCGCAGCCGAGCCTTTTGGGTGAGTCTGCATCGGTTCTGATGAAAAGCGACTAGTTTAGGCCCAATAACACTGAAATTGACAGAAACACATGAAAATGCATGTACGGTGTGCGCCGTGACCCTGCCAGCGCAGCCGAGCCTTTTGGGTGAGTCTGCATCGGTTCTGATGAAAAGCCACTAGTTTGGGCCCAATAACACTGAAATTGACAGAAACACATGAAAATGCATGTACGGTGTGCGCCCTGACCCTGCCAGCGCAGCCGAGCCTTTTGGGTGAGTCTGCATCGGTTCTGATGAAAAGCGACTAGTTTGGGCCCAATAACACTGAAATTGACAGAAACACATGAAAATGCATGCACGGTGTGCGCCCTGACCCTGCCAGCGCAGCCGAGCCTTTTGGGTGAGTCTGCATCAGTTCTGATGAAAAGCGACTAGTTTAGGCCCAATAACACTGAAATTGACAGAAAAACATGAAAATGCATGTAACGGTGTGCGCCGTGACCCTGCCAGCGCAGCCGAGGCTTTAGGGTGAGTCTGCATCGGTTCTGATGAAAAGCCACTAGTTTGGGCCCAATAACACTGAAATTGACAGAAACACATGAAAATGCATGTACGGTGTGCGCCCTGACCCTGCCAGCGCAGCCGAGCCTTTTGGGTGAGTCTGCATCGGTTCTGATGAAAAGCGACTAGTTTAGGCCCAATAACACTGAAATTGACAGAAACACATGAAAATGCATGTACGGTGTGCGCCCTGACCCTGCCAGCGCAGCCGAGCCTTTTGGGTGAGTCTGCATCGGTTCTGATGAAAAGCGACTAGTTTAGGCCCAATAACACTGAAATTGACAGAAACACATGAAAATGCATGTACGGTGTGCGCCCTGACCCTGCCAGCGCAGCCGAGCCTTTTGGGTGAGTCTGCATCGGTTCTGATGAAAAGCCACTAGTTTAGGCCCAATAACACTGAAATTGACAGAAAAACATGAAAATGCATGTAACGGTGTGCGCCGTGACCCTGCCAGCGCAGCCGAGGCTTTAGGGTGAGTCTGCATCGGTTCTGATGAAAAGCGACTAGTTTGGGCCCAATAACACTGAAATTGACAGAAACACATGAAAATGCATGTACGGTGTGCGCCGTGACCCTGCCAGCGCAGCCGAGCCTTTTGGGTGAGTCTGCATCGGTTCTGATGAAAAGCGACTAGTTTGGGCCCAATAACACTGAAATTGACAGAAACACATGAAAATGCATGTACGGTGTGCGCCCTGACCCTGCCAGCGCAGCCGAGCCTTTTGGGTGAGTCTGCATCGGTTCTGATGAAAAGCGACTGGATTGGGCCCAATAACACTGAAATTGACAGAAACACATGAAAATGCATGTACGGTGTGCGCCCTGACCCTGCCAGCGCAACTGAGCCTTTTGGGTGAGTCTGCATCGGTTCTGATGAAAAGCCACTAGTTTGGGCCCAATAACACTGAAATTGACAGAAAAACATGAAAATGCATGTAACGGTGTGCGCCGTGACCCTGCCAGCGCAGCCGAGGCTTTAGGGTGAGTCTGCATCGGTTCTGATGAAGAGCGACTAGTTTGGGCCCAATAACACTGAAATTGACAGAAACACATGAAAATGCATGTACGGTGTGCGCCGTGACCCATCCAGCGCAGCCGAGCCTTTTGGTTGAGTCTGCATCGGTTCTGATGAAAAGCCACTAGTTTGGGCCCAATAACACTGAAATTGACAGAAAAACATGAAAATGCATGTAACGGTGTGCACCGTGACCCTGCCAGCGCAGCCGAGGCTTTAGAGTGAGTCTGCATCGGTTCTGATGAAAAGCCACTAGTTTAGGCCCAATAACACTGAAATTGACAGAAACACATGAAAATGCATGTACGGTGTGCGCCCTGACCCTGCCAGCGCAGCCGAGCCTTTTGGGTGAGTCTGCATCGGTTCTGATGAAAAGCGACTAGTTTAGGCCCAATAACACTGAAATTGACAGAAACACATGAAAATGCATGTACGGTGTGCGCCGTGACCCTTCCAGCGCAGCCGAGCCTTTTGGGTGAGTCTGCATCGGTTCTGATGAAAAGCGACTAGTTTGGGCCCAATAACACTGAAATTGACAGAAACACATGAAAATGCATGTACGGTGTGCGCCGTGACCCTTCCAGCGCAGCCGAGCCTTTTGGTTGAGTCTGCATCGGTTCTGATGAAAAGCCACTAGTTTGGGCCCAATAACACTGAAATTGACAGAAACACATGAAAATGCATGTACGGTGTGCGCCGTGAGCCTGCCAGCGCAGCCGAGCCTTTTGGGTGAGTCTGCATCGGTTCTGATGAAAAGCCACTAGTTTGGGCCCAATAACACTGAAATTGACAGAAACACATGAAAATGCATGTAACGGTGTGCGCCGTGACCCTGCCAGCGCAGCCGAGGCTTTAGGGTGAGTCTGCATCGGTTCTGATGAAAAGCGACTAGTTTGGGCCCAATAACACTGAAATTGACAGAAACACATGAAAATGCATGTACGGTGTGCGCCCTGACCCTGCCAGCGCAGCCGAGGCTTTAGGGTGAGTCTGCATCGGTTCTGATGAAAAGCCACTAGTTTGGGCCCAATAACACTGAAATTGACAGAAACACATGAAAATGAATGTATGGCGTGCGCCGTGACCCCAGCAGCGCAGCCGAGCCTTTGGGGTGAGTCTGCATCGGTTCTGATGAAAAGCGACTACTTTGGGCCCAATAACACTGAAAATGACAGAAACACATGAAAATGCATGTACGGTGTGCGCCGTGACCCTGCCAGCGCAGCCGAGCCTTTTGGGTGAGTCTGCATCGGTTCTGATGAAAAGCCACTAGTTTAGGCCCAATAACACTGAAATTGACAGAAACACATGAAAATGCATGTAACGGTGTGCGCCGTGACCCTGCCAGCGCAGCCGAGGCTTTAGGGTGAGTCTGCATCGGTTCTGATGAAAAGCGACTAGTTTAGGCCCAATAACACTGAAATTGACAGAAACACATGAAAATGCATGTACGGTGTGCGCCCTGACCCTGCCAGCGCAGCCGAGCCTTTTGGGTGAGTCTGCATCAGTTCTGATGAAAAGCGACTAGTTTAGGCCCAATAACACTGAAATTGACAGAAAAACATGAAAATGCATGTAACGGTGTGCACCGTGACCCTGCCAGCGCAGCCGAGGCTTTAGGGTGAGTCTGCATCGGTTCTGATGAAAAGCCACTAGTTTAGGCCCAATAACACTGAAATTGACAGAAACACATGAAAATGCATGTACGGTGTGCGCCGTGACCCTGCCAGCGCAGCCGAGCCTTTTGGGTGAGTCTGCATCGGTTCTGATGAAAAGCGACTAGTTTGGGCCCAATAACACTGAAATTGACAGAAACACATGAAAATGCATGTACGGTGTGCGCCGTGACCCTTCCAGCGCAGCCGAGCCTTTTGGTTGAGTCTGCATCGGTTCTGATGAAAAGCCACTAGTTTGGGCCCAATAACACTGAAATTGACAGAAACACATGAAAATGCATGTACGGTGTGCGCCGTGACCCTGCCAGCGCAGCTGAGCCTTTTGGGTGAGTCTGCATCGGTTCTGATGAAAAGCCACTAGTTCGGGCCCAATAACACTGAAATTGACAGAAACACATGAAAGCATGTAACGGTGTGCGCCGTGACCCTGCCAGCGCAGCCGAGGCTTTAGGGTGAGTCTGCATCGGTTCTGATGAACAGCCACTAGTTTGGGCCCAATAACACTGAAATTGACAGAAACACATGAAAATGCATGTACGGTGTGCGCCGTGACCCTGCCAGCGCAGCCGAGGCTTTTGGGTGAGTCTGCATCAGTTCTGATGAAAAGCGACTAGTTTAGGCCCAATAACACTGAAATTGACAGAAAAACATGAAAATGCATGTAACGGTGTGCGCCGTGACCCTGCCAGCGCAGCCGAGGCTTTAGGGTGAGTCTGCATCGGTTCTGATGAAAAGCGACTAGTTTGGGCCCAATAACACTGAAATTGACAGAAACACATGAAAATGCATGTACGGTGTGCGCCGTGACCCTGCCAGCGCAGCTGAGCCTTTTGGGTGAGTCTGCATCGGTTCTGATGAAAAGCCACTAGTTTTGGCCCAATAACACTGAAATTGACAGAAACACATGAAAATGAATGTATGGCGTGCGCCGTGACCCCAGCAGCACAGCCGAGCCTTTGGGGTGAGTCTGCATCGGTTCTGATGAAAAGCGACTACTTTGGGCCCAATAACACTGAAAATGACAGAAACACATGAAAATGCATGTACGGTGTGCGCCGTGACCATGCCAGCGCAGCCGAGGCTTTAGGGTGAGTCTGCATCGGTTCTGATGAAAAGCCACTAGTTTGGGCCCAATAACACTGAAATTAACAGAAACACATGAAAATGCATGTACGGTGTGCGCCCTGACCCTGCCAGCGCAGCTGAGCCTTTTGGGTGAGTCTGCATCGGTTCTGATGAAAAGCGACTGGTTTGGGCAAAATAACACTGAAATTGACAGAAACACATGAAAATGCATGTACGGTGTGCACCGTAACCCTGCCAGTGCAGCCGAGCCTTTTGGGTGAGTCTGCATCGGTTCTGATGAAAAGCGACTAGTTTAGGCCCAATAACACAGAAATTGACAGAAACACATGAAAATGCATGTACGGTGTGCGCCCTGACCCTGCCAGCGTAGCCGAGCCTTTTGGGTGAGTCTGCATCAGTTCTGATGAAAAGCCACTAGTTTGGGCCCAATAACACTGAAATTGACAGAAACACATGAAAATGCATGTACGGTGTGCGCCCTGACACTGCCAGCGCAGCCGAGCCTTTTGGGTGAGTCTGCATCGGTTCTGATGAAAAGCCACTAGTTTAGGCCCAATAACACTGAAATTGACAGAAACACATGAAAATGCATGTACGGTGTGCGCCCTGACCCTGCCAGCGTAGCCGAGCCTTTTGGGTGAGTCTGCATCGGTTCTGATGAAAAGCCACTAGTTTTGGCCCAATAACACTGAAATTGACAGAAACACATGAAAATGAATGTATGGCGTGCGCCGTGACCCCAGCAGCGCAGCCGAGCCTTTTGGGTGAGTCTGCATCGGTTCTGATGAAAAGCCACTAGTTTAGGCCCAATAACACTGAAATTGACAGAAACACATGAAAATGAATGTATGGCGTGCGCCGTGACCCCAGCAGCACAGCCGAGCCTTTGGGGTGAGTCTGCATCGGTTCTGATGAAAAGCGACTACTTTGGGCCCAATAACACTGAAAATGACAGAAAAACATGAAAATGCATGTACGGTGTGCGCCGTGACCCTGCCAGCGCAGCCGAGCCTTTTGGGTGAGTCTGCATCGGTTCTGATGAAAAGCCACTAGTTTGGGCCCAATAACACTGAAATTGACAGAAACACATGAAAATGAATGTATGGCGTGCGCCGTGATCCCAGCAGCGCAGCCGAGCCTTTGGGGTGAGTCTGCATCGGTTCTGATGAAAAGCCACTAGTTTGGGCCCAATAACACTGAAAATGACAGAAACACATGAAAATGCATGTAACGGTGTGCGCCCTGACCCTGCCAGCGCAACTGAGCCTTTTGGGTGAGTCTGCATCGGTTCTGATGAAAAGCGACTAGTTTGGGCCCAATAACACTGAAATTGACAGAAACACATGAAAATGCATGTACGGTGTGCGCCGTGACCCTGCCAGCGCAGCCGAGCCTTTTGGGTGAGTCTGCATCAGTTCTGATGAAAAGCGACTAGTTTAGGCCCAATAACACTGAAATTGACAGAAAAACATGAAAATGCATGTAACGGTGTGCGCCGTGACCCTGCCAGCGCAGCCGAGGCTTTAGGGTGAGTCTGCATCGGTTCTGATGAAAAGCCACTAGTTTGGGCCCAATAACACTGAAATTGACAGAAACACATGAAAATGCATGTACGGTGTGCGCCCTGACCCTGCCAGCGCAGCCGAGCCTTTTGGGTGAGTCTGCATCGGTCCTGATGAAAAGCGACTGGTTTGGGCCAAATAACACTGAAATTGACAGAAACACATGAAAATGCATGTACGGTGTGCGCCCTGACCCTGCCAGCGCAGCCGAGCCTTTTGGGTGAGTCTGCATCAGTTCTGATGAAAAGCGACTAGTTTAGGCCCAATAACACTGAAATTGACAGAAACACATGAAAATGCATGTACGGTGTGCGCCGTGACCCTGCCAGCGCAGCCGAGCCTTTTGGGTGAGTCTGCATCGGTTCTGATGAAAAGCGACTAGTTTGGGCCCAATAACACTGAAATTGACAGAAACACATGAAAATGCATGTACGGTGTGCGCCGTGACCCTTCCAGCGCAGCCGAGCCTTTTGGTTGAGTCTGCATCGGTTCTGATGAAAAGCCACTAGTTTGGGCCCAATAACACTGAAATTGACAGAAACACATGAAAATGCATGTACGGTGTGCGCCGTGACCCTGCCAGCGCAGCTGAGCCTTTTGGGTGAGTCTGCATCAGTTCTGATGAAAAGCGACTAGTTTAGGCCCAATAACACTGAAATTGACAGAAACACATGAAAATGCATGTAACGGTGTGCGCCGTGACCCTGCCAGCGCAGCCGAGGCTTTAGGGTGAGTCTGCATCGGTTCTGATGAAAAGCCATTAGTTTGGGCCCAATAACACTGAAATTGACAGAAACACATGAAAATGCATGTACGGTGTGCGCCCTGACCCTGCCAGCGCAACTGAGCCTTTTGGGTGAGTCTGCATCGGTTCTGATGAAAAGCCACTAGTTTGGGCCCAATAACACTGAAATTGACAGAAACACATGAAAATGAATGTATGGCGTGCGCCGTGACCCCAGCAGCACAGCCGAGCCTTTGGGGTGAGTCTGCATCGGTTCTGATGAAAAGCGACTACTTTGGGCCCAATAACACTGAAAATGACAGAAAAACATGAAAATGCATGTACGGTGTGCGCCGTGACCCTGCCAGCGCAGCCGAGCCTTTTGGGTGAGTCTGCATCGGTTCTGATGAAAAGCGACTAGTTTGGGCCCAATAACACTGAAATTGACAGAAACACATGAAAATGAATGTATGGCGTGCGCCGTGACCCCAGCAGCGCAGCCGAGCCTTTGGGGTGAGTCTGCATCGGTTCTGATGAAAAGCGACTACTTTGGGCCCAATAACACTGAAAATGACAGAAACACATGAAAATGCATGTACGGTGTGCGCCGTGACCCTGCCAGCGCAGCCGAGCCTTTTGGGTGAGTCTGCATCGGTTCTGATGAAAAGCCACTAGTTTAGGCCCAATAACACTGAAATTGACAGAAACACATGAAAATGCATGTAACGGTGTGCGCCGTGACCCTGCCAGCGCAGCCGAGGCTTTAGGGTGAGTCTGCATCGGTTCTGATGAAAAGCGACTAGTTTAGGCCCAATAACACTGAAATTGACAGAAACACATGAAAATGCATGTACGGTGTGCGCCCTGACCCTGCCAGCGCAACCGAGCCTTTTGGGTGAGTCTGCATCAGTTCTGATGAAAAGCGACTAGTTTAGGCCCAATAACACTGAAATTGACAGAAAAACATGAAAATGCATGTAACGGTGTGCACCGTGACCCTGCCAGCGCAGCCGAGGCTTTAGGGTGAGTCTGCATCGGTTCTGATGAAAAGCCACTAGTTTAGGCCCAATAACACTGAAATTGACAGAAACACATGAAAATGCATGTACGGTGTGCGCCGTGACCCTGCCAGCGCAGCCGAGCCTTTTGGGTGAGTCTGCATCGGTTCTGATGAAAAGCGACTAGTTTGGGCCCAATAACACTGAAATTGACAGAAACACATGAAAATGCATGTACGGTGTGCGCCGTGACCCTTCCAGCGCAGCCGAGCCTTTTGGTTGAGTCTGCATCGGTTCTGATGAAAAGCCACTAGTTTGGGCCCAATAACACTGAAATTGACAGAAACACATGAAAATGCATGTACGGTGTGCGCCGTGACCCTGCCAGCGCAGCTGAGCCTTTTGGGTGAGTCTGCATCGGTTCTGATGAAAAGCCACTAGTTCGGGCCCAATAACACTGAAATTGACAGAAACACATGAAAGCATGTAACGGTGTGCGCCGTGACCCTGCCAGCGCAGCCGAGGCTTTAGGGTGAGTCTGCATCGGTTCTGATGAACAGCCACTAGTTTGGGCCCAATAACACTGAAATTGACAGAAACACATGAAAATGCATGTACGGTGTGCGCCGTGACCCTGCCAGCGCAGCCGAGGCTTTTGGGTGAGTCTGCATCAGTTCTGATGAAAAGCGACTAGTTTAGGCCCAATAACACTGAAATTGACAGAAAAACATGAAAATGCATGTAACGGTGTGCGCCGTGACCCTGCCAGCGCAGCCGAGGCTTTAGGGTGAGTCTGCATCGGTTCTGATGAAAAGCGACTAGTTTGGGCCCAATAACACTGAAATTGACAGAAACACATGAAAATGCATGTACGGTGTGCGCCGTGACCCTGCCAGCGCAGCTGAGCCTTTTGGGTGAGTCTGCATCGGTTCTGATGAAAAGCCACTAGTTTTGGCCCAATAACACTGAAATTGACAGAAACACATGAAAATGAATGTATGGCGTGCGCCGTGACCCCAGCAGCACAGCCGAGCCTTTGGGGTGAGTCTGCATCGGTTCTGATGAAAAGCGACTACTTTGGGCCCAATAACACTGAAAATGACAGAAACACATGAAAATGCATGTACGGTGTGCGCCCTGACCCTGCCAGCGCAGCCGAGCCTTTTGGGTGTGTCTGCATCAGTTCTGATGAAAAGCGATTAGTTTAGGCCCAATAACACTGAAATTGACAGAAACACATGAAAATGCATGTACGGTGTGCGCCGTGACCATGCCAGCGCAGCCGAGGCTTTAGGGTGAGTCTGCATCGGTTCTGATGAAAAGCCACTAGTTTGGGCCCAATAACACTGAAATTAACAGAAACACATGAAAATGCATGTACGGTGTGCGCCCTGACCCTGCCAGCGCAGCTGAGCCTTTTGGGTGAGTCTGCATCGGTTCTGATGAAAAGCGACTGGTTTGGGCAAAATAACACTGAAATTGACAGAAACACATGAAAATGCATGTACGGTGTGCACCGTAACCCTGCCAGTGCAGCCGAGCCTTTTGGGTGAGTCTGCATCGGTTCTGATGAAAAGCGACTAGTTTAGGCCCAATAACACAGAAATTGACAGAAACACATGAAAATGCATGTACGGTGTGCGCCCTGACCCTGCCAGCGTAGCCGAGCCTTTTGGGTGAGTCTGCATCAGTTCTGATGAAAAGCCACTAGTTTGGGCCCAATAACACTGAAATTGACAGAAACACATGAAAATGCATGTACGGTGTGTGCCCTGACACTGCCAGCGCAGCCGAGCCTTTTGGGTGAGTCTGCATCGGTTCTGATGAAAAGCCACTAGTTTAGGCCCAATAACACTGAAATTGACAGAAACACATGAAAATGCATGTACGGTGTGCGCCCTGACCCTGCCAGCGTAGCCGAGCCTTTTGGGTGAGTCTGCATCGGTTCTGATGAAAAGCCACTAGTTTAGGCCCAATAACACTGAAATTGACAGAAACACATGAAAATGAATGTATGGCGTGCGCCGTGACCCCAGCAGCACAGCCGAGCCTTTGGGGTGAGTCTGCATCGGTTCTGATGAAAAGCGACTACTTTGGGCCCAATAACACTGAAAATGACAGAAAAACATGAAAATGCATGTACGGTGTGCGCCGTGACCCTGCCAGCGCAGCCGAGCCTTTTGGGTGAGTCTGCATCGGTTCTGATGAAAAGCCACTAGTTTGGGCCCAATAACACTGAAATTGACAGAAACACATGAAAATGAATGTATGGCGTGCGCCGTGATCCCAGCAGCGCAGCCGAGCCTTTGGGGTGAGTCTGCATCGGTTCTGATGAAAAGCGACTAGTTTGGGCCCAATAACACTGAAAATGACAGAAACACATGAAAATGCATGTAACGGTGTGCGCCCTGACCCTGCCAGCGCAACTGAGCCTTTTGGGTGAGTCTGCATCGGTTCTGATGAAAAGCGACTAGTTTGGGCCCAATAACACTGAAATTGACAGAAACACATGAAAATGCATGTACGGTGTGCGCCGTGACCCTGCCAGCGCAGCCGAGCCTTTTGGGTGAGTCTGCATCAGTTCTGATGAAAAGCGACTAGTTTAGGCCCAATAACACTGAAATTGACAGAAAAACATGAAAATGCATGTAACGGTGTGCGCCGTGACCCTGCCAGCGCAGCCGAGGCTTTAGGGTGAGTCTGCATCGGTTCTGATGAAAAGCCACTAGTTTGGGCCCAATAACACTGAAATTGACAGAAACACATGAAAATGCATGTACGGTGTGCGCCCTGACCCTGCCAGCGCAGCCGAGCCTTTTGGGTGAGTCTGCATCGGTCCTGATGAAAAGCGACTGGTTTGGGCCAAATAACACTGAAATTGACAGAAACACATGAAAATGCATGTACGGTGTGCGCCCTGACCCTGCCAGCGCAGCCGAGCCTTTTGGGTGAGTCTGCATCAGTTCTGATGAAAAGCGACTAGTTTAGGCCCAATAACACTGAAATTGACAGAAACACATGAAAATGCATGTACGGTGTGCGCCGTGACCCTGCCAGCGCAGCCGAGCCTTTTGGGTGAGTCTGCATCGGTTCTGATGAAAAGCGACTAGTTTGGGCCCAATAACACTGAAATTGACAGAAACACATGAAAATGCATGTACGGTGTGCGCCGTGACCCTTCCAGCGCAGCCGAGCCTTTTGGTTGAGTCTGCATCGGTTCTGATGAAAAGCCACTAGTTTGGGCCCAATAACACTGAAATTGACAGAAACACATGAAAATGCATGTACGGTGTGCGCCGTGACCCTGCCAGCGCAGCTGAGCCTTTTGGGTGAGTCTGCATCAGTTCTGATGAAAAGCGACTAGTTTAGGCCCAATAACACTGAAATTGACAGAAACACATGAAAATGCATGTAACGGTGTGCGCCGTGACCCTGCCAGCGCAGCCGAGGCTTTAGGGTGAGTCTGCATCGGTTCTGATGAAAAGCCATTAGTTTGGGCTCAATAACACTGAAATTGACAGAAACACATGAAAATGCATGTACGGTGTGCGCCCTGACCCTGCCAGCGCAACTGAGCCTTTTGGGTGAGTCTGCATCGGTTCTGATGAAAAGCCACTAGTTTGGGCCCAATAACACTGAAATTGACAGAAACACATGAAAATGAATGTATGGCGTGCGCCGTGACCCCAGCAGCACAGCCGAGCCTTTGGGGTGAGTCTGCATCGGTTCTGATGAAAAGCGACTACTTTGGGCCCAATAACACTGAAAATGACAGAAAAACATGAAAATGCATGTACGGTGTGCGCCGTGACCCTGCCAGCGCAGCCGAGCCTTTTGGGTGAGTCTGCATCGGTTCTGATGAAAAGCCACTAGTTTGGGCCCAATAACACTGAAATTGACAGAAACACATGAAAATGAATGTATGGCGTGCGCCGTGACCCCAGCAGCGCAGCCTAGCCTTTGGGGTGAGTCTGCATCGGTTCTGATGAAAAGCGACTACTTTGGGCCCAATAACACTGAAAATGACAGAAACACATGAAAATGCATGTACGGTGTGCGCCCTGACCCTGCCAGCGCAGCCGAGCCTTTTGGGTGTGTCTGCATCAGTTCTGATGAAAAGCGATTAGTTTAGGCCCAATAACACTGAAATTGACAGAAACACATGAAAATGCATGTACGGTGTGCGCCGTGACCCTGCCAGCGCAGCCGAGGCTTTAGGGTGAGTCTGCATCGGTTCTGATGAAAAGCCACTAGTTTGGGCCCAATAACACTGAAATTAACAGAAACACATGAAAATGCATGTACGGTGTGCGCCCTGACCCTGCCAGCGCAGCTGAGCCTTTTGGGTGAGTCTGCATCGGTTCTGATGAAAAGCGACTGGTTTTGGGCCAAATAACACTGAAATTGACAGAAACACATGAAAATGCATGTACGGTGTGCGCCGTAACCCTGCCAGTGCAGCCGAGCCTTTTGGGTGAGTCTGCATCAGTTCTGATGAAAAGCCACTAGTTTAGGCCCAATAACACAGAAATTGACAGAAACACATGAAAATGCATGTACGGTGTGCGCCCTGACCCTGCCAGCGTAGCCGAGCCTTTTGGGTGAGTCTGCATCGGTTCTGATGAAAAGCCACTAGTTTGGGCCCAATAACACTGAAATTGACAGAAACAAATGAAAATGCATGTACGGTGTGCGCCCTGACCCTGCCAGCGTAGCCGAGCCTTTTGGGTGAGTCTGCATCGGTTCTGATGAAAAGCCACTAGTTTAGGCCCAATAACACTGAAATTGACAGAAACACATGAAAATGAATGTATGGCGTGCGCCGTGACCCCAGCAGCACAGCCGAGCCTTTGGGGTGAGTCTGCATCGGTTCTGATGAAAAGCGACTACTTTGGGCCCAATAACACTGAAAATGACAGAAAAACATGAAAATGCATGTACGGTGTGCGCCGTGACCCTGCCAGCGCAGCCGAGCCTTTTGGGTGAGTCTGCATCGGTTCTGATGAAAAGCCACTAGTTTGGGCCCAATAACACTGAAATTGACAGAAACACATGAAAATGAATGTATGGCGTGCGCCGTGACCCCAGCAGCGCAGCCAAGCCTTTGGGGTGAGTCTGCATCGGTTCTGATGAAAAGCGACTACTTTGGGCCCAATAACACTGAAAATGACAGAAAAACATGAAAATGCATGTACGGTGTGCGCCCTGACCCTGCCAGTGCAGCCGAGCCTTTTGGGTGAGTCTGCATCAGTTCTGATGAAAAGCGATTAGTTTAGGCCCAATAAGACTGAAATTGACAGAAACACATGAAAATGCATGTACGGTGTGCGCCGTGACCCTGCCAGCGCAACTGAGCCTTTTGGGTGAGTCTGCATCGGTTCTGATGAAAAGCCACTAGTTTGGGCCCAATAACACTGAAATTGACAGAAACACATGAAAATGAATGTATGGCGTGCGCCGTGACCCCAGCAGCGCAGCCGAGCCTTTGGGGTGAGTCTGCATCGGTTCTGATGAAAAGCGATTAGTTTAGGCCCAATAACACTGAAATTGACAGAAACACATGAAAATGCATGTACGGTGTGCGCCGTGACCCTGCCAGCGCAGCCGAGGCTTTAGGGTGAGTCTGCATCGGTTCTGATGAAAAGCCACTAGTTTGGGCCCAATAACACTGAAATTGACAGAAACACATGAAAATGCATGTACGGTGTGCGCCGTGACCCTGCCAGCGCAGCTGAGCCTTTTGGGTGAGTCTGCATCGGTTCTGATGAAAAGCGACTGGTTTGGGCCAAATAACACTGAAATTGACAGAAACACATGAAAATGCATGTACGGTGTGCGCCGTAACCCTACCAGTGCAGCCGAGCCTTTTGGGTGAGTCTGCATCGGTTCTGATGAAAAGCGACTACTTTGGGCCCAATAACACTGAAAATGACAGAAACACATGAAAATGCATGTACGGTGTGCGCCGTGACCCTGCCAGCGCAGCCGAGCCTTTTGGGTGAGTCTGCATCGGTTCTGATGAAAAGCGACTAGTTTGGGCCCAATAACACTGAAATTGACAGAAACACATGAAAATGCATGTACGGTGTGCGCCGTGACCCTTCCAGTGCAGCCGAGCCTTTTGGTTGAGTCTGCATCGGTTCTGATGAAAAGCCACTAGTTTGGGCCCAATAACACTGAAATTGACAGAAACACATGAAAATACATGTACGGTGTGCGCCGTGACCCTGCCAGCGCAGCTGAGCCTTTTGGGTGAGTCTGCATCAGTTCTGATGAAAAGCGACTAGTTTAGGCCCAATAACACTGAAATTGACAGAAACACATGAAAATGCATGTAACGGTGTGCGCCGTGACCCTGCCAGCGCAGCCGAGGCTTTAGGGTGAGTCTGCATCGGTTCTGATGAAAAGCCATTAGTTTGGGCCCAATAACACTGAAATTGACAGAAACACATGAAAATGCATGTACGGTGTGCGCCCTGACCCTGCCAGCGCAACTGAGCCTTTTGGGTGAGTCTGCATCGGTTCTGATGAAAAGCCACTAGTTTGGGCCCAATAACACTGAAATTGACAGAAACACATGAAAATGAATGTATGGCGTGCGCCGTGACCCCAGCAGCACAGCCGAGCCTTTGGGGTGAGTCTGCATCGGTTCTGATGAAAAGCGACTAGTTTAGGCCCAATAACACTGAAATTGACAGAAACACATGAAAATGCATGTACGGTGTGCGCCCTGATCCTGCCAGCGCAGCCGAGCCTTTTGGGTGAGTCTGCATCGGTTCTGATGAAAAGCGACTAGTTTGGGCCCAATAACACTGAAATTGACAGAAACACATGAAAATGCATGTACGGTGTGCGCCGTGACCCTTCCAGCGCAGCCGAGCCTTTTGGTTGAGTCTGCATCCGTTCTGATGAAAAGCCACTAGTTTGGGCCCAATAACACTGAAATTGACAGAAACACATGAAAATGCATGTACGGTGTGCGCCGTGACCCTGCCAGCGCAGCTGAGCCTTTTGGGTGAGTCTGCATCAGTTCTGATGAAAAGCGACTAGTTTAGGCCCAATAACACTGAAATTGACAGAAACACATGAAAATGCATGTAACGGTGTGCGCCGTGACCCTGCCAGCGCAGCCGAGGCTTTAGGGTGAGTCTGCATCGGTTCTGATGAAAAGCCATTAGTTTGGGCCCAATAACACTGAAATTGACAGAAACACATGAAAATGCATGTACGGTGTGCGCCCTGACCCTGCCAGCGCAACTGAGCCTTTTGGGTGAGTCTGCATCGGTTCTGATGAAAAGCCACTAGTTTGGGCCCAATAACACTGAAATTGACAGAAACACATGAAAATGAATGTATGGCATGCGCCGTGACCCCAGCAGCACAGCCGAGCCTTTGGGGTGAGTCTGCATCGGTTCTGATGAAAAGCGACTAGTTTAGGCCCAATAACACTGAAATTGACAGAAACACATGAAAATGCATGTACGGTGTGCGCCCTGACCCTGCCAGCGCAGCCGAGCCTTTTGGGTGAGTCTGCATCGGTTCTGATGAAAAGCGACTAGTTTAGGCCCAATAACACTGAAATTGACAGAAAAACATGAAAATGCATGTACGGTGTGCGCCGTGACCCTGCCAGCGCAGCCGAGCCTTTTGGGTGAGTCTGCATCGGTTCTGATGAAAAGCCACTAGTTTGGGCCCAATAACACTGAAATTGACAGAAAAACATGAAAATGCATGTAACGGTGTGCGCCGTGACCCTGCCAGCGCAGCCGAGGCTTTAGGGTGAGTCTGCATCGGTTCTGATGAAAAGCCACTAGTTTAGGCCCAATAACACTGAAATTGACAGAAACACATGAAAATGCATGTACGGTGTGCGCCCTAACCCTGCCAACGTAGCCGAGCCTTTTGGGTGAGTCTGCATCGGTTCTGATGAAAAGCCACTAGTTTGGGCCCAATAACACTGAAATTGACAGAAACACATGAAAATGCATGTACGGTGTGCGCCCTGACACTGCCAGCGCAGCCGAGCCTTTTGGGTGAGTCTGCATCGGTTCTGATGAAAAGCGACTAGTTTAGGCCCAATAACACTGAAATTGACAGAAACACATGAAAATGCATGTACGGTGTGCGCCGTGACCCTGCCAGCGCAGCCGAGCCTTTTGGGTGAGTCTGCATCAGTTCTGATGAAAAGCGACTAGTTTGGGCCCAATAACACTGAAATTGACAGAAAAACATGAAAATGCATGTAACGGTGTGCGCCCTGACCCTGCCAGCGCAGCCGAGGCTTTAGGGTGAGTCTGCATCGGTTCTGATGAAAAGCGACTACTTTGGGCCCAATAACACTGAAAATGACAGAAACACATGAAAATGCATGTACGGTGTGCGCCGTGACCCTGCCAGCGCAGCCGAGCCTTTTGGGTGAGTCTGCATCGGTTCTGATGAAAAGCCACTAGTTTGGGCCCAATAACACTGAAATTGACAGAAACACATGAAAATGCATGTACGGTGTGCGCCCTGACCCTGCCAGCGCAGCCGAGCCTTTTGGGTGAGTCTGCATCGGTTCTGATGAAAAGCCACTAGTTTGGGCCCAATAACACTGAAATTGACAGAAACACATGAAAATGCATGTAACGGTGTGCGCCGTGACCCTGCCAGCGCAGCCGAGGCTTTAGGGTGAGTCTGCATCGGTTCTGATGAAAAGCGACTAGTTTGGGCCCAATAACACTGAAATTGACAGAAACACATGAAAATGCATGTACGGTGTGCGCCCTAACCCTGCCAGCGCAGCCGAGCCTTTAGGGTGAGTCTGCATCGGTTCTGATGAAAAGCGACTAGTTTGGGCCCAATAACACTGAAATTGACAGAAACACATGAAAATGCATGTACGGTGTGCGCCGTGACCCTGCCAGCGCAGCCGAGGCTTTTGGGTGAGTCTACATCGGTTCTGATGAAAAGCGACTAGTTTAGGCCCAATAACACTGAAATTGACAGAAAAACATGAAAATGCATGTAACGGTGTGCGCAGTGACCCTGCCAGCGCAGACGAGGCTTTAGGGTGAGTCTGCATCGGTTCTGATGAAAAGCAACTAGTTTGGGCCCAATAACACTGAAATTGACAGAAACACATGAAAATGCATGTACGGTGTGCGCCGTGACCCTGCCAGCGCAGCCGAGCCTTTTGGGTGAGTCTGCATCGGTTCTGATGAAAAGCCACTAGTTTGGGCCCAATAACACTGAAATTGACAGAAACACATGAAAATGAATGTATGGCGTGCGCCGTGACCCCAGCAGCGCAGCCGAGCCTTTGGGGTGAGTCTGCATCGGTTCTGATGAAAAGCGACTACTTTGGGTCCAATAACACTGAAAATGACAGAAACACATGAAAATGCATGTACGGTGTGCGCCCTGACCCTGCCAGCGCAGCCGAGCCTTTTGGGTGAGTCTGCATCAGTTCTGATGAAAAGCGATTAGTTTAGGCCCAATAACACTGAAATTGACAGAAACACATGAAAATGCATGTACGGTGTGCGCCGTGACCCTGCCAGCGCAGCCGAGGCTTTAGGGTGAGTCTGCATCGGTTCTGATGAAAAGCCACTAGTTTGGGCCCAATAACACTGAAATTGACAGAAACACATGAAAATGCATGTACGGTGTGCGCCGTGACCCTGCCAGCGCAGCCGAGCCTTTAGGGTGAGTCTGCATCGGTTCTGATGAAAAGCGACTGGTTTGGGCCAAATAACACTGAAATTGACAGAAACACATGAAAATGCATGTACGGTGTGCGCCGTAACCCTGCCAGTGCAGCCGAGCCTTTTGGGTGAGTCTGCATCGGTTCTGATGAAAAGCGACTAGTTTGGGCCCAATAACACTGAAATTGACAGAAACACATGAAAATGCATGTACGGTGTGCGCCCTGACCCTGCCAGCGTAGCCGAGCCTTTTGGGTGAGTCTGCATCGGTTCTGATGAAAAGCCACTAGTTTGGGCCCAATAACACTGAAATTGACAGAAACACATGAAAATGCATGTACGGTGTGCGCCCTGACACTGCCAGCGCAGCCGAGCCTTTTGGGTGAGTCTGCATCGGTTCTGATGAAAAGCGACTAGTTTAGGCCCAATAACACTGAAAATGACAGAAACACATGAAAATGCATTTACGGTGTGCGCCGTGACCCTGCCAGCGCAGCCGAGCCTTTTGGGTGAGTCTGCATCGGTTCTGATGAAAAGCCACTAGTTTGGGCCCAATAACACTGAAATTGACAGAAACACATGAAAATGCATGTACGGTGTGCGCCCTGACCCTGCCAGCGCAGCCGAGCCTTTTGGGTGAGTCTGCATCGGTTCTGATAAAAAGCCACTAGTTTGGGCCCAATAACACTGAAATTGACAGAAACACATGAAAATGCATGTAACGGTGTGCGCCGTGACCCTGCCAGCGCAGCCGAGGCTTTAGGGTGAGTCTGCATCGGTTCTGATGAAAAGCGACTAGTTTGGGCCCAATAACACTGAAATTGACAGAAACACATGAAAATGCATGTACGGTGTGCGCCCTGACCCTGCCAGCGCAGCCGAGCCTTTAGGGTGAGTCTGCATCGGTTCTGATGAAAAGCGACTAGTTTGGGCCAAATAACACTGAAATTGACAGAAACACATGAAAATGCATGTACGGTGTGCGCCCTGACCCTGCCAGCGCAGCCGAGGCTTTTGGGTGAGTCTACATCGGTTCTGATGAAAAGCCACTAGTTTGGGCCCAATAACACTGAAATTGACAGAAAAACATGAAAATGCATGTAACGGTGTGCGCAGTGACCCTGCCAGCGCAGACGAGGCTTTAGGGTGAGTCTGCATCGGTTCTGATGAAAAGCAACTAGTTTGGGCCCAATAACACTGAAATTGACAGAAACACATGAAAATGCATGTACGGTGTGCGCCCTGACCCTGCCAGCGCAGCCGAGCCTTTTGGGTGAGTCTGCATCGGTTCTAATGAAAAGCCACTAGTTTGGGCCCAATAACACTGAAATTGACAGAAACACATGAAAATGAATGTACGGTGTGCGCCGTGACCCCAGCGGCGCAGCCGAGCCTTTGGGGTGAGTCTGCATCGGTTCTGATGAAAAGCGACTAGTTTGGGCCCAATAACACTGAAATTGACAGAAACACATGAAAATGCATGTACGGTGTGCGCCCTGACCCTGCCAGCGCAGCCGAGGCTTTTGGGTGAGTCTACATCGGTTCTGATGAAAAGCGACTAGTTTAGGCCCAATAACACTGAAATTGACAGAAAAACATGAAAATGCATGTACGGTGTGCGCCGTGACCCTGCCAGCGCAGCCGAGGCTTTAGGGTGAGTCTGCATCGGTTCTGATGAAAAGCCACTAGTTTGGGCCCAATAACACTGAAATTGACAGAAAAACATGAAAATGCATGTAACGGTGTGCGCAGTGACCCTGCCAGCGCAGACGAGGCTTTAGGGTGAGTCTGCATCGGTTCTGATGAAAAGCAACTAGTTTGGGCCCAATAACACTGAAATTGACAGAAACACATGAAAATGCATGTACGGTGTGCGCCGTGACCCTGCCAGCGCAGCCGAGCCTTTTGGGTGAGTCTGCATCGGTTCTGATGAAAAGCCACTAGTTTGGGCCCAATAACACTGAAATTGACAGAAACACATGAAAATGCATGTACGGTGTGCGCCGTGACCCTGCCAGCGCAGCCGAGCCTTTTGGGTGAGTCTGCATCGGTTCTGATGAAAAGCCACTAGTTTGGGCCCAATAACACTGAAATTGACAGAAACACATGAAAATGCATGTACGGTGTGCGCCCTGACCCTGCCAGCGCAGCCGAGCCTTTTGGGTGAGTCTGCATCGGTTCTGATGAAAAGCCACTAGTTTGGGCCCAATAACACTGAAATTGACAGAAACACATGAAAATGCATGTAACGGTGTGCGCCGTGACCCTGCCAGCGCAGCCGAGGCTTTAGAGTGAGTCTGCATCGGTTCTGATGAAAAGCCACTAGTTTGGGCCCAATAACACTGAAATTGACAGAAACACATGAAAATGCATGTACGGTGTGCGCTCTGACCCTGCCAGCGCAGCCGAGCCTTTTGGGTGAGTCTGCATCGGTTCTGATGAAAAGCCACTAGTTTAGGCCCAATAACACTGAAATTGACAGAAACACATGAAAATGCATGTACGGTGTGCGCCCTGACCCTGCCAGCGCAGCCGAGCCTTTTGGGTGAGTCTGCATCGGTTCTGATGAAAAGCCACTAGTTTGGGCCCAATAACACTGAAATTGACAGAAACACATGAAAATGCATGTACGGTGTGCGCCGTGACCCTGCCAGCGCAGCCGAGCCTTTTGGGTGAGTCTGCATCAGTTCTGATGAAAAGCGACTAGTTTGGGCCCAATAACACTGAAATTGACAGAAAAACATGAAAATGCATGTAACGGTGTGCGCCCTGACCCTGCCAGCGCAGCCGAGGCTTTAGGGTGAGTCTGCATCGGTTCTGATGAAAAGCGACTACTTTGGGCCCAATAACACTGAAAATGACAGAAACACATGAAAATGCATGTACGGTGTGCGCCGTGACCCTGCCAGCGCAGCCGAGCCTTTTGGGTGAGTCTGCATCGGTTCTGATGAAAAGCGACTAGTTTAGGCCCAATAACACTGAAATTGACAGAAACACATGAAAATGCATGTACGGTGTGCGCCCTGACCCTGCCAGCGCAGCCGAGCCTTTTGGGTGAGTCTGCATCGGTTCTGATGAAAAGCGACTAATTTAGGCCCAATAACACTGAAATTGACAGAAACACATGAAAATGCATGTACGGTGTGCGCCCTGACCCTGCCAGCGCAGCCGAGCCTTTTGGGTGAGTCTGCATCAGTTCTGATGAAAAGCGACTAGTTTAGGCCCAATAACACTGAAATTGACAGAAAAACATGAAAATGCATGTACGGTGTGCGCAGTGACCCTGCCAGCGCAGCCGAGGCTTTAGGGTGAGTCTGCATCGGTTCTGATGAAAAGCGACTAGTTTGGGCCCAATAACACTGAAATTGACAGAAACACATGAAAATGCATGTACGGTGTGCGCCGTGACCCTGCCAGCGAAGCCGAACCTTTTGGGTGAGTCTGCATTGGTTCTGATGAAAAGCCACTAGTTTGGGCCCAATAACACTGAAATTGACAGAAAAACATGAAAATGCATGTAACGGTGTGCGCCGTGACCCTGCCAGCGCAGCCGAGCCTTTAGGGTGAGTCTGCATCGGTTCTGATGAAAAGCCACTAGTTTGGGCCCATTAACACTGAAATTGACAGAAACACATGAAAATGCATGTACGGTGTGCGCCGTGACCCTGCTAGCGCAGCCGAGCCTTTTGGGTGAGTCTGCATCGGTTCTGATGAAAAGCCACTAGTTTGGGCCCAATAACACTGAAATTGACAGAAACACATGAAAATGCATGTACGGTGTGCGCCGTGACCCTGCCAGCGCAGCCGAGCCTTTTGGGTGAGTCTGCATCGGTTCTGATGAAAAGCCACTAGTTTGGGCCCAATAACACTGAAATTGACAGAAACACATGAAAATGCATGTACAGTGTGCGCCGTGACCCTGCCAGCGCAGCCGAGCCTTTTGGGTGAGTCTGCATCGGTTCTGATGAAAAGCGACTAGTTTGGGCCCAATAACACTGAAATTGACAGAAACACATGAAAATGCATGTACGGTGTGCGCCGTGACCCTGCCAGCGCAGCCGAGCCTTTTGGGTGAGTCTGCATCGGTTCTGATGAAAAGCCACTAGTTTGGGCCCAATAACACTGAAATTGACAGAAACACATGAAAATGCATGTACGGTGTGCGCCGTGACCCTGCCAGCGAAGCCGAACCTTTTGGGTGAGTCTGCATCGGTTCTGATGAAAAGCCACTAGTTTGGGCCCAATAACACTGAAATTGACAGAAAAACATGAAAATGCATGTACGGTGTGCGCCGTGACCCTGCCAGCGCAGCTGAGCCTTTTGGGTGAGTCTGCATCGGTTCTGATGAAAAGCCACTAGTTTGGGCCCAATAACACTGAAATTGACAGAAACACATGAAAATGCATGTACGGTGTGCGCCCGCACCCTGCCAGCGCAGCCGAGGCTTTAGGGTGAGTCTGCATCGGTTCTGATGAAAAGCGACTAGTTTGGGCCCAATAACACTGAAATTGACAGAAACACATGAAAATGCATGTACGGTGTGCGCCGTGACCCTGCCAGCGCAGCCGAGCCTTTTGGGTGAGTCTGCATTGGTTCTGATGAAAAGCCACTAGTTTGGGCCCAATAACACTGAAATTGACAGAAACACATGAAAATGCATGTACGGTGTGCGCCCTGACCCTGCCAGCGCAGCCGAGCCTTTTGGGTGAGTCTGCATCGGTTCTGATGAAAAGCGACTAGTTTAGGCCCAATAACACTGAAATTGACAGAAAAACATGAAAATGCATGTACGGTGTGCGCCGTGACCCTGCCAGCGCAGCCGAGGCTTTAGGGTGAGTCTGCATCGGTTCTGATGAAAAGCCACTAGTTTGGGCCCAATAACACTGAAATTGACAGAAACACATGAAAATGCATGTACGGTGTGCGCCGTGACCCTGCCAGCGCAGCCGAGCCTTTTGGGTGAGTCTGCATCGGTTCTGATGAAAAGCGACTAGTTTGGGCCCAATAGCATTGAAATTGACAGAAACACATGAAAATGCATGTACGGTGTGCGCCGTGACCCTGCCAGCGCAGCCGAGCCTTTTGGGTGAGTCTGCATCGGTTCTGATGAAAAGCCACTAGTTTGGGCCCAATAACACTGAAATTGACAGAAAAACATGAAAATGCATGTAACGGTGTGCGCCGTGACCCTGCCTGCGCAGCCGAGGCTTTAGGGTGAGTCTGCATCGGTTCTGATGAAAAGCGACTAGTTTGGGCCCAATAACACTGAAATTGACAGAAACACATGAAAATGCATGTACCGTGTGCGCCCTCACCCTGCCAGCGTAGCCGAGCCTTTTGGGTGAGTCTGCATCGGTTCTGATGAAAAGCGACTAGTTTAGGCCCAATAACACTGAAATTGACAGAAACACATGAAAATGCATGTACGGTGTGCGCCCTGACCCTGCCAGCGCAGCCGAGCCTTTTGGGTGAGTCTGCATCGGTTCTGATGAAAAGCCACTAGTTTGGGCCCAATAACACTGAAATTGACAGAAACACATGAAAATGCATGTACGGTGTGCGCCGTGACCCTGCCAGCGCAGCCGAGCCTTTTGGGTGAGTCTGCATCGGTTCTGATGAAAAGCTACTGGATTGGGCCCAATAACACTGAAATCGACAGAAACACATGAAAATGCATGTACGGTGTGAGCCGTGACCCTGCCAGCGCAGCCGAGCCTTTTGGGTGAGTCTGCATCGGTTCTGATGAAAAGCGACTAGTTTGGGCCCAATAACACTGAAATTGACAGAAACACATGAAAATGCATGTACGGTGTGCGCCCTGACCCTGCCAGCGCAGCCGAGGCTTTTGGGTGAGTCTGCATCGGTTCTGATGAAAAGCGACTAGTTTGGGCCCAATAACACTGAAATTGACAGAAACACATGAAAATGCATGTACGGTGTGCGCCGTGACCCTGCCAGCGCAGCCGAGCCTTTTGGGTGAGTCTGCATCGGTTCTGATGAAAAGCCACTAGTTTGGGCCCAATAACACTGAAATTGACAGAAACACATGAAAATGCATGTACGGTGTGCGCCGTGACCCTGCCAGCGCAGCCGAGCCTTTTGGGTGAGTCTGCATCGGTTCTGATGAAAAGCCACTAGTTTGGGCCCAATAACACTGAAATTGACAGAAACACATGAAAATGCATGTAACGGTGTGCGCCGTGACCCTGCCAGCGCAGCCGAGGCTTTAGGGTGAGTCTGCATCGGTTCTGATGAAAAGCCACTAGTTTGGGCCCAATAACACTGAAATTGACAGAAACACATGAAAATGCATGTACGGTGTGCGCCGTGACCCTGCCAGCGCAGCCGAGCCTTTTGGGTGAGTCTGCATCGGTTCTGATGAAAAGCCACTAGTTTGGGCCCAATAACACTGAAATTGACAGAAACACATGAAAATGCATGTAACAGTGTGCGCCGTGACCGTGCCAGCGCAGCCGAGCCTTTTGGGTGAGTCTGCATCGGTTCTGATGAAAAGCGACTAGTTTGGGCCCAATAACACTGAAATTGACAGAAAAACATGAAAATGCATGTACGGTGTGCGCCGTGACCCTGCCAGCGAAGCCGAACCTTTTGGGTGAGTCTGCATCGGTTCTGATGAAAAGCCACTAGTTTGGGCCCAATAACACTGAAATTGACAGAAACACATGAAAATGCATGTACGGTGTGCGCCGTGACCCTGCCAGCGCAGCTGAGCCTTTTGGGTGAGTCTGCATCGGTTCTGATGAAAAGCCACTAGTTTGGGCCCAATAACACTGAAATTGACAGAAACACATGAAAATGCATGTACGGTGTGCGCCCGCACCCTGCCAGCGCAGCCGAGGCTTTAGGGTGAGTCTGCATCGGTTCTGATGAAAAGCCACTAGTTTGGGCCCAATAACACTGAAATTGACAGAAACACATGAAAATGCATGTACGGTGTGCGCCGTGACCCTGCCAGCGCAGCCGAGCCTTTTGGGTGAGTCTGCATTGGTTCTGATGAAAAGCCACTAGTTTGGGCCCAATAACACTGAAATTGACAGAAACACATGAAAATGCATGTACGGTGTGCGCCCTGACCCTGCCAGCGCAGCCGAGCCTTTTGGGTGAGTCTGCATCGGTTCTGATGAAAAGCGACTAGTTTAGGCCCAATAACACTGAAATTGACAGAAAAACATGAAAATGCATGTACGGTGTGCGCCGTGACCCTGCCAGCGCAGCCGAGGCTTTAGGGTGAGTCTGCATCGGTTCTGATGAAAAGCCACTAGTTTGGGCCCAATAACACTGAAATTGACAGAAACACATGAAAATGCATGTACGGTGTGCGCCGTGACCCTGCCAGCGCAGCCGAGCCTTTTGGGTGAGTCTGCATCGGTTCTGATGAAAAGCGACTAGTTTGGGCCCAATAGCATTGAAATTGACAGAAACACATGAAAATGCATGTACGGTGTGCGCCGTGACCCTGCCAGCGCAGCCGAGCCTTTTGGGTGAGTCTGCATCGGTTCTGATGAAAAGCCACTAGTTTGGGCCCAATAACACTGAAATTGACAGAAAAACATGAAAATGCATGTAACGGTGTGCGCCGTGACCCTGCCTGCGCAGCCGAGGCTTTAGGGTGAGTCTGCATCGGTTCTGATGAAAAGCGACTAGTTTGGGCCCAATAACACTGAAATTGACAGAAACACATGAAAATGCATGTACCGTGTGCGCCCTCACCCTGCCAGCGCAGCCGAGCCTTTTGGGTGAGTCTGCATCGGTTCTGATGAAAAGCGACTAGTTTAGGCCCAATAACACTGAAATTGACAGAAACACATGAAAATGCATGTACGGTGTGCGCCCTGACCCTGCCAGCGCAGCCGAGCCTCTTGGGTGAGTCTGCATCGGTTCTGATGAAAAGCCACTAGTTTGGGCCCAATAACACTGAAATTGACAGAAACACATGAAAATGCATGTACGGTGTGCGCCCTGACCCTGCCAGCGCAGCCGAGCCTTTTGGGTGAGTCTGCATCGGTTCTGATGAAAAGCCACTAGTTTGGGCCCAATAACACTGAAATTGACAAAAACACATGAAAATGCAGGTACGGTGTGCGCCGTGACACTGCCAGCGCAGCCGAGCCTTTTGGGTGAGTCTGCATCGGTTCTGACGAAAAGCGACTAGTTTAGGCCCAATAACACTGAAATTGACAGAAACACATGAAAATGCATGTAACGATGTGCGCCCTGACCCTGCCAGCGCAGCCGAGCCTTTTGGGTGAGTCTGCATCGGTTCTGATGAAAAGCCACTAGTTTAGGCCCAATAACACTGAAATTGACAGAAACACATGAAAATGCATGTACGGTGTGCGCCGTGACCCTGCCAGCGCAGCCGAGCCTTTTGGGTGAGTCTGCATCGGTTCTGATGAAAAGCCACTAGTTTAGGCCCAATAACACTGAAATTGACAGAAACACATGAAAATGCATGTACGGTGTGCGCCCTGACCCTGCCAGCGCAGCCGAGCCTTTTGGGTGAGTCTACATCAGTTCTGATGAAAAGCGACTAGTTTGGGCCCAATAACACTGAAATTGACAGAAAAACATGAAAATGCATGTAACGGTGTGCGCCGTGACCCTGCCAGCGCAGCCGAGGCTTTAGGGTGAGTCTGCATCGGTTCTGATGAAAAGCCACTAGTTTGGGCCCAATAACACTGAAATTGACAGAAACACATGAAAATGCATGTACGGTGTGCGCCGTGACCCTGCCAGCGCAGCCGAGCCTTTTGGGTGAGTCTGCATCGGTTCTGATGAAACGCCACTAGTTTAGGCCCAATAACACTGAAATTGACAGAAACACATGAAAATGCATGTACGGTGTGCGCCCTGACCCTGCCAGCGCAGCCGAGCCTTTTGGGTGAGTCTGCATCGGTTCTGATGAAAAGCGACTAGTTTGGGCCCAATAACACTGAAATTGACAGAAAAACATGAAAATGCATGTAACGGTGTGCGCCGTGACCCTGCCAGCGCAGCCGAGGCTTTAGGGTGAGTCTGCATCGGTTCTGATGAAAAGCGACTAGTTTGGGCCCAATAGCATTGAAATTGACAGAAACACATGAAAATGCATGTACGGTGTGCGCCGTGACCCTGCCAGCGCAGCCGAGCCTTTTGGGTGAGTCTGCATCGGTTCTGATGAAAAGCGACTAGTTTAGGCCCAATAACACTGAAATTGACAGAAACACATGAAAATGCATGTACGGTGTGCGCCCTGACCCTGCCAGCGCAGCCGAGCCTTTTGGGTGAGTCTGCATCGGTTCTGATGAAAAGCGTCTAGTTTAGGCCCAATAACACTGAAATTGACAGAAACACATGAAAATGCATGTACGGTGTGCGCCCTGACCCTGCCAGCGCAGCCGAGCCTTTTGGGTGAGTCTGCATCGGTTCTGATGAAAAGCCACTAGTTTGGGCCCAATAACACTGAAATTGACAGAAACACATGAAAATGCATGTACGGTGTGCGCCGTGACCCTGCCAGCGCAGCCGAGGCTTTTGGGTGAGTCTGCATCGGTTCTGATGAAAAGCCACTAGTTTGGGCCCAATAACACTGAAATTGACAGAAACACATGAAAATGCATGTACGGTGTGCGCCCTCACCCTGTCAGCGCAGCCGAGCCTTTTGGGTGAGTCTGCATCGGTTCTGACGAAAAGCGACTAGTTTAGGCCCAATAACACTGAAATTGACAGAAACACATGAAAATGCATGTAACGGTGTGCGCCCTGACCCTGCCAGCGCAGCCGAGCCTTTTGGGTGAGTCTGCATCGGTTCTGATGAAAAGCCACTAGTTTAGGCCCAATAACACTGAAATTGACAGAAACACATGAAAATGCATGTACGGTGTGCGCCGTGACCCTGCCAGCGCAGCCGAGCCTTTTGGGTGAGTCTGCATCGGTTCTGATGAAAAGCCACTAGTTTAGGCCCAATAACACTGAAATTGACAGAAACACATGAAAATGCATGTACGGTGTGCGCCCTGACCCTGCCAGCGCAGCCGAGCCTTTTGGGTGAGTCTGCATCAGTTCTGATGAAAAGCGACTAGTTTGGGCCCAATAACACTGAAATTGACAGAAAAACATGAAAATGCATGTAACGGTGTGCGCCGTGACCCTGCCAGCGCAGCCGAGGCTTTTGGGTGAGTCTGCATCGGTTCTGATGAAAAGCCACTAGTTTGGGCCCAATAACACTGAAATTGACAGAAACACATGAAAATGCATGTACGGTGTGCGCCGTGACCCTGCCAGCGCAGCCGAGCCTTTTGGGTGAGTCTGCATCGGTTCTGATGAAACGCCACTAGTTTAGGCCCAATAACACTGAAATTGACAGAAACACATGAAAATGCATGTACGGTGTGCGCCCTGACCCTGCCAGCGCAGCCGAGCCTTTTGGGTGAGTCTGCATCAGTTCTGATGAAAAGCGACTAGTTTGGGCCCAATAACACTGAAATTGACAGAAAAACATGAAAATGCATGTAACGGTGTGCGCCGTGACCCTGCCAGCGCAGCCGAGGCTTTAGGGTGAGTCTGCATCGGTTCTGATGAAAAGCGACTAGTTTAGGACCAATAACACTGAAATTGACAGAAACACATGAAAATGCATGTACAGTGTGCGCCGTGACCCTGCCAGCGCAGCCGAGCCTTTTGGGTGAGTCTGCATCGGTTCTGATGAAAAGCGACTAGTTTGGGCCCAATAGCATTGAAATTGACAGAAACACATGAAAATGCATGTACGGTGTGCGCCCTGACCCTGCCAGCGCAGCCGAGCCTTTTGGGTGAGTCTGCATCGGTTCTGATGAAAAGCCACTAGTTTGGGCCCAATAACACTGAAATTGACAGAAAAACATGAAAATGCATGTAACGGTGTGCGCCGTGACCCTGCCAGCGCAGCCGAGCCTTTTGGGTGAGTCTGCATCGGTTCTGATGAAAAGCGACTAGTTTGGGCCCAATAGCATTGAAATTGACAGAAACACATGAAAATGCATGTACGGTGTGCGCCGTGACCCTGCCAGCGCAGCCGAGCCTTTTGGGTGAGTCTGCATCGGTTCTGATGAAAAGCCACTAGTTTGGGCCCAATAACACTGAAATTGACAGAAAAAGATGAAAATGCATGTAACGGTGTGCGCCGTGACCCTGCCTGCGCAGCCGAGGCTTTAGGGTGAGTCTGCATCGGTTCTGATGAAAAGCGACTAGTTTGGGCCCAATAACACTGAAATTGACAGAAACACATGAAAATGCATGTACCGTGTGCGCCCTCACCCTGCCAGCGCAGCCGAGCCTTTTGGGTGAGTCTGCATCGGTTCTGATGAAAAGCGACTAGTTTAGGCCCAATAACACTGAAATTGACAGAAACACATGAAAATGCATGTACGGTGTGCGCCCTGACCCTGCCAGCGCAGCCGAGCCTTTTGGGTGAGTCTGCATCGGTTCTGATGAAAAGCCACTAGTTTGGGCCCAATAACACTGAAATTGACAGAAACACATGAAAATGCATGTACGGTGTGCGCCCTGACCCTGCCAGCGCAGCCGAGCCTTTTGGGTGAGTCTGCATCGGTTCTGATGAAAAGCCACTAGTTTGGGCCCAATAACACTGAAATTGACAAAAACACATGAAAATGCAGGTACGGTGTGCGCCGTGACACTGCCAGCGCAGCCGAGCCTTTTGGGTGAGTCTGCATCGGTTCTGACGAAAAGCGACTAGTTTAGGCCCAATAACACTGAAATTGACAGAAACACATGAAAATGCATGTAACGGTGTGCGCCCTGACCCTGCCAGCGCAGCCGAGCCTTTTGGGTGAGTCTGCATCGGTTCTGATGAAAAGCCACTAGTTTAGGCCCAATAACACTGAAATTGACAGAAACACATGAAAATGCATGTACGGTGTGCGCCGTGACCCTGCCAGCGCAGCCGAGCCTTTTGGGTGAGTCTGCATCGGTTCTGATGAAAAGCCACTAGTTTAGGCCCAATAACACTGAAATTGACAGAAACACATGAAAATGCATGTACGGTGTGCGCCCTGACCCTGCCAGCGCAGCCGAGCCTTTTGGGTGAGTCTACATCAGTTCTGATGAAAAGCGACTAGTTTGGGCCCAATAACACTGAAATTGACAGAAAAACATGAAAATGCATGTAACGGTGTGCGCCGTGACCCTGCCAGCGCAGCCGAGGCTTTAGGGTGAGTCTGCATCGATTCTGATGAAAAGCCACTAGTTTGGGCCCAATAACACTGAAATTGACAGAAACACATGAAAATGCATGTACGGTGTGCGCCGTGACCCTGCCAGCGCAGCCGAGCCTTTTGGGTGAGTCTGCATCGGTTCTGATGAAACGCCACTAGTTTAGGCCCAATAACACTGAAATTGACAGAAACACATGAAAATGCATGTACGGTGTGCGCCCTGACCCTGCCAGCGCAGCCGAGCCTTTTGGGTGAGTCTGCATCGGTTCTGATGAAAAGCGACTAGTTTGGGCCCAATAACACTGAAATTGACAGAAAAACATGAAAATGCATGTAACGGTGTGCGCCGTGACCCTGCCAGCGCAGCCGAGGCTTTAGGGTGAGTCTGCATCGGTTCTGATGAAAAGCGACTAGTTTGGGCCCAATAGCATTGAAATTGACAGAAACACATGAAAATGCATGTACGGTGTGCGCCGTGACCCTGCCAGCGCAGCCGAGCCTTTTGGGTGAGTCTGCATCGGTTCTGATGAAAAGCGACTAGTTTAGGCCCAATAACACTGAAATTGACAGAAACACATGAAAATGCATGTACGGTGTGCGCCCTGACCCTGCCAGCGCAGCCGAGCCTTTTGGGTGAGTCTGCATCGGTTCTGATGAAAAGCGTCTAGTTTAGGCCCAATAACACTGAAATTGACAGAAACACATGAAAATGCATGTACGGTGTGCGCCGTGACCCTGCCAGCGCAGCCGAGCCTTTTGGGTGAGTCTGCATCGGTTCTGATGAAAAGCCACTAGTTTGGGCCCAATAACACTGAAATTGACAGAAACACATGAAAATGCATGTACGGTGTGCGCCGTGACCCTGCCAGCGCAGCCGAGCCTTTTGGGTGAGTCTGCATCGGTTCTGATGAAAAGCCACTAGTTTGGGCCCAATAACACTGAAATTGACAGAAACACATGAAAATGCATGTACGGTGTGCGCCCTCACCCTGTCAGCGCAGCCGAGCCTTTTGGGTGAGTCTGCATCGGTTCTGACGAAAAGCGACTAGTTTGGGCCCAATAACACTGAAATTGACAGAAACACATGAAAATGCATGTAACGGTGTGCGCCCTGACCCTGCCAGCGCAGCCGAGCCTTTTGGGTGAGTCTGCATCGGTTCTGATGAAAAGCCACTAGTTTAGGCCCAATAACACTGAAATTGACAGAAACACATGAAAATGCATGTACGGTGTGCGCCGTGACCCTGCCAGCGCAGCCGAGCCTTTTGGGTGAGTCTGCATCGGTTCTGATGAAAAGCCACTAGTTTAGGCCCAATAACACTGAAATTGACAGAAACACATGAAAATGCATGTACGGTGTGCGCCCTGACCCTGCCAGCGCAGCCGAGCCTTTTGGGTGAGTCTGCATCAGTTCTGATGAAAAGCGACTAGTTTGGGCCCAATAACACTGAAATTGACAGAAAAACATGAAAATGCATGTAACGGTGTGCGCCGTGACCCTGCCAGCGCAGCCGAGGCTTTAGGGTGAGTCTGCATCGGTTCTGATGAAAAGCCACTAGTTTGGGCCCAATAACACTGAAATTGACAGAAACACATGAAAATGCATGTACGGTGTGCGCCGTGACCCTGCCAGCGCAGCCGAGCCTTTTGGGTGAGTCTGCATCGGTTCTGATGAAACGCCACTAGTTTAGGCCCAATAACACTGAAATTGACAGAAACACATGAAAATGCATGTACGGTGTGCGCCCTGACCCTGCCAGCGCAGCCGAGCCTTTTGGGTGAGTCTGCATCGGTTCTGATGAAAAGCGACTAGTTTGGGCCCAATAACACTGAAATTGACAGAAACACATGAAAATGCATGTAACGGTGTGCGCCGTGACCCTGCCAGCGCAGCCGAGGCTTTAGGGTGAGTCTGCATCGGTTCTGATGAAAAGCCACTAATTTGGGCCCAATAACACTGAAATTGACAGAAACACATGAAAATGCATGTACGGTGTGCGCCGTGACCCTGCCAGCGCAGCCGAGCCTTTTGGGTGAGTCTGCATCGGTTCTGATGAAAAGCCACTAGTTTGGGCCCAATAACACTGAAATTGACAGAAACACATGAAAATGCATGTACGGTGTGCGCCCTCACCCTGTCAGCGCAGCCGAGCCTTTTGGGTGAGTCTGCATCGGTTCTGATGAAAAGCGACTAGTTTGGGCCCAATAGCATTGAAATTGACAGAAACACATGAAAATGCATGTACGGTGTGCGCCCTGACCCTGCCAGCGCAGCCGAGCCTTTTGGGTGAGTCTGCATCGGTTCTGATGAAAAGCCACTAGTTTGGGCCCAATAACACTGAAATTGACAGAAAAACATGAAAATGCATGTAACGGTGTGCGCCGTGACCCTGCCAGCGCAGCCGAGGCTTTAGGGTGAGTCTGCATCGGTTCTGATGAAAAGCCACTAGTTTGGGCCCAATAACACTGAAATTGACAGAAACACATGAAAATGCATGTACGGTGTGCGCCGTGACCCTGCCAGCGCAGCCGAGCCTTTTGGGTGAGTCTGCATCGGTTCTGATGAAAAGCCACTAGTTTGGGCCCAATAACACTGAAATTGACAGAAACACATGAAAATGCATGTACAGTGTGCGCCCTCACCCTGTCAGCGCAGCCGAGCCTTTTGGGTGAGTCTGCATCGGTTCTGACGAAAAGCGACTAGTTTAGGCCCAATAACACTGAAATTGACAGAAACACATGAAAATGCATGTAACGGTGTGCGCCCTGACCCTGCCAGCGCAGCCGAGCCTTTTGGGTGAGTCTGCATCGGTTCTGATGAAAAGCCACTAGTTTGGGCCCAATAACACTGAAATTGACAGAAACACATGAAAATGCATGTAACGGTGTGCGCCGTGACCCTGCCAGCGCAGCCGAGGCTTTAGGGTGAGTCTGCATCGGTTCTGATTAAAAGCGACTAGTTTGGGCCCAATAACACTGAAATTGACAGAAACACATGAAAATGCATGTACGGTGTGCGCCGTGACCCTGCCAGCGCAGCCGAGCCTTTTGGGTGAGTCTGCATCGGTTCTGATGAAAAGCCACTAGTTTAGGCCCAATAACACTGAAATTGACAGAAACACATGAAAATGCATGTACGGTGTGCGCCCTGACCCTGCCAGCGCAGCCGAGCCTTTTGGGTGAGTCTGCATCAGTTCTGATGAAAAGCCACTAGTTTGGGCCCAATAACACTGAAATTGACAGAAAAACATGAAAATGCATGTAACGGTGTGCGCCGTGACCCTGCCAGCGCAGCCGAGGCTTTAGGGTGAGTCTGCATCGGCTCTGATGAAAAGCGACTAGTTTGGGCCCAATAACACTGAAATTGACAGAAACACATGAAAATGCATGTACGGTGTGCGCCCTGAACCTGCCAGCGCAGCCGAGCCTTTTGGGTGAGTCTGCATCGATTCTGATGAAAAGCGACTGGTTTGGGCCCAATAACACTGAAATTGACAGAAACACATGAAAATGCATGTACGGTGTGCGCCGTGACCCTGCCAGCGCAGCCGAGCCTTTTGGGTGAGTCTGCATCGGATCTGATGAAAAGCGACTAGTTTAGGCCCAATAACACTGAAATTGACAGAAACACATGAAAATGCATGTACGGTGTGCGCCCTCACCCTGCCAGCGCAGCCGAGCCTTTTGGGTGAGTCTGCATCAGTTCTGATGAAAAGCGACTAGTTTGGGCCCAATAACACTGAAATTGACAGAAAAACATGAAAATGCATGTAACGGTGTGCGCCGTGACCCTGCCAGCGCAGCCGAGGCTTTAGGGTGAGTCTGCATCGGTTCTGATGAAAAGCCACTAGTTTGGGCCCAATAACACTGAAATTGACAGAAACACATGAAAATGCATGTACGGTGTGCGCCCTTACCCTGCCAGCGCAGCCGAGCCTTTTGGGTGAGTCTGCATCGGTTCTGATGAAAAGCGACTGGTTTGGGCCCAATAACACTGAAATTGACAGAACCACATGAAAATGCATGTACGGTGTGCGCCGTGACCCTGCCAGCGCAGCCGAGCCTTTTGGGTGAGTCTGCATCGGTTCTGATGAAAAGCCACTAGTTTGGGCCCAATAACACTGAAATTGACAGAAACACATGAAAATGCATGTACGGTGTGCGCGGTGACCCTGCCAGCGCAGCCGAGCCTTTTGGGTGAGTCTGCATCGGTTCTGATGAAAAGCGACTAGTTTAGGCCCAATAACACTGAAATTGACAGAAAAACATGAAAATGCATGTAACGGTGTGCGCCGTGACCCTGCCAGCGCAGCCGAGACTTTAGGGTGAGTCTGCATCGGTTCTGATGAAAAGCGACTAGTTTGGGCCCAATAACACTGAAATTGACAGAAACACATGTAAATACATGTACGGTGTGCGCCCTGACCCTGCCAGCGCAGCCGAGCCTTTTGGGTGAGTCTGCATCAGTTCTGATGAAAAGCGACTAGCTTAGGCCCAATAACACTGAAATTGACAGAAACACATGAAAATGCATGTACGGTGTGCGCCGTGACCCTGCCAGCGCAGCCGAGCCTTTTGGGTGAGTCTGCATCGGTTCTGATGAAAAGCCACTAGTTTAGGCCCAATAACACTGAAATTGACAGAAACACATGAAAATGCATGTACGGTGTGCGCCCTGACACTGCCAGCGCAGCCGAGCCTTTTGGGTGAGTCTGCATCAGTTCTGATGAAAAGCCACTAGTTTGGGCCCAATAACACTGAAATTGACAGAAAAACATGAAAATGCATGTAACGGTGTGCGCCGTGACCCTGCCAGCGCAGCCGAGGCTTTAGGGTGAGTCTGCATCGGTTCTGATGAAAAGCGACTAGTTTGGGCCCAATAACACTGAAATTGACAGAAACACATGAAAATGAATGTACGGTGTGCGCCGTGACCCTGCCAGCGCAGCCGAGCCTTTTGGGTGAGTCTGCATCGGTTCTGATAAAAAGCGACTAGTTTAGGCCCAATAACACTGAAATTGACAGAAACACATGAAAATGCATGTACGGTGTGCGCCCTGACCCTGCCAGCGCAGCCGAGCCTTTTGGGTGAGTCTGCATCAGTTCTGATGAAAAGCAATTAGTTTAGGCCCAACAACTCTGAAATTGACAGAAACACATGAAAATGCATGTACGGTGTGCGCCGTGACCCTGCCAGCGCAGCCGAGGCTTTAGGGTGAGTCTGCATCGGTTCTGATGAAAAGCCACTAGTTTGGGCCCAATAACACTGAAATTGACAGAAACACATGAAAATGCATGTACAGTGTGCGCCCTGACCCTGCCAGCGCAGCCGAGTCATTTGGGTGAGTCTGCATCGGTTCTGATGAAAAGCGACTAGTTTAGGCCCAATAACACTGAAATTGACAGAAACACATGAAAATGCATGTACGGTGTGCGCCCTGACCCTGCCAGCGCAGCCGAGCCTTTTGGGTGAGTCTGCATCGGTTCTGATGAAAAGCCACTAGTTTAGGCCCAATAACACTGAAATTGACAGAAACACATGAAAATGCATGTACGGTGTGCGCCCTGACCCTGCCAGCGCAGCCGAGCCTTTTGGGTGAGTCTGCATCGGTTCTGATGAAAAGCCACTAGTTTAGGCCCAATAACACTGAAATTGACAGAAACACATGAAAATGCATGTACGGTGTGCGCCCTGACCCTGCCAGCGCAGCCGAGCCTTTTGGGTGAGTCTGCATCAGTTCTGATGAAAAGCCACTAGTTTGGGCCCAATAACACTGAAATTGACAGAAAAACATGAAAATGCATGTAACGGTGTGCGCCGTGACCCTGCCAGCGCAGCCGAGGCTTTAGGGTGAGTCTGCATCGGTTCTGTTGAAAAGCGACTAGTTTGGGCCCAATAACACTGAAATTGACAGAAACACATGAAAATGAATGTACGGTGTGCGCCGTGACCCTGCCAGCGCAGCCGAGCCTTTTGGGTGAGTCTGCATCGGTTCTGATAAAAAGCGACTAGTTTAGGCCCAATAACACTGAAATTGACAGAAACACATGAAAATGCATGTACAGTGTGCGCCATGACCCTGCCAGCGCAGCCGAGCCTTTTGGGTGAGTCTGCATCTGTTCTGATGAAAAGCCACTAGTTTGGGCCCAATAACACTGAAATTGACAGAAAAACATGAAAATGCATGTAACGGTGTGCGCCGTGACCCTGCCAGCGCAGCCGAGGCTTTAGGGTGAGTCTGCATCGGTTCTGATGAAAAGCGACTAGTTTGGGCCCAATAACACTGAAATTGACAGAAACACATGAAAATGCATGTACAGTGTGCGCCCTGACCCTGCCAGCGCAGCCGAGCCTTTTGGGTGAGTCTGCATCTGTTCTGATGAAAAGCCACTAGTTTGGGCCCAATAACACTGAAATTGACAGAAAAACATGAAAATGCATGTAACGGTGTGCGCCGTGACCCTGCCAGCGCAGCCGAGGCTTTAGGGTGAGTCTGCATCGGTTCTGATGAAAAGCGACTAGTTTGGGCCCAATAACACTGAAATTGACAGAAACACATGAAAATGAATGTACGGTGTGCGCCGTGACCCTGCCAGCGCAGCCGAGCCTTTTGGGTGAGTCTGCATCGGTTCTGATAAAAAGCGACTAGTTTGGGCCCAATAACACTGAAATTGACAGAAACACATGAAAATGCATGTACGGTGTGCGCCCTGACCCTGCCAGCGCAGCCGAGCCTTTTGGGTGAGTCTGCATCGGTTCTGATGAAAAGCGACTAGTTTAGGCCCAATAACACTGAAATTGACAGAAAAACATGAAAATGCATGTAACGGTGTGCGCCGTGACCCTGCCAGCGCAGCCGAGGCTTTAGGGTGAGTCTGCATCGGTTCTGTTGAAAAGCGACTAGTTTGGGCCCAATAACACTGAAATTGACAGAAACACATGAAAATGCATGTACGGTGTGCGCCGTGACCCTGCCAGCGCAGCCGAGCCTTTTGGGTGAGTCTGCATCGGTTCTGATAAAAAGCGACTAGTTTAGGCCCAATAACACTGAAATTGACAGAAAAACATGAAAATGCATGTACAGTGTGCGCCCTGACCCTGCCAGCGCAGCCGAGCCTTTTGGGTGAGTCTGCATCAGTTCTGATAAAAACCAATTAGTTTAGGCCCAATAACTCTGAAATTGACAGAAACACATGAAAATGCATGTACGGTGTGCGCCGTGACCCTGCCAGCGCAGCCGAGGCTTTAGGGTGAGTCTGCATCGGTTCTGATGAAAAGCCACTAGTTTGGGCCCGAAAACACTGAAATTGACAGAAACACATGAAAATGCATGTACGGTGTGCGCCATGACCCTGCCAGCGCAGCCGAGCCTTTTGGGTGAGTCTGCATCGGTTCTGATGAAAAACGACTAGTTTAGGCCCAATAACACTGAAATTGACAGAAAAACATGAAAATGCATGTACGGTGTGCGCCGTGACCCTGCCAGCGCAGCCGAGGCTTTAGGGTGAGTCTGCATCGGTTCTGATGAAAAGCCACTAGTTTGGGCCCAATAACACTGAAATTGACAGAAACACATGAAAATGCATGTACGGTGTGCGCCGTGACCCTGCCAGCGCAGCCGAGCCTTTTGGGTGAGTCTGCATCGGTTCTGATGAAAAGCGACTAGTTTGGGCCCAATAGCATTGAAATTGACAGAAACACATGAAAATGCATGTACGGTGTGCGCCGTGACCCTGCCAGCGCAGCCGAGCCTTTTGGGTGAGTCTGCATCGGTTCTGATGAAAAGCCACTAGTTTGGGCCCAATAACACTGAAATTGACAGAAAAACATGAAAATGCATGTAACGGTGTGCGCCGTGACCCTGCCTGCGCAGCCGAGGCTTTAGGGTGAGTCTGCATCGGTTCTGATGAAAAGCCACTAGTTTGGGCCCAATAACACTGAAATTGACAGAAAAACATGAAAATGCATGTAACGGTGTGCGCCGTGACCCTGCCAGCGCAGCCGAGGCTTTAGGGTGAGTCTGCATCGGTTCTGATGAAAAGCGACTAGTTTGGGCCCAATAACACTGAAATTGACAGAAACACATGAAAATGAATGTACGGTGTTCGCCGTGACCCTGCCAGCGCAGCCGAGCCTTTTGGGTGAGTCTGCATCGGTTCTGATAAAAAGCGACTAGTTTGGGCCCAATAACACTGAAATTGACAGAAACACATGAAAATGCATGTAACGGTGTGCGCCGTGACCCTGCCAGCGCAGCCGAGCCTTTTGGGTGAGTCTGCATCGGTTCTGATGAAAAGCGACTAGTTTAGGCGCAATAACACTGAAATTGACAGAAAAACATGAAAATGCATGTAACGGTGTGCGCCGTGACCCTGCCAGCGCAGCCGAGGCTTTAGGGTGAGTCTGCATCGGTTCTGTTGAAAAGCGACTAGTTTGGGCCCAATAACACTGAAATTGACAGAAACACATGAAAATGAATGTACGGTGTGCGCCGTGACCCTGCCAGCGCAGCCGAGCCTTTTGGGTGAGTCTGCATCGGTTCTGATAAAAAGCGACTAGTTTAGGCCCAATAACACTGAAATTGACAGAAACACATGAAAATGCATGTACAGTGTGCGCCCTGACCCTGCCAGCGCAGCCGAGCCTTTTGGGTGAGTCTGCATCAGTTCTGATAAAAAGCAATTAGTTTAGGCCCAATAACTCTGAAATTGACAGAAACACATGAAAATGCATGTACGGTGTGCGCCGTGACCCTGCCAGCGCAGCCGAGGCTTTAGGGTGAGTCTGCATCGGTTCTGATGAAAAGCCACTAGTTTGGGCCCAATAACACTGAAATTGACAGAAACACATGAAAATGCATGTACGGTGTGCGCCATGACCCTGCCAGCGCAGCCGAGCCTTTTGGGTGAGTCTGCATCGGTTCTGATGAAAAGCGACTAGTTTAGGCCCAATAACACTGAAATTGACAGAAAAACATGAAAATGCATGTACGGTGTGCGCCGTGACCCTGCCAGCGCAGCCGAGGCTTTAGGGTGAGTCTGCATCGGTTCTGATGAAAAGCCACTAGTTTGGGCCCAATAACACTGAAATTGACAGAAACACATGAAAATGCATGTACGGTGTGCGCCGTGACCCTGCCAGCGCAGCCGAGCCTTTTGGGTGAGTCTGCATCGGTTCTGATGAAAAGCCACTAGTTTGGGCCCAATAGCATTGAAATTGACAGAAACACATGAAAATGCATGTACGGTGTGCGCCGTGACCCTGCCAGCGCAGCCGAGCCTTTTGGGTGAGTCTGCATCGGTTCTGATGAAAAGCCACTAGTTTGGGCCCAATAACACTGAAATTGACAGAAAAACATGAAAATGCATGTAACGGTGTGCGCCGTGACCCTGCCTGCGCAGCCGAGGCTTTAGGGTGAGTCTGCATCGGTTCTGATGAAAAGCCACTAGTTTGGGCCCAATAACACTGAAATTGACAGAAACACATGAAAATGCATGTACGGTGTGCGCCGTGACCCTGCCAGCGCAGCCGAGCCTTTTGGGTGAGTCTGCATCGGTTCTGATGAAAAGCGACTAGTTTGGGCCCAATAGCATTGAAATTGACAGAAACACATGAAAATGCATGTACGGTGTGCGCCGTGACCCTGCCAGCGCAGCCGAGCCTTTTGGGTGAGTCTGCATCGGTTCTGATGAAAAGCCACTAGTTTGGGCCCAATAACACTGAAATTGACAGAAAAACATGAAAATGCATGTAACGGTGTGCGCCGTGACCCTGCCTGCGCAGCCGAGGCTTTAGGGTGAGTCTGCATCAGTTCTGATGAAAAGCCACTAGTTTGGGCCCAATAACACTGAAATTGACAGAAAAACATGAAAATGCATGTAACGGTGTGCGCCGTGACCCTGCCAGCGCAGCCGAGGCTTTAGGGTGAGTCTGCATCGGTTCTGATGAAAAGCGACTAGTTTGGGCCCAATAACACTGAAATTGACAGAAACACATGAAAATGAATGTACGGTGTTCGCCGTGACCCTGCCAGCGCAGCCGAGCCTTTTGGGTGAGTCTGCATCGGTTCTGATAAAAAGCGACTAGTTTGGGCCCAATAACACTGAAATTGACAGAAACACATGAAAATGCATGTAACGGTGTGCGCCGTGACCCTGCCAGCGCAGCCGAGCCTTTTGGGTGAGTCTGCATCGGTTCTGATGAAAAGCGACTAGTTTAGGCGCAATAACACTGAAATTGACAGAAAAACATGAAAATGCATGTAACGGTGTGCGCCGTGACCCTGCCAGCGCAGCCGAGGCTTTAGGGTGAGTCTGCATCGGTTCTGTTGAAAAGCGACTAGTTTGGGCCCAATAACACTGAAATTGACAGAAACACATGAAAATGAATGTACGGTGTGCGCCGTGACCCTGCCAGCGCAGCCGAGCCTTTTGGGTGAGTCTGCATCGGTTCTGATAAAAAGCGACTAGTTTAGGCCCAATAACACTGAAATTGACAGAAACACATGAAAATGCATGTACAGTGTGCGCCCTGACCCTGCCAGCGCAGCCGAGCCTTTTGGGTGAGTCTGCATCAGTTCTGATAAAAAGCAATTAGTTTAGGCCCAATAACTCTGAAATTGACAGAAACACATGAAAATGCATGTACGGTGTGCGCCGTGACCCTGCCAGCGCAGCCGAGGCTTTAGGGTGAGTCTGCATCGGTTCTGATGAAAAGCCACTAGTTTGGGCCCAATAACACTGAAATTGACAGAAACACATGAAAATGCATGTACGGTGTGCGCCATGACCCTGCCAGCGCAGCCGAGCCTTTTGGGTGAGTCTGCATCGGTTCTGATGAAAAGCGACTAGTTTAGGCCCAATAACACTGAAATTGACAGAAAAACATGAAAATGCATGTACGGTGTGCGCCGTGACCCTGCCAGCGCAGCCGAGGCTTTAGGGTGAGTCTGCATCGGTTCTGATGAAAAGCCACTAGTTTGGGCCCAATAACACTGAAATTGACAGAAACACATGAAAATGCATGTACGGTGTGCGCCGTGACCCTGCCAGCGCAGCCGAGCCTTTTGGGTGAGTCTGCATCGGTTCTGATGAAAAGCCACTAGTTTGGGCCCAATAGCATTGAAATTGACAGAAACACATGAAAATGCATGTACGGTGTGCGCCGTGACCCTGCCAGCGCAGCCGAGCCTTTTGGGTGAGTCTGCATCGGTTCTGATGAAAAGCCACTAGTTTGGGCCCAATAACACTGAAATTGACAGAAAAACATGAAAATGCATGTAACGGTGTGCGCCGTGACCCTGCCTGCGCAGCCGAGGCTTTAGGGTGAGTCTGCATCGGTTCTGATGAAAAGCCACTAGTTTGGGCCCAATAACACTGAAATTGACAGAAACACATGAAAATGCATGTACGGTGTGCGCCCTCACCCTGCCAGCGCAGCCGAGCCTTTTGGGTGAGTCTGCATCGGTTCTGATGAAAAGCGACTAGTTTAGGCCCAATAACACTGAAATTGACAGAAACACATGAAAATGCATGTACGGTGTGCGCCCTGACCCTGCCAGCGCAGCCGAGCCTTTTGGGTGAGTCTGCATCGGTTCTGATGAAAAGCCACTAGTTTGGGCCCAATAACACTGAAATTGACAGAAACACATTAAAAAGGCATGTACGGTGTGCGCCCTGACCCTGCCAGCGCAGCCGAGCCTTTTGGGTGAGTCTGCATCGGTTCTGATGAAAAGCGACTAGTTTAGGCCCAATAACACTGAAATTGACAGAAAAACATGAAAATGCATGTACGGTGTGCGCCCTGACCCTGTCAGCGCAGCCGAGCCTTTTGGGTGAGTCTGCATCGGTTCTGACGAAAAGCGACTAGTTTAGGCCCAATAACACTGAAATTGACAGAAACACATGAAAATGCAAGTAACGGTGTGCGCCCTGACCCTGCCAGCGCAGCCGAGCCTTTTGGGTGAGTCTGCATCGGTTCTGATGAAAAGCGACTAGTTTAGGCCCAATAACACTGAAATTGACAGAAACACATGAAAATGCATGTACGGTGTGCGCCGTGACCCTGCCAGCGCAGCCGAGCCTTTTGGGTGAGTCTGCATCGGTTCTGATGAAAAGCCACTAGTTTAGGCCCAATAACACTGAAATTGACAGAAACACATGAAAATGCATGTACGGTGTGCGCCCTGACCCTGCCAGCGCAGCCGAGCCTTTTGGGTGAGTCTGCGTCAGTTCTGATGAAAAGCGACTAGTTTGGGCCCAATAACACTGAAATTGACAGAAAAACATGAAAATGCATGTAACGGTGTGCGCCGTGACCCTGCCAGCGCAGCCGAGGCTTTAGGGTGAGTCTGCATCGGTTCTGATGAAAAGCCACTAGTTTGGGCCCAATAACACTGAAATTGACAGAAACACATGAAAATGCATGTACGGTGTGCGCCGTGACCCTGCCAGCGCAGCCGAGCCTTTTGGGTGAGTCTGCATCGGTTCTGATGAAAAGCGACTAGTTTGGGCCCAATAGCATTGAAATTGACAGAAACACATGAAAATGCATGTACGGTGTGCGCCGTGACCCTGCCAGCGCAGCCGAGCCTTTTGGGTGAGTCTGCATCGGTTCTGATGAAAAGCCACTAGTTTGGGCCCAATAACACTGAAATTGACAGAAACACATGAAAATGCATGTACGGTGTGCGCCGTGACCCTGCCAGCGCAGCCGAGCCTTTTGGGTGAGTCTGCATCGGTTCTGATGAAAAGCCACTAGTTTGGGCCCAATAACACTGAAATTGACAGAAACACATGAAAATGCATGTACGGTGTGCGCCCTCACCCTGCCAGCGCAGCCGAGCCTTTTGAGTGAGTCTGCATCGGTTCTGACGAAAAGCGACTAGTTTAGGCCCAATAACACTGAAATTGACAGAAACACATGAAAATGCATGTAACGGTGTGCGCCCTGACCCTGCCAGCGCAGCCGAGCCTTTTGGGTGAGTCTGCATCGGTTCTGATGAAAAGCCACTAGTTTGGGCCCAATAACACTGAAATTGACAGAAACACATGAAAATGCATGTAACGGTGTGCGCCGTGACCCTGCCAGCGCAGCCGAGGCTTTAGGGTGAGTCTGCATCGGTTCTGATTAAAAGCGACTAGTTTAGGCCCAATAACACTGAAATTGACAGAAACACATGAAAATGCATGTACGGTGTGCGCCGTGACCCTGCCAGCGCAGCCGAGCCTTTTGGGTGAGTCTGCATCGGTTCTGATGAAAAGCCACTAGTTTAGGCCCAATAACACTGAAATTGACAGAAACACATGAAAATGCATGTACGGTGTGCGCCCTGACCCTGCCAGCGCAGCCGAGCCTTTTGGGTGAGTCTGCATCAGTTCTGATGAAAAGCGACTAGTTTGGGCCCAATAACACTGAAATTGACAGAAAAACATGAAAATGCATGTAACGGTGTGAGCCGTGACCCTGCCAGCGCAGCCGAGCCTTTAGGGTGAGTCTGCATCGGTTCTGATGAAAAGCGACTAGTTTGGGCCCAATAACACTGAAATTGACAGAAACACATGAAAATGCATGTACGGTGTGCGCCCTGACCCTGCCAGCGCAGCCGAGCCTTTTGGGTGAGTCTGCATCGATTCTGATGAAAAGCGACTGGTTTGGGCCCAATAACACTGAAATTGACAGAAACACATGAAAATGCATGTACGGTGTGCGCCGTGACCCTGCCAGCGCAGCCGAGCCTTTTGGGTGAGTCTGCATCAGTTCTGATGAAAAGCGACTAGTTTGGGCCCAATAACACTGAAATTGACAGAAAAAGATGAAAATGCATGTAACGGTGTGCGCCGTGACCCTGCCAGCGCAGCCGAGGCTTTAGGGTGAGTCTGCATCGGTTCTGATGAAAAGCGACTAGTTTGGGCCCAATAACACTGAAATTGACAGAAAAACATGAAAATGCATGTACGGTGTGCGCCCTTACCCTGCCAGCGCAGCCGAGCCTTTTGGGTGAGTCTGCATCGGTTCTGATGAAAAGCGACTGGTTTGGGCCCAATAACACTGAAATTGACAGAAACACATGAAAATGCATGTAACGGTGTGCGCCGTGACCCTGCCAGCGCAGCCGAGCCTTTTGGGTGAGTCTGCATCGGTTCTGATGAAAAGCGACTGGTTTGGGCCCAATAACACTGAAATTGACAGAAACACATGAAAATGCATGTACGGTGTGCGCCGTGACCCTGCCAGCGCAGCCGAGCCTTTTGGGTGAGTCTGCATCGGTTCTGATGAAAAGCCACTAGTTTGGGCCCAATAACACTGAAATTGACAGAAACACATGAAAATGCATGTACGGTGTGCGCCGTGACCTTGCCAGCGCAGCCGAGCCTTTTGGGTGAGTCTGCATCGGTTCTGATGAAAAGCGACTAGTTTAGGCCCAATAACACTGAAATTGACAGAAACACATGAAAATGCATGTACGGTGTGCGCCCTGACCCTGCCAGCGCAGCCGAGCCTTTTGGGTGAGTCTGCATCAGTTCTGATGAAAAGCGACTAGCTTAGGCCCAATAACACTGAAATTGACAGAAACACATGAAAATGCATGTACGGTGTGCGCCCTGACCCTGCCAGCGCAGCCGAGTCATTTGGGTGAGTCTGCATCGGTTCTGATGAAAAGCGACTAGTTTAGGCCCAATAACACTGAAATTGACAGAAACACATGAAAATGCATGTACGGTGTGCGCCCTGACCCTGCCAGCGCAGCCGAGGCTTTACGGTGAGTCTGCATCGGTTCTGATGAAAAGCGACTAGTTTGGGCCCAATAACACTGAAATTGACAGAAAAAGATGAAAATGCATGTAACGGTGTGCGCCGTGACCCTGCCAGCGCAGCCGAGGCTTTAGGGTGAGTCTGCATCGGTTCTGATGAAAAGCGACTAGTTTGGGCCCAATAACACTGAAATTGACAGAAACATATGAAAATGCATGTACGGTGTGCGCCCTTACCCTGCCAGCGCAGCCGAGCCTTTTGGGTGAGTCTGCATCGGTTCTGATGAAAAGCGACTGGTTTGGGCCCAATAACACTGAAATTGACAGAAACACATGAAAATGCATGTACGGTGTGCGCCGTGACCCTGCCAGCGCAGCCGAGCCTTTTGGGTGAGTCTGCATCGGTTCTGATGAAAAGCCACTAGTTTGGGCCCAATAACACTGAAATTGACAGAAACACATGAAAATGCATGTACGGTGTGCGCCCTGACCCTGCCAGCGCAGCCGAGTCATTTGGGTGAGTCTGCATCGGTTCTGATGAAAAGCGACTAGTTTAGGCCCAATAACATTGAAATTGACAGAAACACATGAAAATGCATGTACGGTGTGCGCCGTGACCCTGCCAGCGCAGCCGAGCCTTTTGGGTGAGTCTGCATCGGTTCTGATGAAAAGCGACTAGTTTAGGCCCAATAACACTGAAATTGACAGAAAAACATGAAAATGCATGTAACGGTGTGCGCCGTGACCCTGCCAGCGCAGCCGAGGCTTTAGGGTGAGTCTGCATCGGTTCTGATGAAAAGCCACTAGTTTGGGCCCAATAACACTGAAATTGACAGAAACACATGAAAATGCATGTACGGTGTGCGCCGTGACCCTGCCAGCGCAGCCGAGCCTTTTGGGTGAGTCTGCATCGGTTCTGATAAAAAGCCACTAGTTTGGGCCCAATAACACTGAAATTGACAGAAACACATGAAAATGCATGTACGGTGTGCGCCCTGACCCTGCCAGCGCAGCCGAGCCTTTTGGGTGAGTCTGCATCGGTTCTGATGAAAAGCCATTAGTTTTGTGGCCAATAACACTGAAATTGACAGAAACACATGAAAATGCATGTACGGTGTGCGCCGTGACCCTGCCAGCGCAGCCGAACCTTTTGGGTGAGTCTGCATCGGTTCTGATGAAAAGCCACTAGTTTGGGCCCAATAACACTGAAATTGACAGAAACACATGAAAATGCATGTACGGTGTGCGCCCTGACCCTGCCAGCGCAGCCGAGCCTTTTGGGTGAGTCTGCATCAGTTCTGATGAAAAGCGACTAGCTTAGGCCCAATAACACTGAAATTGACAGAAACACATGAAAATGCATGTACGGTGTGCGCCCTGACCCTGCCAGCGCAGCCGAGTCATTTGGGTGAGTCTGCATCGGTTCTGATGAAAAGCGACTAGTTTAGGCCCAATAACACTGAAATTGACAGAAACACATGAAAATGCATGTACGGTGTGCGCCCTGACCCTGCCAGCGCAGCCGAGCCTTTTGGGTGAGTCTGCATCAGTTCTGATGAAAAGCGACTAGCTTAGGCCCAATAACACTGAAATTGACAGAAACACATGAAAATGCATGTACGGTGTGCGCCCTGACCCTGCCAGCGCAGCCAAGGCTTTAGGGTGAGTCTGCATCGGTTCTGATGAAAAGCGACTAGTTTGGGCCCAATAACACTGAAATTGACAGAAAAAGATGAAAATGCATGTAACGGTGTGCGCCGTGACCCTGCCAGCGCAGCCGAGGCTTTAGGGTGAGTCTGCATCGGTTCTGATGAAAAGCGACTAGTTTGGGCCCAATAACACTGAAATTGACAGAAACACATGAAAATGCATGTACGGTGTGCGCCCTTACCCTGCCAGCGCAGCCGAGCCTTTTGGGTGAGTCTGCATCGGTTCTGATGAAAAGCGACTGGTTTGGGCCCAATAACACTGAAATTGACAGAAACACATGAAAATGCATGTAACGGTGTGCGCCGTGACCCTGCCAGCGCAGCCGAGCAGCCTTTTGGGTGAGTCTGCATCGGTTCTGATGAAAAGCCACTAGTTTGGGCCCAATAACACTGAAATTGACAGAAAAATATTAAAATGCATGTAACGGTGTGCGCCGTGACCCTGCCAGCGCAGCCGAGCCTTTAGGGTGAGTCTGCATCAATTCTGATGAAAAGCCATTAGTTTGGGCCCAATAACACTGAAATTGACAGAAACACATGAAAATGCATGTATGGTGTGCGCCGTGACCCTGCCAGCGCAGCCGAGCCTTTTGAGTGAGTCTGCATCGGTTCTGATGAAAAGCCACTAGTTTGGGCCCAATAACACTGAAATTGACAGAAACACATGAAAATGCATGTACGGTGTGCACCGTGACCCTGCCAGCGCAGCCGAGCCTTTTGGGTGAGTCTGCATCGGTTCTGGTGAAAAGCCACTAGTTTGGGCCCAATAACACTGAAATTGACAGAAACACATGAAAATGCATGTACGGCATGCGCCGTGACCCTGCCAGCGCAGCCGAGCCTTTTGGGTGAGTCTGCATCGGTTCTGGTGAAAAGCCACTAGTTTGGGCCCAATAACACTGAAATTGACAGAAACACATGAAAATGCATGTAACAGTGTGCGCCGTGACCCTGCCAGCGCAGCCGAGCCTTTTGGGTGAGTCTGCATCGGTTCTGATGAAAAGCCACTAGTTTGGGCCCAATAACACTGAAATTGACAGAAAAATATTAAAATGCATGTAACGGTGTGCGCCGTGACCCTGCCAGCGCAGCCGAGCCTTTAGGGTGAGTCTGCATCGGTTCTGATGAAAAGCAACTGGTTTGGGCCCAATAACACTGAAATTGACAGAAACACATGAAAATGCATGTAACAGTGTGCGCCGTGACCCTGCCAGCGCAGCCGAGCCTTTTGGGTGAGTCTGCATCGGTTCTGATGAAAAGCGACTAGTTTAGGCCCAATAACACTGAAATTGACAGAAAAAGATGAAAATGCATGTACGGTGTGCGCCGTGACCCTGCCAGCGCAGCCGAGCCTTTTGGGTGAGTCTGCATCAGTTCTGATGAAAAGCGACTAGTTTTGTCCCAGTAACACTGAAATTGACAGAAAAACATGAAAATGCATGTAACGGTGTGCGCCGTGACCCTGCCAGCGCAGCCGAGGCTTTAGGGTGAGTCCGCATCGGTTCTGATGAAAAGCGACTAGTTTGGGCCCAATAACCCTGAAATTGACAGAAACACATGAAAATGCATGTACGGTGTGCGCCGTGACCCTGCTAGCGCAGCCGAGCCTTTTGGATGAGTCTGCATCGGTTCTGATGAAAAGCCACTAGTTTGGGCCCGAAAACACTGAAATTGACAGAAACACATGAAAAATGCATGTGCGGTGCGTGCCGGGACTCTGCCAGTGCAGCCCAGCGTTTTGGGTGAGTCTGCATCGATTCTGATGAAAAGCCACTAGTTTGGGCCCGAAAACACTGAAATTGACAGAAACACATGAAAAATGCATGTGCGGTGCGTGCCGGGACTCTGCCAGTGCAGCCCAGCGTTTTGGGTGAGTCTGCATCGATTCTGATGAAAAGCCACTAGTTTGGGCCCGAAAACACTGAAATTGACAGAAACACATGAAAAATGCATGTGCGGTGCGTGCCGTGACCCTGCCAGCGCAGCCGAGCCTTTTGGGTGAGTCTGCATCGGTTCTGATGAAAAGCGACTAGTTTAGGCCCAATAACACTGAAATTGACAGAAACACATGAAAATGCATGTACGGTGTGCGCCCTGACCCTGCCAGCGCAGCCGAGCCTTTTGGGTGAGTCTACATTGGTTCTGATGAAAAGCGACTAGTTTAGGCCCAATAACACTGAAATTGACAGAAACACATGAAAATGCATGTACGGTGTGCGCCATGACCCTGCCAGCGCAGCCGAGCCTTTTGGGTGAGTCTGCATCGGTTCTGATGAAAAGCGACTAGTTTGGGCCCAATAACACTGAAATTGACAGAAACACATGAAAATACATGTACGGTGTGCGCCGTGACCCTGCCAGCGCAGCCGAGCCTTTTGGGTGAGTCTGCATCGGTTCTGATGAAAAGCGAATAGTTTAGGCCCAATAACACAGAAATTGACAGAAACACATGAAAATGCATGTACGGTGTGCGCCGTGACCCTGCCAGCGCAGCTGAGCCTTTTGGGTGAGTCTGCATCGGTTCTGATGAAAAGCCACTAGTTTGGTCCCAATAACACTGAAATTGACAGAAACACATGAAAATGCATGTACGGTGTGCGCCGTGAACCTGCCAGCGCAGCCGAGCCTTTTGGGTGAGTCTGCATCGGTTCTGATGAAAAGCCATTAGTTTGGGCCCAATAACACTGAAATTGACAGAAACACATGAAAATGCATGTACGGTGTGCGCCGTGACCCTGCCAGCGCAGCCGAGCCTTTTGGGTGAGTCTGCATCGGTTCTGATGAAAAGCCACTAGTTTGGGCCCAATAACACTGAAATTGACAGAAAAATATTAAAATGCATGTAACGGTGTGCGCCGTGACCCTGCCAGCGCAGCCGAGCCTTTAGGGTGAGTCTGCATCGATTCTGATGAAAAGCCATTAGTTTGGGCCCAATAACACTGAAATTGACAGAAACACATGAAAATGCATGTATGGTGTGCGCCGTGACCCTGCCAGCGCAGCCGAGCCTTTTGAGTGAGTCTGCATCGGTTCTGATGAAAAGCCACTAGTTTGGGCCCAATAACACTGAAATTGACAGAAACACATGAAAATGCATGTACGGCATGCGCCGTGACCCTGCCAGCGCAGCCGAGCCTTTTGGGTGAGTCTGCATCGGTTCTGGTGAAAAGCCACTAGTTTGGGCCCAATAACACTGAAATTGACAGAAACACATGAAAATGCATGTACGTTGTGCGCCGTGACCCTGCCAGCGCAGCCGAGCCTTTTGGGTGAGTCTGCATCGGTTCTGATGAAAAGCCACTAGTTTGGTCCCAATAACATTGAAATTGACAGAAAAAGATGAAAATGCATGTACGGTGTGCGCCGTGACCCTGCCAGCGCAGCCGAGCCTTTTGGGTGAGTCTGCATCGGTTCTGATGAAAAGCGACTAGTTTTGTCCCAGTAACACTGAAATTGACAGAAAAACATGAAAATGCATGTAACGGTGTGCGCCGTGACCCTGCCAGCGCAGCCGAGGCTTTAGGGTGAGTCCGCATCGGTTCTGATGAAAAGCGACTTGTTTGGGCCCAATAACACTGAAATTGACAGAAAAATATTAAAATGCATGTAACGGTGTGCGCCGTGACCCTGCCAGCGCAGCCGAGCCTTTAGGGTGAGTCTGCATCAATTCTGATGAAAAGCCATTAGTTTGGGCCCAATAACACTGAAATTGACAGAAACACATGAAAATGCATGTATGGTGTGCGCCGTGACCCTGCCAGCGCAGCCGAGCCTTTAGGGTGAGTCTGCATCAATTCTGATGAAAAGCCACTAGTTTGGGCCCAATAACACTGAAATTGACAGAAACACATGAAAATGCATGTACGGTGTGCACCGTGACCCTGCCAGCGCAGCCGAGCCTTTTGGGTGAGTCTGCATCGGTTCTGGTGAAAAGCCACTAGTTTGGGCCCAATAACACTGAAATTGACAGAAACACATGAAAATGCATGTAACAGTGTGCGCCGTGACCCTGCCAGCGCAGCCGAGCCTTTTGGGTGAGTCTGCATCGGTTCTGATGAAAAGCGACTAGTTTAGGCCCAATAACACTGAAATTGACAGAAAAAGATGAAAATGCATGTACGGTGTGCGCCGTGACCCTGCCAGCGCAGCCGAGCCTTTTGGGTGAGTCTGCATCAGTTCTGATGAAAAGCGACTAGTTTTGTCCCAGTAACACTGAAATTGACAGAAAAACATGAAAATGCATGTAACGGTGTGCGCCGTGACCCTGCCAGCGCAGCCGAGGCTTTAGGGTGAGTCCGCATCGGTTCTGATGAAAAGCGACTAGTTTGGGCCCAATAACACTGAAATTGACAGAAACACATGAAAATGCATGTACGGTGTGCGCCGTGACCCTGCCAGCGCAGCCGAGCCTTTTGGGTGAGTCTGCATCGGTTCTGATGAAAAGCCACTAGTTTGGGCCCAATAACACTGAAATTGACAGAAACACATGAAAATGCATGTACGGTGTGCGCCGTGACCCTGCCAGCGCAGCCGAGCCTTTTGGGTGAGTCTGCATCGGTTCTGATGAAAAGTCACTAGTTTGGGCCCAATAACACTGAAATTGACAGAAACACATGAAAATGCATGTGACGGTGTGCGCCGTGACCCTGCCAGCGCAGCCGAGGCTTTAGGGTGAGTCTGCATCGGTTCTGATGAAAAGCGACTAGTTTGGGCCCAATAACACTGAAATTGACAGAAACACATGAAAATGCATGTACGGTGTGCGCCGTGACCCTGCCAGCGCAGCCGAGCCTTTTGGGTGAGTCTGCATCGGTTCTGATGAAAAGCCACTAGTTTGGGCCCAATAACACTGAAATTGACAGAAACACATGAAAAATGCATGTGCGGTGCGTGCCGGGACTCTGCCAGTGCAGCCCAGCGTTTTGGGTGAGTCTGCATCGATTCTGATGAAGAGCCACTAGTTTGGGCCCGAAAACACTGAAATTGACAGAAACACATGAAAAATGCATGTGCGGTGCGTGCCGGGACTCTGCCAGTGCAGCCCAGCGTTTTGGGTGAGTCTGCATCGATTCTGATGAAAAGCCACTAGTTTGGGCCCGAAAACACTGAAATTGACAGAAACACATGAAAAATGCATGTGCGGTGCGTGCCGGGACTCTGCCAGTGCAGCCCAGCGTTTTGGGTGAGTCTGCATCGGTTCTGATGAAAAGCGACTAGTTTAGGCCCAATAACACTGAAATTGACAGAAACACATGAAAATGCATGTACGGTGTGCGCCCTGACCCTGCCAGCGCAGCCGAGCCTTTTGGGTGAGTCTACATTGGTTCTGATGAAAAGCGACTAGTTTAGGCCCAATAACACTGAAATTGACAGAAACACATGAAAATGCATGTACGGTGTGCGCCATGACCCTGCCAGCGCAGCCGAGCCTTTTGGGTGAGTCTGCATCGGTTCTGATGAAAAGCCACTAGTTTGGGCCCAATAACACTGAAATTGACAGAAACACATGAAAATACATGTACGGTGTGCACCGTGACCCTGCCAGCGCAGCCGAGCCTTTTGGGTGAGTCTACATCGGTTCTGATGAAAAGCGACTAGTTTAGGCCCAATAACACAGAAATTGACAGAAACACATGAAAATGCATGTACGGTGTGCGCCGTGACCCTGCCAGCGCAGCCGAGCCTTTTGGGTGAGTCTGCATCGGTTCTGATGAAAAGCCACTAGTTTGGGCCCAATAACACTGAAATTGACAGAAACACATGAAAATGCATGTACGGTGTGCGCCGTGACCCTGCCAGCGCAGCCGAGCCTTTTGGGTGAGTTTGCATCGGTTCTGATGAAAAGCCATTAGTTTGGGCCCAATAACACTGAAATTGACAGAAACACATGAAAATGCATGTACGGTGTGCGCCGTGACCCTGCCAGCGCAGCCGAGCCTTTTGGGTGAGTCTGCATCGGTTCTGATGAAAAGCCACTAGTTTGGGCCCAATAACACTGAAATTGACAGAAAAATATGAAAATGCATGTAACGGTGTGCGCCGTGACCCTGCCAGCGCAGCCGAGCCTTTTGGGTGAGTCTGCATCGGTTCTGATGAAAAGCCACTAGTTTGGGCCCAATAACACTGAAATTGACAGAAACACATGAAAATGCATGTACGGTGTGCGCCGTGACCCTGCCAGCGCAGCCGAGCCTTTTGGGTGAGTCTGCATCGGTTCTGATGAAAAGCCACTAGTTTGGGCCCAATAACACTGAAATTGACAGAAAAATATGAAAATGCATGTAACGGTGTGCGCCGTGACCCTGCCAGCGCAGCCGAGCCTTTAGGGTGAGTCTGCATCGATTCTGATGAAAAGCCACTAGTTTGGGCCCAATAACACTGAAATTGACAGAAATACATGAAAATGCATGTACGGTGTGCGCCGTGACCCTGCCAGCGCAGCCGAGCCTTTTGGGTGAGTCTGCATCGGTTCTGATGAAAAGCGACTAGTTTAGGCCCAATAACACTGAAATTGACAGAAACACATGAAAATGCATGTGCGGTGTGCGCCCTGACCCTGCCAGCGCAGCCGAGCCTTTTGGGTGAGTCTACATCGGTTCTGATGAAAAGCGACTAGTTTAGGCCCAATAACACTGAAATTGACAGAAACACATGAAAATGCATGTACGGTGTGCGCCGTGACCCTGCCAGCGCAGCCGAGCCTTTTGGGTGAGTCTGCATCGGTTCTGATGAAAAGCCACTAGTTTGGGCCCAATAACACTGAAATTGACAGAAACACATGAAAATGCATGTACGGTGTGCGCCGTGACCCTGCCAGCGCAGCCGAGCCTTTTGGGTGAGTTTGCATCGGTTCTGATGAAAAGCCATTAGTTTGGGCCCAATAACACTGAAATTGACAGAAACACATGAAAATGCATGTACGGTGTGCGCCGTGACCCTGCCAGCGCAGCCGAGCCTTTTGGGTGAGTCTGCATCGGTTCTGATGAAAAGCCACTAGTTTGGGCCCAATAACACTGAAATTGACAGAAAAATATGAAAATGCATGTAACGGTGTGCGCCGTGACCCTGCCAGCGCAGCCGAGCCTTTTGGGTGAGTCTGCATCGGTTCTGATGAAAAGCCACTAGTTTGGGCCCAATAACACTGAAATTGACAGAAACACATGAAAATGCATGTACGGTGTGCGCCGTGACCCTGCCAGCGCAGCCGAGCCTTTTGGGTGAGTCTGCATCGGTTCTGATGAAAAGCCACTAGTTTGGGCCCAATAACACTGAAATTGACAGAAAAATATGAAAATGCATGTAACGGTGTGCGCCGTGACCCTGCCAGCGCAGCCGAGCCTTTAGGGTGAGTCTGCATCGATTCTGATGAAAAGCCACTAGTTTGGGCCCAATAACACTGAAATTGACAGAAATACATGAAAATGCATGTACGGTGTGCGCCGTGACCCTGCCAGCGCAGCCGAGCCTTTTGGGTGAGTCTGCATCGGTTCTGATGAAAAGCGACTAGTTTAGGCCCAATAACACTGAAATTGACAGAAACACATGAAAATGCATGTGCGGTGTGCGCCCTGACCCTGCCAGCGCAGCCGAGCCTTTTGGGTGAGTCTACATCGGTTCTGATGAAAAGCGACTAGTTTAGGCCCAATAACACTGAAATTGACAGAAACACATGAAAATGCATGTACGGTGTGCGCCGTGACCCTGCCAGCGCAGCCGAGCCTTTTGGGTGAGTCTGCATCGGTTCTGATGAAAAGCCACTAGTTTGGGCCCAATAACACTGAAATTGACAGAAACACATGAAAATACATGTACGGTGTGCGCCATGACCCTGCCAGCGCAGCCGAGCCTTTTGGGTGAGTCTACATCGGTTCTGATGAAAAGCGACTAGTTTAGGCCCAATAACACAGAAATTGACAGAAACACATGAAAATGCATGTACGGTGTGCGCCGTGACCCTGCCAGCGCAGCCGAGCCTTTTCGGTGAGTCTGCATCGGTTCTGATGAAAAGCCATTAGTTTGGGCCCAATAACACTGAAATTGACAGAAACACATGAAAATGCATGTACGGTGTGCGCCGTGACCCTGCCAGCGCAGCCGAGCCTTTTGGGTGAGTCTGCATCGGTTCTGATGAAAAGCCACTAGTTTGGGCCCAGTAACACTGAAATTGACAGAAAAATATTAAAATGCATGTAACGGTGTGCGCCGTGACCCTGCCAGCGCAGCCGAGCCTTTAGGGTGAGTCTGCATCAATTCTGATGAAAAGCCATTAGTTTGGGCCCAATAACACTGAAATTGACAGAAACACATGAAAATGCATGTATGGTGTGCGCCGTGACCCTGCCAGCGCAGCCGAGCCTTTAGGGTGAGTCTGCATCAATTCTGATGAAAAGCCACTAGTTTGGGCCCAATAACACTGAAATCGACAGAAACACATGAAAATGCATGTACGGTGTGCACCGTGACCCTGCCAGCGCAGCCGAGCCTTTTGGGTGAGTCTGCATCGGTTCTGGTGAAAAGCCACTAGTTTGGGCCCAATAACACTGAAATTGACAGAAACACATGAAAATGCATGTACGGCATGCGCCGTGACCCTGCCAGCGCAGCCGAGCCTTTTGGGTGAGTCTGCATCGGTTCTGGTGAAAAGCCACTAGTTTGGGCCCAATAACACTGAAATTGACAGAAACACATGAAAATGCATGTACGTTGTGCGCCGTGACCCTGCCAGCGCAGCCGAGCCTTTTGGGTGAGTCTGCATCGGTTCTGATGAAAAGCCACTAGTTTGGTCCCAATAACACTGAAATTGACAGAAACACATGAAAATGCATGTACGGTGTGCGCCGTGACCCTGCCAGCGCAGCCGAGCCTTTTGGGTGAGTCTGCATCGGTTCTGATGAAAAGCGACTAGTTTTGTCCCAGTAACACTGAAATTGACAGAAAAACATGAAAATGCATGTAACGGTGTGCGCCGTGACCCTGCCAGCGCAGCCGAGGCTTTAGGGTGAGTCCGCATCGGTTCTGATGAAAAGCGACTAGTTTGGGCCCAATAACACTGAAATTGACAGAAAAATATTAAAATGCATGTAACGGTGTGCGCCGTGACCCTGCCAGCGCAGCCGAGCCTTTAGGGTGAGTCTGCATCAATTCTGATGAAAAGCCATTAGTTTGGGCCCAATAATACTGAAATTGACAGAAACACATGAAAATGCATGTATGGTGTGCGCCGTGACCCTGCCAGCGCAGCCGAGCCTTTAGGGTGAGTCTGCATCAATTCTGATGAAAAGCCACTAGTTTGGGCCCAATAACACTGAAATTGACAGAAACACATGAAAATGCATGTACGGTGTGCACCGTGACCCTGCCAGCGCAGCCGAGCCTTTTGGGTGAGTCTGCATCGGTTCTGGTGAAAAGCCACTAGTTTGGGCCCAATAACACTGAAATTGACAGAAACACATGAAAATGCATGTACGGCATGCGCCGTGACCCTGCCAGCGCAGCCGAGCCTTTTGGGTGAGTCTGCATCGGTTCTGGTGAAAAGCCACTAGTTTGGGCCCAATAACACTGAAATTGACAGAAACACATGAAAATGCATGTAACAGTGTGCGCCGTGACCCTGCCAGCGCAGCCGAGCCTTTTGGGTGAGTCTGCATCGGTTCTGATGAAAAGCGACTAGTTTAGGCCCAATAACACTGAAATTGACAGAAAAAGATGAAAATGCATGTACGGTGTGCGCCGTGACCCTGCCAGCGCAGCCGAGCCTTTTGGGTGAGTCTGCATCAGTTCTGATGAAAAGCGACTAGTTTTGTCCCAGTAACACTGAAATTGACAGAAAAACATGAAAATGCATGTAACGGTGTGCGCCGTGACCCTGCCAGCGCAGCCGAGGCTTTAGGGTGAGTCCGCATCGGTTCTGATGAAAAGCGACTAGTTTGGGCCCAATAACACTGAAATTGACAGAAACACATGAAAATGCATGTACGGTGTGCGCCGTGACCCTGCCAGCGCAGCCGAGCCTTTTGGGTGAGTCTGCATCGGTTCTGATGAAAAGCCACTAGTTTGGGCCCAATAACACTGAAATTGACAGAAACACATGAAAATGCATGTACGGTGTGCGCCGTGACCCTGCCAGCGCAGCCGAGCCTTTTGGGTGAGTCTGCATCGGTTCTGATGAAAAGTCACTAGTTTGGGCCCAATAACACTGAAATTGACAGAAACACATGAAAATGCATGTGACGGTGTGCGCCGTGACCCTGCCAGCGCAGCCGAGGCTTTAGGGTGAGTCTGCATCGGTTCTGATGAAAAGCGACTAGTTTGGGCCCAATAACACTGAAATTGACAGAAACACATGAAAATGCATGTACGGTGTGCGCCGTGACCCTGCCAGCGCAGCCGAGCCTTTTGGGTGAGTCTGCATCGGTTCTGATGAAAAGCCACTAGTTTGGGCCCAATAACACTGAAATTGACAGAAACACATGAAAAATGCATGTGCGGTGCGTGCCGGGACTCTGCCAGTGCAGCCCAGCGTTTTGGGTGAGTCTGCATCGATTCTGATGAAGAGCCACTAGTTTGGGCCCGAAAACACTGAAATTGACAGAAACACATGAAAAATGCATGTGCGGTGCGTGCCGGGACTCTGCCAGTGCAGCCCAGCGTTTTGGGTGAGTCTGCATCGATTCTGATGAAAAGCCACTAGTTTGGGCCCGAAAACACTGAAATTGACAGAAACACATGAAAAATGCATGTGCGGTGCGTGCCGGGACCCTGCCAGTGCAGCCCAGCGTTTTGGGTGAGTCTGCATCGGTTCTGATGAAAAGCGACTAGTTTAGGCCCAATAACACTGAAATTGACAGAAACACATGAAAATGCATGTACGGTGTGCGCCCTGACCCTGCCAGCGCAGCCGAGCCTTTTGGGTGAGTCTACATTGGTTCTGATGAAAAGCGACTAGTTTAGGCTCAATAACACTGAAATTGACAGAAACACATGAAAATGCATGTACGGTGTGCGCCATGACCCTGCCAGCGCAGCCGAGCCTTTTGGGTGAGTCTGCATCGGTTCTGATGAAAAGCCACTAGTTTGGGCCCAATAACACTGAAATTGACAGAAACACATGAAAATACATGTACGGTGTGCACCGTGACCCTGCCAGCGCAGCCGAGCCTTTTGGGTGAGTCTACATCGGTTCTGATGAAAAGCGACTAGTTTAGGCCCAATAACACAGAAATTGACAGAAACACATGAAAATGCATGTATGGTGTGCGCCGTGACCCTGCCAGCGCAGCCGAGCCTTTTGGGTGAGTCTGCATCGGTTCTGATGAAAAGCCACTAGTTTGGGCCCAATAACACTGAAATTGACAGAAACACATGAAAATGCATGTACGGTGTGCGCCGTGACCCTGCCAGCGCAGCCGAGCCTTTATGGTGAGTTTGCATCGGTTCTGATGAAAAGCCATTAGTTTGGGCCCAATAACACTGAAATTGACAGAAACACATGAAAATGCATGTACGGTGTGCGCCGTGACCCTGCCAGCGCAGCCGAGCCTTTTGGGTGAGTCTGCATCGGTTCTGATGAAAAGCCACTAGTTTGGGCCCAATAACACTGAAATTGACAGAAAAATATGAAAATGCATGTAACGGTGTGCGCCGTGACCCTGCCAGCGCAGCCGAGCCTTTTGGGTGAGTCTGCATCGGTTCTGATGAAAAGCCACTAGTTTGGGCCCAATAACACTGAAATTGACAGAAACACATGAAAATGCATGTACGGTGTGCGCCGTGACCCTGCCAGCGCAGCCGAGCCTTTTGGGTGAGTCTGCATCGGTTCTGATGAAAAGCCACTAGTTTGGGCCCAATAACACTGAAATTGACAGAAAAATATGAAAATGCATGTAACGGTGTGCGCCGTGACCCTGCCAGCGCAGCCGAGCCTTTAGGGTGAGTCTGCATCGATTCTGATGAAAAGCCACTAGTTTGGGCCCAATAACACTGAAATTGACAGAAATACATGAAAATGCATGTACGGTGTGCGCCGTGACCCTGCCAGCGCAGCCGAGCCTTTTGGGTGAGTCTGCATCGGTTCTGATGAAAAGCGACTAGTTTAGGCCCAATAACACTGAAATTGACAGAAACACATGAAAATGCATGTGCGGTGTGCGCCCTGACCCTGCCAGCGCAGCCGAGCCTTTTGGGTGAGTCTACATCGGTTCTGATGAAAAGCGACTAGTTTAGGCCCAATAACACTGAAATTGACAGAAACACATGAAAATGCATGTACGGTGTGCGCCGTGACCCTGCCAGCGCAGCCGAGCCTTTTGGGTGAGTCTGCATCGGTTCTGATGAAAAGCCACTAGTTTGGGCCCAATAACACTGAAATTGACAGAAACACATGAAAATACATGTACGGTGTGCGCCGTGACCCTGCCAGCGCAGCCGAGCCTTTTGGGTGAGTCTACATCGGTTCTGATGAAAAGCGACTAGTTTAGGCCCAATAACACAGAAATTGACAGAAACACATGAAAATGCATGTACGGTGTGCGCCGTGACCCTGCCAGCGCAGCCGAGCCTTTTGGGTGAGTCTGCATCGGTTCTGATGAAAAGCCATTAGTTTGGGCCCAATAACACTGAAATTGACAGAAACACATGAAAATGCATGTACGGTGTGCGCCGTGACCCTGCCAGCGCAGCCGAGCCTTTTGGGTGAGTCTGCATCGGTTCTGATGAAAAGCCACTAGTTTGGGCCCAGTAACACTGAAATTGACAGAAAAATATTAAAATGCATGTAACGGTGTGCGCCGTGACCCTGCCAGCGCAGCCGAGCCTTTAGGGTGAGTCTGCATCAATTCTGATGAAAAGCCATTAGTTTGGGCCCAATAACACTGAAATTGACAGAAACACATGAAAATGCATGTATGGTGTGCGCCGTGACCCTGCCAGCGCAGCCGAGCCTTTAGGGTGAGTCTGCATCAATTCTGATGAAAAGCCACTAGTTTGGGCCCAATAACACTGAAATCGACAGAAACACATGAAAATGCATGTACGGTGTGCACCGTGACCCTGCCAGCGCAGCCGAGCCTTTTGGGTGAGTCTGCATCGGTTCTGGTGAAAAGCCACTAGTTTGGGCCCAATAACACTGAAATTGACAGAAACACATGAAAATGCATGTACGGCATGCGCCGTGACCCTGCCAGCGCAGCCGAGCCTTTTGGGTGAGTCTGCATCGGTTCTGGTGAAAAGCCACTAGTTTGGGCCCAATAACACTGAAATTGACAGAAACACATGAAAATGCATGTAACAGTGTGCGCCGTGACCCTGCCAGCGCAGCCGAGCCTTTTGGGTGAGTCTGCATCGGTTCTGATGAAAAGCGACTAGTTTAGGCCCAATAACACTGAAATTGACAGAAAAAGATGAAAATGCATGTACGGTGTGCGCCGTGACCCTGCCAGCGCAGCCGAGCCTTTTGGGTGAGTCTGCATCAGTTCTGATGAAAAGCGACTAGTTTTGTCCCAGTAACACTGAAATTGACAGAAAAACATGAAAATGCATGTAACGGTGTGCGCCGTGACCCTGCCAGCGCAGCCGAGGCTTTAGGGTGAGTCCACATCGGTTCTGATGAAAAGCGACTAGTTTGGGCCCAATAACACTGAAATTGACAGAAACACATGAAAATGCATGTACGGTGTGCGCCGTGACCCTGCCAGCGCAGCCGAGCCTTTTGGGTGAGTCTGCATCGGTTCTGATGAAAAGCCACTAGTTTGGGCCCAATAACACTGAAATTGACAGAAACACATGAAAATGCATGTACGGTGTGCGCCGTGACCCTGCCAGCGCAGCCGAGCCTTTTGGGTGAGTCTGCATCGGTTCTGATGAAAAGTCACTAGTTTGGGCCCAATAACACTGAAATTGACAGAAACACATGAAAATGCATGTAACGGTGTGCGCCATGACCCTGCCAGCGCAGCCGAGGCTTTAGGGTGAGTCTGCATCGGTTCTGATGAAAAGCGACTAGTTTGGGCCCAATAACACTGAAATTGACAGAAACACATGAAAATGCATGTACGGTGTGCGCCGTGACCCTGCCAGCGCAGCCGAGCCTTTTGGGTGAGTCTGCATCGGTTCTGATGAAAAGCCACTAGTTTGGGCCCAATAACACTGAAATTGACAGAAACACATGAAAATGCATGTACGGTGTGCGCCGTGACCCTGCCAGCGCAGCCGAGCCTTTTGGGTGAGTCTGCATTGGTTCTGATGAAAAGCGACTAGTTTGGGTCCAATAACACTGAAATTGACAGAAACACATGAAAATGCATGTATGGTGTGCGCCGTGACCCTGCCAGCGCAGCCGAGCCTTTAGGGTGAGTCTGCATCAATTCTGATGAAAAGCCACTAGTTTGGGCCCAATAACACTGAAATCGACAGAAACACATGAAAATGCATGTACGGTGTGCACCGTGACCCTGCCAGCGCAGCCGAGCCTTTTGGGTGAGTCTGCATCGGTTCTGGTGAAAAGCCACTAGTTTGGGCCCAATAACACTGAAATTGACAGAAACACATGAAAATGCATGTACGGCATGCGCCGTGACCCTGCCAGCGCAGCCGAGCCTTTTGGGTGAGTCTGCATCGGTTCTGGTGAAAAGCCACTAGTTTGGGCCCAATAACACTGAAATTGACAGAAACACATGAAAATGCATGTAACAGTGTGCGCCGTGACCCTGCCAGCGCAGCCGAGCCTTTTGGGTGAGTCTGCATCGGTTCTGATGAAAAGCGACTAGTTTAGGCCCAATAACACTGAAATTGACAGAAAAAGATGAAAATGCATGTACGGTGTGCGCCGTGACCCTGCCAGCGCAGCCGAGCCTTTTGGGTGAGTCTGCATCAGTTCTGATGAAAAGCGACTAGTTTTGTCCCAGTAACACTGAAATTGACAGAAAAACATGAAAATGCATGTAACGGTGTGCGCCGTGACCCTGCCAGCGCAGCCGAGGCTTTAGGGTGAGTCCACATCGGTTCTGATGAAAAGCGACTAGTTTGGGCCCAATAACACTGAAATTGACAGAAACACATGAAAATGCATGTACGGTGTGCGCCGTGACCCTGCCAGCGCAGCCGAGCCTTTTGGGTGAGTCTGCATCGGTTCTGATGAAAAGCCACTAGTTTGGGCCCAATAACACTGAAATTGACAGAAACACATGAAAATGCATGTACGGTGTGCGCCGTGACCCTGCCAGCGCAGCCGAGCCTTTTGGGTGAGTCTGCATCGGTTCTGATGAAAAGTCACTAGTTTGGGCCCAATAACACTGAAATTGACAGAAAAACATGAAAATGCATGTAACGGTGTGCGCCATGACCCTGCCAGCGCAGCCGAGGCTTTAGGGTGAGTCTGCATCGGTTCTGATGAAAAGCGACTAGTTTGGGCCCAATAACACTGAAATTGACAGAAACACATGAAAATGCATGTACGGTGTGCGCCGTGACCCTGCCAGCGCAGCCGAGCCTTTTGGGTGAGTCTGCATCGGTTCTGATGAAAAGCCACTAGTTTGGGCCCAATAACACTGAAATTGACAGAAACACATGAAAATGCATGTACGGTGTGCGCCGTGACCCTGCCAGCGCAGCCGAGCCTTTTGGGTGAGTCTGCATTGGTTCTGATGAAAAGCGACTAGTTTGGGTCCAATAACACTGAAATTGACAGAAACACATGAAAATGCATGTACGGTGTGCGCCGTGACCCTGCCAGCGCAACTGAGCCTTTTGGGTGAGTCTGCATCGGTTCTGATGAAAAGCCACTAGTTTGGGCCCAATAACACTGAAATTGACAGAAATACATGAAAATGCATGTACGGTGTGCGCCGTGACCCTGCCAGCGCAGCCGAGCCTTTTGGGTGAGTCTGCATCGGTTCTGATGAAAAGCCACTAGTTTAGGCCCAATAACACTGAAATTGACAGAAACACATGAAAATGCATGTACGGTGTGCGCCCTGACCCTGCCAGCGCAGCCGAGCCTTTTGGGTGAGTCTGCATCAGTTCTGATGAAAAGCGACTAGTTTAGGCCCAATAACACTGAAATTGACAGAAACACATGAAAATGCATGTACGGTGTGCGCCGTGACCCTGCCAGCGCAGCCGAGCCTTTTGGGTGAGTCTGCATCGGTTCTGATGAAAAGCCACTAGTTTGGGCCCAATAACACTGAAATTGACAGAAACACATGAAAATACATGTACGGTGTGCGCCGTGACCCTGCCAGCGCAGCCGAGCCTTTTGGGTGAGTCTACATCGGTTCTGATGAAAAGCGACTAGTTTAGGCCCAATAACACAGAAATTGACAGAAACACATGAAAATGCATGTACGGTGTGCGCCGTGACCCTGCCAGCGCAGCCGAGCCTTTTGGGTGAGTCTGCATCGGTTCTGATGAAAAGCCACTAGTTTGGTCCCAATAACACTGAAATTGACAGAAACACATGAAAATGCATGTACGGTGTGCGCCGTGACCCTGCCAGCGCAGCCGAGCCTTTTGGGTGAGTCTGCATCGGTTCTGATGAAAAGCCATTAGTTTGGGCCCAATAACACTGAAATTGACAGAAACACATGAAAATGCATGTACGGTGTGCGCCGTGACCCTGCCAGCGCAGCCGAGCCTTTTGGGAGAGTCTGCATCGGTTCTGATGAAAAGCCACTAGTTTGGGCCCAGTAACACTGAAATTGACAGAAAAATATTAAAATGCATGTAACGGTGTGCGCCGTGACCCTGCCAGCGCAGCCGAGCCTTTAGGGTGAGTCTGCATCAATTCTGATGAAAAGCCATTAGTTTGGGCCCAATAACACTGAAATTGACAGAAACACATGAAAATGCATGTATGGTGTGCGCCGTGACCCTGCCAGCGCAGCCGAGCCTTTAGGGTGAGTCTGCATCAATTCTGATGAAAAGCCACTAGTTTGGGCCCAATAACACTGAAATTGACAGAAACACATGAAAATGCATGTACGGTGTGCACCGTGACCCTGCCAGCGCAGCCGAGCCTTTTGGGTGAGTCTGCATTGGTTCTGATGAAAAGCGACTAGTTTGGGTCCAATAACACTGAAATTGACAGAAACACATGAAAATGCATGTACGGTGTGCGCCGTGACCCTGCCAGCGCAACTGAGCCTTTTGGGTGAGTCTGCATCGGTTCTGATGAAAAGCCACTAGTTTGGGCCCAATAACACTGAAATTGACAGAAATACATGAAAATGCATGTACGGTGTGCGCCGTGACCCTGCCAGCGCAGCCGAGCCTTTTGGGTGAGTCTGCATCGGTTCTGATGAAAAGCCACTAGTTTAGGCCCAATAACACTGAAATTGACAGAAACACATGAAAATGCATGTACGGTGTGCGCCCTGACCCTGCCAGCGCAGCCGAGCCTTTTGGGTGAGTCTGCATCGGTTCTGATGAAAAGCGACTAGTTTAGGCCCAATAACACTGAAATTGACAGAAACACATGAAAATGCATGTACGGTGTGCGCCGTGACCCTGCCAGCGCAGCCGAGCCTTTTGGGTGAGTCTGCATCGGTTCTGATGAAAAGCCACTAGTTTGGGCCCAATAACACTGAAATTGACAGAAACACATGAAAATACATGTACGGTGTGCGCCGTGACCCTGCCAGCGCAGCCGAGCCTTTTGGGTGAGTCTACATCGGTTCTGATGAAAAGCGACTAGTTTAGGCCCAATAACACAGAAATTGACAGAAACACATGAAAATGCATGTACGGTGTGCGCCGTGACCCTGCCAGCGCAGCCGAGCCTTTTGGGTGAGTCTGCATCGGTTCTGATGAAAAGCCACTAGTTTGGTCCCAATAACACTGAAATTGACAGAAACACATGAAAATGCATGTACGGTGTGCGCCGTGACCCTGCCAGCGCAGCCGAGCCTTTAGGGTGAGTCTGCATCAATTCTGATGAAAAGCCATTAGTTTGGGCCCAATAACACTGAAATTGACAGAAACACATGAAAATGCATGTATGGTGTGCGCCGTGACCCTGCCAGCGCAGCCGAGCCTTTAGGGTGAGTCTGCATCAATTCTGATGAAAAGCCACTAGTTTGGGCCCAATAACACTGAAATTGACAGAAACACATGAAAATGCATGTATGGTGTGCGCCGTGACCCTGCCAGCGCAGCCGAGCCTTTAGGGTGAGTCTGCATCAATTCTGATGAAAAGCCACTAGTTTGGGCCCAATAACACTGAAATTGACAGAAACACATGAAAATGCATGTACGGTGTGCACCGTGACCCTGCCAGCGCAGCCGAGCCTTTTGGGTGAGTCTGCATTGGTTCTGATGAAAAGCGACTAGTTTGGGCCCAATAACACTGAAATTGACAGAAACACATGAAAATGCATGTACGGTGTGCGCCGTGACCCTGCCAGCGCAGCCGAGCCTTTTGGGTGAGTCTGCATCGGTTCTGATGAAAAGCGACTAGTTTAGGCCCAATAACACTGAAATTGACAGAAACACATGAAAATGCATGTAACAGTGTGCGCCGTGACCCTGCCAGCGCAGCCGAGCCTTTTGGGTGAGTCTGCATCGGTTCTGGTGAAAAGCCACTAGTTTGGGCCCAATAACACTGAAATTGACAGAAACACATGAAAGTGCATGTACGGCATGCGCCGTGACCCTGCCAGCGCAGCCGAGCCTTTTGGGTGAGTCTGCATCGGTTCTGATGAAAAGCCATTAGTTTGGGCCCAATAACACTGAAATTGACAGAAACACATGAAAATGCATGTATGGTGTGCGCCGTGACCTTGCCAGCGCAGCCGAGCCTTTTGAGTGAGTCTGCATCGGTTCTGATGAAAAGCCATTAGTTTGGGCCCAATAACACTGAAATTGACAGAAACACATGAAAAATGCATGTGCGGTGCGTGCCTGGACTCTGCCAGTGCAGCCCAGCGTTTTGGGTGAGTCTGCATCGATTCTGATGAAAAGCCACTAGTTTGGGCCCGAAAACACTGAAATTGACAGAAACACATGAAAAATGCATGTGCGGTGCGTGCCGGGACTCTGCCAGTGCAGCCCAGCGTTTTGGGTGAGTCTGCATCGATTCTGATGAAAAGCCACTAGTTTGGGCCCGAAAACACTGAAATTGACAGAAACACATGAAAAATGCATGTGCGGTGCGTGCCGGGACTCTGCCAGTGCAGCCCAGCGTTTTGGGTGAGTCTGCATCGATTCTGATGAAAAGCCACTAGTTTGGGCCCGAAAACACTGAAATTGACAGAAACACATGAAAAATGCATGTGCGGTGCGTGCCGGGACTGTGCCAGTGCAGCCCAGCGTTTTGGGTGAGTCTGCATCGATTCTGATGAAAAGCCACTAGTTTGGGCCCGAAAACACTGAAATTGACAGAAACACATGAAAATGCATGTACGGTGTGCGCCGTGACCCTGCCAGCGCAGCCGAGCCTTTTGGGTGAGTCTGCATCGGTTCTGATGAAAAGCCACTAGTTTGGGCCCAATAACACTGAAATTGACAGAAACACATGAAAATGCATGTACGGTGTGCGCCGTGACCCTGCCAGCGCAGCCGAGCCTTTTGGGTGAGTCTGCATCAGTTCTGATGAAAAGCCATTAGTTTGGGCCCAATAACACTGAAATTGACAGAAACACATGAAAATGCATGTACGGTGTGCGCCGTGACCCTGCCAGCGCAGCCGAGCCTTTTGGGTGAGTCTGCATCGGTTCTGATGAAAAGCCACTAGTTTGGGCCCAATAACACTGAAATTGACAGAAAAATATGAAAATGCATGTAACGGTGTGCGCCGTGACCCTGCCAGCGCAGCCGAGCCTTTAGGGTGAGTCTGCATCAATTCTGATGAAAAGCCATTAGTTTGGGCCCAATAACACTGAAATTGACAGAAACACATGAAAATGCATGTATGGTGTGCGCCGTGACCTTGCCAGCGCAGCCGAGCCTTTTGAGTGAGTCTGCATCGGTTCTGATGAAAAGCCATTAGTTTGGGCCCGAAAACACTGAAATTGACAGAAACACATGAAAAATGCATGTGCGGTGCGTGCCGGGACTCTGCCAGTGCAGCCCAGCGTTTTGGGTGAGTCTGCATCGATTCTGATGAAAAGCCACTAGTTTGGGCCCGAAAACACTGAAATTGACAGAAACACATGAAAATGCATGTGCGGTGCGTGCCGGGACTCTGCCAGTGCAGCCCAGCGTTTTGGGTGAGTCTGCATCGATTCTGATGAAAAGCCACTAGTTTGGGCCCGAAAACACTGAAATTGACAGAAACACATGAAAAATGCATGTGCGGTGCGTGCCGGGACTCTGCCAGTGCAGCCCAGCGTTTTGGGTGAGTCTGCATCGGTTCTGATGAAAAGCCACTAGTTTAGGCCCAATAACACTGAAATTGACAGAAACACATGAAAATACATGTACAGTGTGCGCCGTGACCCTGCCAGCACAGCCGAGCCTTTTGGGTGAGTCTACATCGGTTCTGATGAAAAGCCACTAGTTTGGGCCCGAAAACACTGAAATTGACAGAAACACATGAAAAATGCATGTGCGGTGCGTGCCGGGACTCTGCCAGTGCAGCCCAGCGTTTTGGGTGAGTCTGCATCGATTCTGATGAAAAGCCACTAGTTTGGGCCCGAAAACACTGAAATTGACAGAAACACATGAAAAATGCATGTACGGTGCGTGCCGGGACGCTGCCAGTGCAGCCCAGCGTTTTGGGTGAGTCTGCATCGATTCTGATGAAGAGCCACTAGTTTGGGCCCGAAAACACTGAAATTGACAGAAACACATGAAAAATGCATGTGCGGTGCGTGCCGGGACTCTGCCAGTGCAGCCCAGCGTTTTGGGTGAGTCTGCATCGATTCTGATGAAAAGCCACTAGTTTGGGCCCGAAAACACTGAAATTGACAGAAACACATGAAAATGCATGTACGGTGTGCGCCCTGACCCTGCCAGCGCAGCCGAGCCTTTTGGGTGAGTCTACATTGGTTCTGATGAAAAGCGACTAGTTTAGGCCCAATAACACTGAAATTGACAGAAACACATGAAAATGCATGTACGGCATGCGCCGTGACCCTGCCAGCGCAGCCGAGCCTTTTGGGTGAGTCTGCATCGGTTCTGATGAAAAGCCATTAGTGTGGGCCCAATAACACTGAAATTGACAGAAACACATGAAAAATGCATGTGCGGTGCGTGCCGGGACTCTGCCAGTGCAGCCCAGCGTTTTGGGTGAGTCTGCATCGATTCTGATGAAAAGCCACTAGTTTGGGCCCGAAAACACTGAAATTGACAGAAACACATGAAAAATGCATGTACGGTGCGTGCCGGGACTCTGCCAGTGCAGCCCAGCGTTTTGGGTGAGTCTGCATCGATTCTGATGAAGAGCCACTAGTTTGGGCCCGAAAACACTGAAATTGACAGAAACACATGAAAAATGCATGTGCGGTGCGTGCCGGGACTCTGCCAGTGCAGCCCAGCGTTTTGGGTGAGTCTGCATCGATTCTGATGAAAAGCTACTAGTTTGGGCCCGAAAACACTGAAATTGACAGAAACACATGAAAATGCATGTACGGTGTGCGCCCTGACCCTACCAGCGCAGCCGAGCCTTTTGGGTGAGTCTACATTGGTTCTGATGAAAAGCGAGTAGTTTAGGCCCAATAACACTGAAATTGACAGAAACACATGAAAATGCATGTACGTTGTGCGCCGTGACCCTGCCAGCGCAGCCGAGCCTTTTGGGTGAGTCTGCATCGGTTCTGATGAAAAGCCACTAGTTTGGGCCCAATAACACTGAAATTGACAGAAAAATATGAAAATGCATGTAACGGTGTGCGCCGTGACCCTGCCAGTGCAGCCGAGCCTTTAGGGTGAGTCTGCATCAATTCTGATGAAAAGCCATTAGTTTGGGCCCAATAACACTGAAATTGACAGAAACACATGAAAATGCATGTATGGTGTGCGCCGTGACCCTGCCAGCGCAGCCGAGCCTTTTGAGTGAGTCTGCATCGGTTCTGATGAAAAGCCACTAGTTAGGGCCCAATAACACTGAAATTGACAGAAACACATGAAAATGCATGTACGGTGTGCACCGTGACCCTGCCAGCGCAGCCGAGCCTTTTGGGTGAGTCTGCATCGGTTCTGGTGAAAAGCCACTAGTTTGGGCCCAATAACACTGAAATTGACAGAAGCACATGAAAATGCATGTACGGCATGCTCCGTGACCCTGCCAGCGCAGCCGAGCCTTTTGGGTGAGTCTGCATCGGTTCTGATGAAAAGCCATTAGTTTGGGCCCAATAACACTGAAATTGACAGAAACACATGAAAAATGCATGTGCGGTGCGTGCCGGGACTCTGCCAGTGCAGCCCAGCGTTTTGGGTGAGTCTGCATCGATTCTGATGAAAAGCCACTAGTTTGGGCCTGAAAACACTGAAATTGACAGAAACACATGAAAAATGCATGTACGGTGTGCGCCCTGACCCTGCCAGCGCAGCCGAGCCTTTTGGGTGAGTCTACATTGGTTCTGATGAAAAGCGACTAGTTTAGGCCCAATAACACTGAAATTGACAGAAACACATGAAAATGCATGTACGTTGTGCGTCATGACCCTGCCAGCGCAGCCGAGCCTTTTGGGTGAGTCTGCATCGGTTCTGATGAAAAGCCACTAGTTTGGGCCCAATAACACTGAAGTTGACAGAAACACATGAAAATACATGTACGGTGTGCGCCGTGACCCTGCCAGCGCAGCCGAGCCTTTTGAGTGAGTCTACATCGGTTCTGATGAAAAGCGACTAGTTTAGGCCCAATAACACAGAAATTGACAGAAACACATGAAAAATGCATGTGCGGTGCGTGCCGGGACTCTGCCAGTGCAGCCCAGCGTTTTGGGTGAGTCTGCATCGATTCTGATGAAAAGCCACTAGTTTGGGCCCGAAAACACTGAAATTGACAGAAACACATGAAAAATGCATGTGCGGTGCGTGCCGGGACTCTGCCAGTGCAGCCCAGCGTTTTGGTTGAGTCTGCATCGGTTCTGATGAAAAGCGACTAGTTTAGGCCCAATAACACTGAAATTGACAGAAACACATGAAAATGCATGTACGGTGTGCGCCCTGACCCTGCCAGCGCAGCCGAGCCTTTTGGGTGAGTCTACATTGGTTCTGATGAAAAGCGACTAGTTTAGGCCCAATAACACTGAAATTGACAGAAACACATGAAAATGCATGTACGTTGTGCGCCATGACCCTGCCAGCGCAGCCGAGCCTTTTGGGTGAGTCTGCATCGGTTCTGATGAAAAGCCACTAGTTTGGGCCCAATAACACTGAAATTGACAGAAACACATGAAAATACATGTACGGTGTGCGCCGTGACCCTGCCAGCGCAGCCGAGCCTTTTGGGTGAGTCTACATCGGTTCTGATGAAAAGCGACTAGTTTAGGCCCAATAACACAGAAATTGACAGAAACACATGAAAATGCATGTACGGTGTGCGCCGTGACCCTGCCAGCGCAGCCGAGCCTTTTGGGTGAGTCTGCATCGGTTCTGATGAAAAGCCACTAGTTTGGGCCCAATAACACTGAAATTGACAGAAAAATATGAAAATGCATGTAACGGTGTGCGCCGTGACCCTGCCAGCGCAGCCGAGCCTTTAGGGTGAGTCTGCATCAATTCTGATGAAAAGCCATTAGTTTGGGCCAAATAACACTGAAATTGACAGAAACACATGAAAATGCATGTATGGTGTGCGCCGTGACCCTGCCAGCGCAGCCGAGCCTTTTGAGTGAGTCTGCATCGGTTCTGATGAAAAGCCACTAGTTTGGGCCCAATAACACTGAAATTGACAGAAACACATGAAAATGCATGTAACGGTGTGCGCCGTGACCCTGCCAGCGCAGCCGAGCCTTTAGGGTGAGTCTGCATCAATTCTGATGAAAAGCCACTAGTTTGGGGCCGAAAACACTGAAATTGACAGAAACACATGAAAAATGCATGTGCGGTGCGTGCCGGGACTCTGCCAGTGCAGCCCAGCGTTTTGGGTGAGTCTGCATCGATCCTGATGAAAAGCCACTAGTTTGGGCCCGAAAACACTGAAATTGACAGAAACACATGAAAAATGCATGTGCGGTGCGTGCCGGGACTCTGCCAGTGCAGCCCAGCGTTTTGGGTGAGTCTGCATCGATTCTGATGAAAAGCCACTAGTTTGGGCCCGAAAACACTGAAATTGACAGAAACACATGAAAAATGCATGTGCGGTGCGTGCCGGGACTCTGCCAGTGCAGCCCAGCGTTTTGGGTGAGTCTGCATCGATTCTGATGAAAAGCCACTAGTTTGGGCCCGAAAACACTGAAATTGACAGAAACACATGAAAAATGCATGTGCGGTGCGTGCCGGGACTCTGCCAGTGCAGCCCAGCGTTTTGGGTGAGTCTGCATCGATTCTGATGAAGAGCCACTAGTTTGGGCCCGAAAACACTGAAATTGACAGAAACACATGAAAAATGCATGTGCGGTGCGTGCCGGGACTCTGCCAGTGCAGCCCAGCGTTTTGGGTGAGTCTGCATCGATTCTGATGAAAAGCCACTAGTTTGGGCCCGAAAACACTGAAATTGACAGAAACACATGAAAAATGCATGTGCGGTGCGTGCCGGGACTCTGCCAGTGCAGCCCAGCGTTTTGGGTGAGTCTGCATCGATTCTGATGAAAAGCCACTAGTTTGGGCCCGAAAACACTGAAATTGACAGAAACACATGAAAAATGCATGTGCGGTGCGTGCCGGGACTCTGCCAGTGCAGCCCAGCGTTTTGGGTGAGTCTGCATCGATTCTGATGAAAAGCCACTAGTTTGGGCCCGAAAACACTGAAATTGACAGAAACACATGAAAAATGCATGTGCGGTGCGTGCCGGGACTCTGCCAGTGCAGCCCAGCGTTTTGGGTGAGTCTGCATCGATTCTGATGAAGAGCCACTAGTTTGGGCCCGAAAACACTGAAATTGACAGAAACACATGAAAAATGCATGTGCGGTGCGTGCCGGGACTCTGCCAGTGCAGCCCAGCGTTTTGGGTGAGTCTGCATCGATTCTGATGAAAAGCGACTAGTTTAGGCCCACTAACACTGAAATTGACAGAAACACATGAAAATGCATGTACGGTGTGCGCCCTGACCCTGCCAGCGCAGCCGAGCCTTTTGGGTGAGTCTACATTGGTTCTGATGAAAAGCGACTAGTTTAGGCCCAATAACACTGAAATTGACAGAAACACATGAAAATGCATGTACGTTGTGCGCCATGACCCTGCCAGCGCAGCCGAGCCTTTTGGGTGAGTCTGCATCGGTTCTGATGAAAAGCCACTAGTTTGGGCCCAATAACACTGAAATTGACAGAAACACATGAAAATACATGTACGGTGTGCGCCGTGACCCTGCCAGCGCAGCCGAGCCTTTTGGGTGAGTCTACATCGGTTCTGATGAAAAGCGACTAGTTTAGGCCCAATAACACAGAAATTGACAGAAACACATGAAAATGCATGTACGGTGTGCGCCGTGACCCTGCCAGCGCAGCCGAGCCTTTTGGGTGAGTCTGCATCGGTTCTGATGAAAAGCCACTAGTTTGGGCCCAATAACACTGAAATTGACAGAAAAATATGAAAATGCATGTAACGGTGTGCGCCGTGACCCTGCCAGCGCAGCCGAGCCTTTAGGGTGAGTCTGCATCAATTCTGATGAAAAGCCATTAGTTTGGGCCAAATAACACTGAAATTGACAGAAACACATGAAAATGCATGTATGGTGTGCGCCGTGACCCTGCCAGCGCAGCCGAGCCTTTTGAGTGAGTCTGCATCGGATCTGATGAAAAGCCACTAGTTTGGGCCCAATAACACTGAAATTGACAGAAACACATGAAAAATGCATGTGCGGTGCGTGCCGGGACTCTGCCAGTGCAGCCCAGCGTTTTGGGTGAGTCTGCATCGATCCTGATGAAAAGCCACTAGTTTGGGCCCGAAAACACTGAAATTGACAGAAACACATGAAAAATGCATGTGCGGTGCGTGCCGGGACTCTGCCAGTGCAGCCCAGCGTTTTGGGTGAGTCTGCATCGATCCTGATGAAAAGCCACTAGTTTGGGCCCGAAAACACTGAAATTGACAGAAACACATGAAAAATGCATGTGCGGTGCGTGCCGGGACTCTGCCAGTGCAGCCCAGCGTTTTGGGTGAGTCTGCATCGATTCTGATGAAAAGCCACTAGTTTGGGCCCGAAAACACTGAAATTGACAGAAACACATGAAAAATGCATGTGCGGTGCGTGCCGGGACTCTGCCAGTGCAGCCCAGCGTTTTGGGTGAGTCTGCATCGATTCTGATGAAAAGCCACTAGTTTGGGCCCGAAAACACTGAAATTGACAGAAACACATGAAAAATGCATGTGCGGTGCGTGCCGGGACTCTGCCAGTGCAGCCCAGCGTTTTGGGTGAGTCTGCATCGATTCTGATGAAGAGCCACTAGTTTGGGCCCGAAAACACTGAAATTGACAGAAACACATGAAAAATGCATGTGCGGTGCGTGCCGGGACTCTGCCAGTGCAGCCCAGCGTTTTGGGTGAGTCTGCATCGATTCTGATGAAAAGCCACTAGTTTGGGCCCGAAAACACTGAAATTGACAGAAACACATGAAAAATGCATGTGCGGTGCGTGCCGGGACTCTGCCAGTGCAGCCCAGCGTTTTGGGTGAGTCTGCATCGATTCTGATGAAAAGCCACTAGTTTGGGCCGAAAACACTGAAATTGACAGAAACACATGAAAAATGCATGTGCGGTGCGTGCCGGGACTCTGCCAGTGCAGCCCAGCGTTTTGGGTGAGTCTGCATCGATTCTGATGAAAAGCCACTAGTTTGGGCCCGAAAACACTGAAATTGACAGAAACACATGAAAAATGCATGTGCGGTGCGTGCCGGGACTCTGCCAGTGCAGCCCAGCGTTTTGGGTGAGTCTGCATCGATTCTGATGAAGAGCCACTAGTTTGGGCCCGAAAACACTGAAATTGACAGAAACACATGAAAAATGCATGTGCGGTGCGTGCCGGGACTCTGCCAGTGCAGCCCAGCGTTTTGGGTGAGTCTGCATCGATTCTGATGAAAAGCGACTAGTTTAGGCCCACTAACACTGAAATTGACAGAAACACATGAAAATGCATGTACGGTGTGCGCCCTGACCCTGCCAGCGCAGCCGAGCCTTTTGGGTGAGTCTACATTGGTTCTGATGAAAAGCGACTAGTTTAGGCCCAATAACACTGAAATTGACAGAAACACATGAAAATGCATGTACGTTGTGCGCCATGACCCTGCCAGCGCAGCCGAGCCTTTTGGGTGAGTCTGCATCGGTTCTGATGAAAAGCCACTAGTTTGGGCCCAATAACACTGAAATTGACAGAAACACATGAAAATACATGTACGGTGTGCGCCGTGACCCTGCCAGCGCAGCCGAGCCTTTTGGGTGAGTCTACATCGGTTCTGATGAAAAGCGACTAGTTTAGGCCCAATAACACAGAAATTGACAGAAACACATGAAAATGCATGTACGGTGTGCGCCGTGACCCTGCCAGCGCAGCCGAGCCTTTTGGGTGAGTCTGCATCGGTTCTGATGAAAAGCCACTAGTTTGGGCCCAATAACACTGAAATTGACAGAAAAATATGAAAATGCATGTAACGGTGTGCGCCGTGACCCTGCCAGCGCAGCCGAGCCTTTAGGGTGAGTCTGCATCAATTCTGATGAAAAGCCATTAGTTTGGGCCAAATAACACTGAAATTGACAGAAACACATGAAAATGCATGTATGGTGTGCGCCGTGACCCTGCCAGCGCAGCCGAGCCTTTTGAGTGAGTCTGCATCGGATCTGATGAAAAGCCACTAGTTTGGGCCCAATAACACTGAAATTGACAGAAACACATGAAAAATGCATGTGCGGTGCGTGCCGGGACTCTGCCAGTGCAGCCCAGCGTTTTGGGTGAGTCTGCATCGATCCTGATGAAAAGCCACTAGTTTGGGCCCGAAAACACTGAAATTGACAGAAACACATGAAAAATGCATGTGCGGTGCGTGCCGGGACTCTGCCAGTGCAGCCCAGCGTTTTGGGTGAGTCTGCATCGATTCTGATGAAAAGCCACTAGTTTGGGCCCGAAAACACTGAAATTGACAGAAACACATGAAAAATGCATGTGCGGTGCGTGCCGGGACTCTGCCAGTGCAGCCCAGCGTTTTGGGTGAGTCTGCATCGATTCTGATGAAAAGCCACTAGTTTGGGCCCGAAAACACTGAAATTGACAGAAACACATGAAAAATGCATGTGCGGTGCATGCCGGGACTCTGCCAGTGCAGCCCAGCGTTTTGGGTGAGTCTGCATCGATTCTGATGAAAAGCCACTAGTTTGGGCCCGAAAACACTGAAATTGACAGAAACACATGAAAAATGCATGTGCGGTGCGTGCCGGGACTCTGCCAGTGCAGCCTAGCGTTTTGGGTGAGTCTGCATCGATTCTGATGAAAAGCCACTAGTTTGGGCCCGAAAACACTGAAATTGACAGAAACACATGAAAAATGCATGTGCGGTGCGTGCCGGGACTCTGCCAGTGCAGCCCAGCGTTTTGGGTGAGTCTGCATCGATTCTGATGAAAAGCCACTAGTTTGGGCCCGAAAACACTGAAATTGACAGAAACACATGAAAAATGCATGTGCGGTGCGTGCCGGGACTCTGCCAGTGCAGCCCAGCGTTTTGGGTGAGTCTGCATCGATTCTGATGAAAAGCCACTAGTTTGGGCCCGAAAACACTGAAATTGACAGAAACACATGAAAAATGCATGTGCGGTGCGTGCCGGGACTCTGCCAGTGCAGCCCAGCGTTTTGGGTGAGTCTGCATCGATTCTGATGAAAAGCCACTAGTTTGGGCCCGAAAACACTGAAATTGACAGAAACACATGAAAAATGCATGTGCGGTGCGTGCCGGGACTCTGCCAGTGCAGCCCAGCGTTTTGGGTGAGTCTGCATCGATTCTGATGAAAAGCCACTAGTTTGGGCCCGAAAACACTGAAATTGACAGAAACACATGAAAAATGCATGTGCGGTGCGTGCCGGGACTCTGCCAGTGCAGCCCAGCGTTTTGGGTGAGTCTGCATCGATTCTGATGAAAAGCCACTAGTTTGGGCCCGAAAACACTGAAATTGACAGAAACACATGAAAAATGCATGTGCGGTGCGTGCCGGGACTCTGCCAGTGCAGCCCAGCGTTTTGGGTGAGTCTGCATCGATTCTGATGAAAAGCCACTAGTTTGGGCCCGAAAACACTGAAATTGACAGAAACACATGAAAAATGCATGTGCGGTGCGTGCCGGGACTCTGCCAGTGCAGCCCAGCGTTTTAGGTGAGTCTGCATCGATTCTGATGAAAAGCCACTAGTTTGGGCCCGAAAACACTGAAATTGACAGAAACACATGAAAAATGCATGTGCGGTGCGTGCCGGGACTCTGCCAGTGCAGCCCAGCGTTTTGGGTGAGTCTGCATCGATTCTGATGAAAAGCCACTAGTTTGGGCCCGAAAACACTGAAATTGACAGAAACACATGAA